>NC_139395.1:38030000-38432500 GCF_054392235.1 Sus scrofa | reverse complement strand
TTGTGCAGTCCTGGTCTGTAACAGTTCTGTGTGTTTCCAAATTTCCTTATTTGTTGATGGTGTTAATCAGGTTCACTTTGCCTACCTCTTCTCTCTTTGGCCATGGAATTATTAATTTATTTCCATACTCTAACACGTTCTTTGTCTTAAACTGTCAGATTTTTTTTTCCCTATGCAGCATGCAGTGAATTCAATATGCTTGTATTTGTCCTTCCAACTGAAGGAAGATACAAGTGTGTCTTACTCATGTCTGTGTCTGGGTGCTTTATAATTTAGTACGAGCCCAGGAATATCATGAGTAGAACTCAGAAATATAATGAATATAATAGAAATGTAAGAAGAAAAAAAAGTCAAAATCCAAGTTTTTGAATAAGCAGTTAAATCAGCTATTGAGGCCACCTGGCTTTCTTAAGGGTGGGAGACATCTTAGTGGGCCCAGTCGGGGCAGGGTTTGTGTTGAGAGCCTGAGGGATCATTAGGTGATGGGCCACTTGATTCACTTCTCTCATACTCTCTCTCGTAGGCTACCTGGCTGCCAATAGCTCCTGCCAAGGGAGCACCACAATGTGGGCAGTTGGGACCGGGCGAATGCAAGAAGCTGGGGAGCGAGGTTGGCTCTGTACTTGTTATCTATGCATGATGGTTTTGTGGTCCTGGGGAAGCTACAAGCCTGAGGCTCTTCCCACCTCCCCTCCCCATTCAGGCAGGCCCAGCATTTTGTTCCCTCCAATTAACTGCACATAACAACAAGGAGTGAAACCAAGTGATTTAAGTAATAATTTATCATGTTCAGTTCACCATTAACAGCCATCTAGTGTTTCCTTTGCCCTTTTAAATGTCTTTGTTCTGATGCTCAGCTCTTTAGTGTATTCCATAAGCTTTTAGTGAGTGCTTCCACTCCCTCCCTTCCACTTTCTCTCCCGCCTCTTGCCTTCGTTGAGCTTTGAAGCACTAGCCTTTCTGGAAGCAGCTGAGCCACCGCTCACCTAGCATCCTTGTCCCATTTAATAGGGAACTAGAGTGTTAAGAACATGAACTCCAGGGTGGGTGCTGAGAGATGTGAGGGAAGAGGATATAGGCTTTGTCCTGGATCAGCTTTCAGTCTGACTGGGGAGGTGAGGTTCATCCATCATGAAGCAGTCAGAGGAGGAAGGGAGGGGACAGTATTTGTCAATGTAGGCAAAGTAAGGCCTTGCTGTGAGGAAAACTCCCTGGAGGAAAGGACTAAGTTCTGGCTGTTAGTGTGGGCTTGGAGAGGCAGTATAGGAGAGAGCAGCCCATGCAGGGGCCTGTGCAAGCACACATGTGGGTTTGAGCAAATCTGGTATTGAGGGCTGGTGAGGTGAGGTCGGAGAGATGAACCTTTGCCAGGCTAGTGCTGGTTAGGGGAGCCTTTTGTATGCCTGCTTGCTAGTTTGTCTCTACAGGATTGCCTGGCCTATCAGCCTTCTTTTCTTTTTTTCTTTTTTTTTTTCTTTTTAGGGCCACACCTGTAGCATGCAGAAGATCCCAGGCCAGGGGTTGAATCAGAGTCACAGCTGAGGCCTATACCATAGCCACAGCAAACACTCATTGGATCTGAGCTGTGTCTGGGACGTATGCTGAGGCTTGCGGCAATGCTGGATCCTTGAGTCACTGAACAAGGCCAGGGATTGAACCCGCATTCTCACAGAGACTCCCATCCTGAGCCATAATGGGAACTCCACCTCTTTTTCTCCCCCCCTCCATTTTATTTTTTTTGTGTTTTTAGGGCCACACTTGCGGCATGTGGAGGTTCCCAGGCTAGGGGTAGAATCAGAGCAATAGCTGCCAGCCTATGCCACAGCCACCACAACGCAGGATCCAAGCCACGGATTTGTGTGGTAATCCAATGAGGTGGAGACATACTTCTTACTAAAATTTCTTTTGGGAGAGAATATTATTTATTAGAAAGATATATTCAGATAAATTGTTTGAGATGGCAGGTGACCCCAAGAGCATCCATGTTAAAAAACAGAGGGGGGCATCTTTGAAACTGTTATGCTCAGGGCATCAAAAGAAATTTGCCTCATTTCTGAGAGTAAGGATGGTGGGAAATTTAGGTAAATAGAAAGAATCAAGGGTCCATTGGGATTGTGGAAAGCCAAGAGAGATCCTCTAGGGCCAGAAATGAGGGGCAGCAGGAATGGATGCAGGTGACAACAGAGGAACAGGCAGCTAACATCTGTGCTACAGATAAAAGGACACATTCTGTTTTGTTCTTTGTTTTGCCTGCACCCCTGGCATGTGGAAGTTCCCAGACCAGGGATTTAACCCTTGCCACAGTTGCAGCCTGTGCCACAGCTGGGGCAGTGCTGGATCCTTAACCCACTATGCCACAGGGAACTTCCAAGGACGCGTTCTTTTAATGTTAACAGCCACAGGATCAAACAGGTCTGCAGGTTTCGGTTGGACCACTTTTTGTGGAGATAGTTGGGGAGGTTTTGTGCTCAGGATTTTAGAGAGAGAAATGGTCTCCTCCAGTTTAGGTTTTGACATGAAGCAATTAACCTGAGACCACATGGTGAACTGAGGAGGAAGGCCTTCTGATTTCTCCTGTGACGTCCAATCATTCTGTTTCTGAACTTGAGTGTCAGCAGACATTGTCTCTCTCTTACACACATTGTGAATTCATATCCAGGTATCTTACTAAATTTCTATAGAAATGTCAGTATCCAATTTCTACTTAGGAAAAAGCAGAGAAAGAAAGCTGATATGTCATCTCAGGGGACCCTGAACTGCAGCCCCTGGACCACCTTCAACTTCCAATGGAGGGTGGAATGGGCAGGTCAAGAAGGCAGCTTCATAGTCAGGCCAGATGTGTTTCTTCCTGTTGCTGCAGCTCACCTCCTTTTCTCTGTGTTCCCTAAGGAGTGACTGTGCAGATATCTGTGCAGATGTCCCAGCAGGCCACTGAGTTTTTGCTCAAAGCCTAGACCCATTCTTCTCTTTTACAAGCTTGGTGGTGCTGCCCTTTAAGACTTTTCCTTGCCCTTTCCTCTTCCCTTCCTCCTTAACAAGACTAAACCAAGAAGAATGAAGCCAGGGTAAATTGAGAAAATGTTGGAAACCTATTAAGTGTGGCTACAAGTTTATTGTAATTCATAAGTTAATTATAGCCTTTTTGACTCCCAGCCAGTCCCTTCGCTGGGCATCCATATAGACTTGGCCACCTATCCCAGCCTCAGGCTGGCGGCATGCCTGTCTGTCTGCCTTGTTCCTTCCCTCCCTCCCTCCTGCACAGTTAAGTCAGTAACCTATGTAGCTACTCTTTCCTGGAGCTCAGATGTGGCTGGGGCTGTGGTAGGTATAAAGAATTTGGAGTGTGTATTTTTATCCATGTGAGAGGCAGGGACCTGGTAGATAGTGGAGGATCCTTTCCCTTACCCAGCCATAAACATTTATTTTGGCTTGTATCTTACAAAGTGTTATCCCCTGATCACTTAAATCTCATGAATCCTTTGTACAGTTAGTGTTATCACTGTACATTCAGGTGTTTATGGATGAAGAAACTGAGAGAGAAATTTTGCAAAGAGATTGATCACACAGCTGTTAGAACAAGATGGGATTTAAGACCAGATTTGGTTCTAAGGTGTGTGTGTGTGTGTGTGTGTGTGTGTGTGTGTGTGTGTGTACGCGCGTTTGCTCTCTACACTGTATTGGTTCTCAAATAATAGTAAAGCTGTATCTTTGTATAACATTTAAGAACATACAAAGGGAAGTTCATTCCTTTTGCCTTATTTAATCCTTAAAACACTTTCATATTGCTGCTGTCCCCATTTGGGAGTTCTTTAGGAGTTGCTTCAACTTGGGGGATCCATCCCCAGGTTGGCAGTGGGAGCCACCAGACCTCTGTTGATTGTTTTGGAGTCAGGCTTCTGAGCAGGGAAGGTCACTAAGCTCCTTCCACAGGAATTTTGTATCTGAAAATGAAAAAGATCAGCATGTAAACACAGGGACTGGGAGTGGCCGTTTTCTGTCCTGAGAAAGCCTGTATATAGTATGACAGGAGAAAAAAGAGGCTGGGGAAAGCAACAGAACTAGGAGAGGCAGAACTTCCAGAATGTCCTGAAGGTTTTCAATCTTTTCTTCTATTCTATGAGAGTCAGCAGCTTCTCAGGGGTGTCAGGGACACCCCTGTTCTCTGCCATTAAAGTCTCTTTAGGATTAGGATTTTCTTAGATGCAACTAAATGAGTCTTCAATAGTACATATCAGAAATGGAAGCAGAGTGAACTAACTGCTGAATTTGGGTACAAGAAGTGAAAAGTAGGAGATTAGAGGATGGAACGTTTTTCACTGTTGTGTTGTAGGAGATCTCATGATCGTGAGCTGGGCATTGAAGCCTTGCTCACAACCTATATGTAGGTAACCCTTTGGCAATCCTTGTGGAGGGAGAGAAGAGTACATAGGAATCAATGGGCTAAGGATCTGGCATAATTACTGCTGTGGTTTGAGTCACTGCTGTGATACAAGTTCAGTCCCTGGCCCTGGAACTTATGCATGCCATAGGCATGGCCAAAATAAAAACAAAACAAAACAAAACAAAAATAAGTTTCTGAGTATAGCAGGTGCTTTTGGTACCTCTGCCACATTCCGTCAGACTTCCTCTGATTTCAGCTATAGCTGTGGTGGACCACTCCTGTGCACTAATAGGGTCTGCCTTGCTCTCTTGGGTCTGTCTTGCTCTCTTGGCTTTTCTTTCTCAGTGTTTTCTCCAAAGCCAAGGGAGCTCTCTCAGCCCACGAGCAAGGGTTGCCCAGAGACTTGGAAGTGGGGGAGAAGTTAACCCCCACTGAGACTGGAGGATCTGCTTCCAAGATGGCTTACTCACATGGCTGGTAAGTTGGTACTGGCTGTTGGCAGGAAGCCTCAGCTCCTCCCAATGTGGAATTTCCATAAGGCTGATTGAATGCCCTCACAGCATGATGGCTACCTCCCTCCAGAGGGGCAATCCTAGAGAGCAGGAAGAAGCTATGTTGCCTTTTATGATCAAGCCTCAGAAATGACATACTGTCACTTCTGCAGTATCATGTTAGTTATTCCTGTTCAGTTAAGGATAGGGCTACATGAAAACATGAATATCAGAGGTAAGGGTCATCAGGGCCATTTTAGAAGTTGGTTACCGTAACGCCTCTGTGCGCAACCCTCAGCCAATAGGGGATGTAAGCCAGAGGACAAATGCCTACCTCCTAATTGTCAAATACATTCTGCATAGCTCCTTGAAAGCTCCCCCAGAGAGGCTGAGCCCCAGTTGGCCAGATCAGTAATCAGCTGAAGAGCATACCCTTTATTGGCTTCTCCTCCTTCTTAGCCTTCCGTTCCTCTCTCCCTATTTCCTGTGATCACCTCCCAAACAAACTCTTGTGCTGAAGTGCTTATCTAATGCTTTTGGAGGAACCCAAACCAAAACACAAATGTAAAATTATCTAAAATAATTTTGAGGAGTTCCCCGGTGTCTCAGTGGGCTAAGGATCTGGCATTGTCACGGCTATGTCTCAGATGGCTGCTGTGGTGCAAGTTTGATCTCTGGCCTGGGAACTTTGGCATGCTGTGAGCATGGCCAAAAAACCCCCCCATTTTTTGGAAATGAGCTGATCACAAAAGTATGTGATGTGCTGTGTTGTTGAAATATTGATGGCTGATCATGTAGAGGGAGCTCATAGAGGAATATCATGGTCACGAAAGACTACATGAAAGCAGCAGGAATTAAGAAATGGATGGATTGGGGAAAAGGGCAAAAGAGAAGGGAAAGAGGAGAGCAGTACCCTGAGCAAGACAGAGGACAGAGAAGAGAGGGATGCTGGGGCAGGAGTGGTCAGTGTATGGAACAGTCTACCAGGAAGGGGCTAGGGCAGACTGTCTACTGGGGAGGCCACTGTGATAGTCCAGTGAGAGGTGAGAAGGGCTTGTACCTCTGGAATTGAAGAATGGAAGTGAAGAGCGAGATCTTACAAAGGAGGACATACCAGGGCTTCCTTCCCAGAACCAGATATATAGGATTGAGCCAGTGTTGGGTTTCAGAAAGGACTGTGAGGAGATAAGCAGTTCTTTTATTTGTCACAAATAATTATTAAACACATATTAAATGTGTGTTGTTGTAAGCATGGAACCATAGCAGTGATCAAGATCATGAGCTGTGTCCTCAACAAGCATGTTTTCCATAAGGATCTAACTAGGAGTCTTCCTGAGAGCCCTGTAGGCACATGTTTACTAGGAAATGGATTCTGTACTTCTCAGAACTGTGTCCCCAGAATAAGTCACAGCCAGTTCTCCTTGGTTTGCTCATTCCAAGTTGCCCTACAGAATGTTCTGCTCACTTTGGCTGCTCTCAACTTCTGCTGTAGTGTACATCACACTGTCAGCATTACTCCTTAACATCTCTTCATGTGCATGGATGTCTTCTTGTCTGTGAGATGTCAGCAGTGGTGCACATTAGGGAAACAGTGGTTATACATTAAAATAATCAGAACTTAAGACAATGTCTGTGCCACACCTGAGACTCAATACAAGCTCAGGTTCAAACTCAGTGGGATCCAAGTGGTATTCAAGGTTATGCAAAGTATCCCTTCATCTTAGCCGCCTCCTCTTCTATACACGTCAAACCATTTGAGATTGTCTACACACACCCTGACCTTCCAGGCTTGTGTGTCCTGACTCATGCTTTTCTTGGAAAGCCCACCCCTCCTTTCTCTGCACGTTGAGTTCTTACTCATTTTCTGAGCTTCAGCTCGAAGCCCACCTACCTTTTCTTGGGAGCCTCCCCAGAATGAGTTGCTTTCTGCTCCATGCTGTGAAGGCCTCTGCAATTTGCTTGCAGCTCCTTGATGCTCTCATTTTTTGTTTTATAGTTCTTCATACACCTTTATTTCTCATAAAGAGAGTGCAGACTGCTCAAGGTCCCAGGTCTTGTTTTGGTATTTCCAGGTGCTTTGCAATAGTGGAGGTTCAGTGTCATCTTTGCTAAATCAACAGATGGGAGGCATGGTTGCTAAAGCTGCTGCTAAAGCTGATGCACCATACTTGGCCACTGATGCTGAAGCAGATCAGTTTATCAGGTGGCAGGGCTGAGACTGGCAAGGTCTTGCTTGCCTAATGGCACTTGAGGGAGGTGATGCTGCAGTATGGCTTGAGGGATGCAAGTGTGGGCGCCCTGGCATTGACCGCTGTTATTATGAGGACCCAGCACAGGTGCTCTGCTCCTTCTTTCAGTGCATGTTTGCTTTCCCTAAGTTCTCCACAGGAGAGGTGAATCAGGGAAGTCCTGACTGCAAACCCCATACTGCTCACATGGCCTGAGTTTGTGTATTACTCTTTGTCACTTAAGTCCTTACATTTGGAATAATTTTCACTTACTTGAAGATGAAACTAGAAAGATTCTTTGAAACTTCAGAGTGGGAAGTCTGAATCTGACTCTTAATAGCTTAGGGAAATAATATTTGCAAAGAGTTTATGTTAAAAAAGACCAGAGCCTCTTAAGATAATGGGTTTAGAGGCCTACTTTACTTCTTCAAACACACGTTTTTATCCATGTAAAAAATAGTTCTTAACTCTAGGTACTTCTTTTATTCTTTGATCTTCTCTTATTTTGAGAGTCACCCTAAAATCAGATAAGGCTGTAGAACTCTTCTGATCACTGCCTTAAAAAGTCAGGTCATGTATGCTGTGTCAGATCTGGTACTAATTCCATCCCATGGCTGTGATTTCACTTCCTCTTCATGGGATCTAGGTGTTGAGTCAGTAGGGGGAGAAAAGAAACCAGGCCTTTTTCTTCCTTGAATAAATAGACTTTTGGACCTCCCTTGTGGCGCCGCACGTTAAGGATCTGGTGTTGTCACTGTAGTGGCCTGGGTCACTGCTGCAGCATCAGTTTGATTCCTGGCCCCAGGAACTTTTGCTGCTGGTGTGGCCAAAAAAAAAAAAAAAAAAACCCGAAAACAAAAGATACTTGTCTCTAGTCTTTGCAGTGTTTTCACAGCTAATATCACATTTGCTTCTTTTTTTTTCTCCATTTTTTTAATTACTCAAATGAATTTATCACATCTGTAGTTGTATAATGATCATAACAATCTGATTTCACAACATTTGCTTCTTAGGACTAAGGAGGTTTGAAAAATTATCCCATTTTATAGGGAGAAAATTAGGGTTCAGAGAAATTGTGTAATCCAACTAATACCACACAGCTTATAGTGGTATAGCCCAATTCTTTTGACCAGTATTTAGTGCCTCTTCTGGCAGGACCAAAATCTGCCTTTGATTCCAATCCAAAATGTCCTTAAACACCTACTTCTTACTTTCTGCTTCCTTATAAACACACATCCTATATCCTTTACCTCAGGTGGCTAACAGCTAGCCTCTGGAAAATGACAGGGGCTGAAAATAGCTTATAGTATGACACTGCCCGGAGAAATTTCAAATTTCCCTAAGAATTAATAAAACAGAAGCCTACCCAGAAGAGTTTTAGGTTTGGTGACAGGTCTGTTTTAGAATTGCTTTGGTGGAGTTCCCGTCGTGGCGCAGTGGTTAACGAATCCGACTAGGAACCATGAGGTTGCGGGTTCGGTCCCTGCCCTTGCTCAGTGGGTTAATGATCCTGTGTTGCCGTGAGCTGTGGTGTAGGTTGCAGACGCGGCTCGGATCCGGCGTTGCTGTGGCTCTGGTGTAGGCCGGTGGCTACAGCTCCGATTCAACCCCTAGCTTGGGAACCTCCATATGCCGCGGGAGCGGCCCAAGAAATAGCAACAACAACAAAAGACAAAAAAAAAAAAAAAAAAAGAATTGCTTTGGTGGCCAAGGGGTCTTCTTGGTGTCTATTATGACCGACACATAAGCAGGCATGTATTTTCGTAGATCTGAACCCCAGTGTTGATAGGACAAGAGAGAAGAAAGGAGGAGGAGCTAAATGGGTGCCTTGTGAGCAGTTTCACATGTGGCCCTCAGTAGGTCTTGGCGGGGGGCGGGGGAGCGAGCAAGACCCTACAGCCCTCAGGTTAGGTGACCTACAGGCTAAGCTGAGTGCAGAAACAGTATGGCTTTTTAGATAGACTTTTCTGTATTTTTCTCACTCGCTTAGATGAGGCCAAAGGGAAAAAAAAAAACAAAAAACAAAAAACCTGTTTCTTTATTAATGATGCTTTCTGCAGAGTTAGATTAAGTGATGATTAAAGGCAGATGCTTCCAAAGTATAAATGTAAGTACCATCTCAGTCACTTCTCTGGTTACAGGGTTTCCTACACGATTCTTTAAAATCACTTTGGCTCTCTTCCCATTTGCCTTCCTCCACACTCTCCACCCAGCTTTGGAACCGCCTCTCCCAGAAGGGCTTCAATTGCCAGGAGCAGGAGCAGGAGCTCAGACTGTGAGAGACTTGCTCTGTGGAGAGCTTCAAGAGGTACTCCTGAGGCCGATGCCTGGAGCCACCTTACCAGGAGGTGGGTAAGTCCCCTGGGCTGGGGGTAGCCCTGTTCTTCTGTCCTTTCAAGGCTGGATCTGACACTATGGAACTTGCCCTGTTTTTTTCATCAGGATGGTGTACAGGCCTTTTGTAATCTTTTCCTGCTCAAATCAAAGGTAGAGACCAGATACAAGATACATGGCTCAGATGATGGGGTCCATCAGGTGGTTCTCCTTTCACATGCTCTGAGAGGAAATGAGGGCATGGGAATAGGAAATATCTGGCTAGCTGGCCTGTTAGGTGCTCACAACCCTAGATTTTGTGTCAGGAATTAAACTTTTCTAGAAATGATGAGCTCAGATCTTGCCTCCATCTGAGGCTGTGGTTGCAAATCCGCCAAATATTTTCTGAATTCCCTGTGGCCAATCAACAGAATCAGAAATTGATGTACCAAGGGTTTTTGTTTGTTTGTTTGTTTGTTTTCTGAAGAGCTAACAACCTAATCTTGGAATTGGCTTTGGACTGAGATCAAATAGTTTAAAGTCTGTTCTTGTCTGTTTGCTTTCTGATTTTCTTATGGTATCTATGAAGGAAAGAATATGTATTCTTGTAACACATGTAAATGAACATGGCTTATATATCACCATAGTTAAGAGTTTGTTATGCAGTCCACCATCCGAAATGGATGAGGTGGCCTCTGATAGGATACATCCCCCATTAAGCTGTCTGATTTGGGTGAATAGGAGGGCGTCATGGTGGAGCCAGTAGAATGCCTGTGGGAGTGACATGTGAATGGGGGGGGTGGTAGTGGTAGTGAGGCTGATGTCCAGGGGAGAATGTCACACACAGTGTGGTGCCATAGACCCAGCCCAACTGTGCTGGAAGCTGTGTGACTTTCTCTTCCTGACTTCCTTTTCTCACCTCCTTGTGAGACATCTTAGCTTAAGTATGAGGAATGAGGCACGTAGGTGGAATTGCATAGGGGTGATTGTTTGGGATTGAGATTCTCCAGCATTTATGGGATCATAGGCAAGTGCCTCCATTTCTCTAAGCCCTTCTGATAAAATGTAGATGATATAGTAATATCTACCCTATAGCTTTCTTGGGAAATCATGAGAGATAATCCATTTAAGGTGTTTGGCAGTGCTTAGCCTATAGCTCTGAACCTTACTAACCTCAGTGTGGACTTTTGGAATTTTATGTTGTGTGGACCAGATTCATGCCAAAAGGTTCTGGTTGTGCAGCCACAATCCTTTTGTGACTTCCCTTACCAATTAGGGTAAAGTGTGAGGGTCAGGTTGTCTAGTTTGGTTCTTTACCTGGAGAGAAAGCTAGAGAGAAACATTAGTCAAAGGAAGAGGTAAGGTTAAAGTTTCTGCCTCTTGGGGGAAAAATTCACCTTAATTCCAGATGAATATTTCCTTTTAGAAACGCCTCAAGCATAATATTTATCTTGTGAGTTTGTTCTGCTGATTAAATGATGTAATGTATATTATCATACTCAAAATTTTGTCTAGAACAGGATAGATACCATTAAATGACATTTTTCATTGTGAAAATGTTTGTGATACTGTGTTAATTGAAAAACTCATGAGGTATGTGATAAATTCATTTGAGTAATAAAAAAATGCTTAAAAAAACTCATGAGGTAAAATTGCATACACGTTATAATGACAACTATGAAAGTATGTCCACAAAAAGACTACAGTAAAGAAATACACCAAAATGTTAAAACTTGCCTGTATTAGGTGGCTTTGGTTTGTGAGTAATCATTTCGTTTTCTTGTTTTTTGAATTTTATCTAATGGATAATTCTATCAGGCCATGCCCTGGCAGGAAACATTCAAACTGGGCATTTCGAGGTTGTTTTATTGAAGGGACATTTTACAAAAGTTCAAGCAGAGTTACAGTAACAGAAACAAGCGAGTGTGCTGTTCTCAGGTTGTGGTGAGAGTAGAGTGCCATCACAGCCCACATTTGAAGGGGCCAAGGAGGTAGATGCTATAGAGCCGGAGAGAAAGCTGTGTGGTTGGGCCATCTGACAGGAACTCTGGCATGAGGCCGCCATCAGGGAGAATTGGGGAAGAAATCCCTGACCTCATTCTCCACCACTCTCTGGGTCTCTTGCTGGTGCCTCCCATTGGCCAAACTCAACCAGAAGCTGGAGTTCAGGGGGCTCCAGTTAGGGTTCCATGTGATTAGCTTCATGTGCACTGAGCAGAGTACAGAAGAATGGGGAGAGGGCTGTAGGGCAAGTTGAAGTCGGCCAGCACAGTGAGGTTATGTAACATTTGTAGTTATAGTTAAACTCATAAATAAGAAACAAAACCCCTTTGCTTCCCTTAATGCTTTCATATACGAGTCCTCCTCCCTCTCTCCTCCCAGCTTGATGACTTCCAGTCTTCATAACCATACCTTCCTCTGGGCTTCTACAGCCCCCAGGGCTTCCCCTGGTGTAGCCGTACTCATCATGTGGTTTCATCCCTCATGCTTGACTTGTTTGATTCCCCACACCATTGTAAGATCCTTGAGGGCTGGGATGGTATTTTATACCACTTTGCAGTTCCAGCACCAAGTGTAAATGGATGAGCAGTTGGAGTTTAGATCTGAATACCTCTATAAGCTATAGATTTGAAGTAAGGCCTGGGGTTAGTTACCAAAACTTAACTTAGAGTGAATTAGGTCTATGCCCGAAGAATTTAGGGTCTTTGCTTAAGGAAGAGACGCTTTGGCCCTTTTTCCCAGATAAGTGTTTGTTTTCTGTCTGTTCAGTGGAAGTTAGCCTGCTGAGCCCAGGCCAGTCCTCAGAAGAGCATGAGCAGAGCCCTGACAGGCAGCTTCCCACCTCTCTTGCAAGTCTAGCCCATTACCTGATGGAGGTCAGGCAGAGCCTCCTCACGGGCCTCCCCATCTCCATGATTTCCATGTGTCAAACCATAATTTGCATGTTGCTGGCTTCTTAGTTTAGGACTGCAAATTCAGATTAAGCTTGCTTTTTTTTCTGACTCAAGGAGATTTAGAGCCTGTCATTGTACCTGATGTTTTGACTCTGTTTTGAATCAGAGGATATTTTGAGCCCTTGGGGAATTTTTACAATCCTTTCACAATCCTGTGAAGGTGACATACATGCACTTAATTCAAATAGCTTAGGAGGAAAAATTGTTGGGAAGGATATAACGTGAAAAGTAATGTATCTCCACCTTCATTTATTTGTCTACTTAGTCTCACTGTTAGCCATTTCAGTTTTTCAGTCTTCTGGTCATTGTCTCCCTTAGCTCTAAATAATTCTCTTATATTTGTTTCTTTCTTTTTTCTTATTTTTATTTTTCTAATTAAAATTTTTTTTTAAGTTTTGTGTGTTTTTAGGGCCACACTAGCAGCATATAGAGGGTCCCAGGCTAGGAGTTGAATTGGAGCTGCAACTGCTGGCCTTTGCCACAGCCACAGCAATGAGGGATCTGAGCCACGTCTGCACAGCTCATGGCAACATCAGATCCTTAACCCACTGAGCGAGGCCAGGGATCATACCTGCATCCTCATGGATGCTAGTCAGATTCATCTCCACTGAGCCACAATGGGAGCTCTGATTTTTATTTTTTATTAAAGTGTAGTTGATTTACAATGTTGTGCCAATTTCTGCTACATAGCAAAGTGACTCCGTCATACATGTATACACATGCTTTTTTTTTCATATATTATTTTCCATCATGGTTTATCCTAGGCTTTCTTTCTCTCTTTTTTTGGCTGTGCTCGTGGCATGCAAAAGTTCCTAGATCAGGGATCAAACCTGCACCGCACTTGGAATCTGTGCCACGGCAGTGACAGTGCTGAATCCTTAAGCACTAGGCCACCAGGGAATTCTGCTTCTATACTTGATTTATCAAGTTTAAGTAGAAATTATTGGATTGTTCCTATGTGAGATGAGAAATTTACTTTGTTGATAGTAATCCCTCTGACCTTCCCATGATTTCTTCCAGTTTTTGTTTTGCACTTGATTACGTGTATAATTTTAAGGAATAGACTTACATTTGTATTACTTGATCCATTAACCTTCCGTAGAATGTTTTGATTCTTCAGGTGTTTCAGATGAAGATGATGCCTCCGAGCATCCCTTTATCTTTTCTCTCCAACTCCAACTTTCAATGAAATTTTA
This sequence comes from Sus scrofa, assembly GCF_054392235.1. Taxonomy (NCBI): domain Eukaryota; kingdom Metazoa; phylum Chordata; class Mammalia; order Artiodactyla; family Suidae; genus Sus; species Sus scrofa. The sequence continues at coordinate 38,418,937 of NC_139395.1, read as the reverse complement.
TAATATTTATTTATTTATATATGATTTTTACTTTTTCCATTATAGTTGATTTACAGTGTTCTGTCAATTTCTACTGTACAGCAAAGTGACCAAGTCATACATATATATATTCTTTTTCTCACATTAACCTCCATCAAGTTTCACACAAATGAGTATATTTATTCCTGTGTTATGCAGCAGGATCTCATTGCTTATCCACTCCAAATGAAATAGTTTGCATCTATTAACCCTAGACTCCCAGTCCATCCCACTCCCTCCCCCTTGGCAACCACAAGTCTGTTCTCCAAGTCCATGAGTTTCTTTTCTGTGGAACAGTTCATTTGTGCTGTATATTAGATTACAGATATAAGCAATATCATATGGTATTTGGCTTTCTCTTTCTGACTTACTTCACTTAGTATGAGAGTCTCTAGTTCCATCCATGTTGCTGCAAATGGCATTATTTTGTTCTTTTTTCTGGCTGAGTATTTTTTTCTTTTTTCCATTGTGTATATGTACCACATCTTCTTAATCCATTCATCTGTCAATGGACATTTAGGTTGTTTCCATGTCTTGCCTGTTGTGAATCGGGCTGCAATGAATATATCGGTGCATGTTATCTTTTTCAAGGAAAGTTTTGTCTAGATATATGCCCAAGAGTGGGATTGCTGCATCATATGGTAATTCTATATTTAGTTTTCTGAGATACCTCCATACTGTTTTCCATAGTGGTTGTACCAATTTACATTCTCACCAACAGTGCAGGAGGGTACCCTTTTGTCCATACCCTCTCCAGCATTTGTCGTTTGTTGACTTGTGAATCATGGCCATTCTGACTGGTGTGAGGTGGTACCTCATAGTAGTTTTGATTTGCATTTCTCTAATAATTAGTGATGTTGAGCATTTTTTCATGTGCTTGTTGGCCATCTGTGTATCTTATTTGGAGAAATGTCTGTTCAGGTCTTTTGCCCATTTTTCAATTGGGTCGTTGGCTTTTTTGCTGCTGAGTTGTATAAGGTGTTTGTGTATTTTAGAAATTAAGCCCTGTCAGTTGCATCATTTGAAATGATTTTCTACCATTCTGTAGGTTGTCTTTTTGTGTTTTTTTTAATGGTTTCCTTTGCTGTGCAAAAGCTTGTCAGTTTGATTAGGTCCCATTGGTTTATTTTTGCTTTTATTTCTATTGCCTTGGGAGACTGACCTAATAAAACATTTGTATAGTTGATGTTAGAGAATATTTTGCCTATGTTCTCCTCTAGGAATTTTATGGTGTCTTGTCTTATATTTGGGTCTTTCAGCCATTTTGAGTTTATTTTTGTGCATGGTGTGAAAGTGTGTTCTAGTCATTGATTTACATGCAGCTGTCCAGTTTTCCCAGCAATACTTGCTAAAAAGACTGTCTTTCTCCTATTTTGTATTCTTTCCTCCTTTGTCAAAGATTAATTGACTGTAGGTGTTTGGGTTTATTTTTGGTTTCTCTATTCTATTCCATTGGCCTGTATGTCTGTTTTGGTACCACACTGTCTTGATTACTGTAGCTTTGTAATACTATCTGAAGTCTGGGAGAGTTATGCCTCCTGCTTGGTGTTTGTCACTCAGGATTGCTTTGTCAATTCTGGTTCTTTAATGGTTCCATAGAAATTTTTGGATGGTTTGTTGTAGTTATGTGAAAAATGTCATGGATAATTTGATAGGGATTACATTGAGTCTGTAGTTGCTTTGGGTAGTATGGCCATTTTTATGATATTAATTCTTTCAACCCAGGAGCATTGAATATCTTTCCATTTCTTTGAATCCTCTTTAATTTCTTTGATTGATGTTTCATAGTTCTCAGCATATAAGTCTTTCACCTCCTTGGTCAGGTTTATTCCTAGTTATTTAATTTTTTGGGGTGTGATTTTAAAAGGTATTTATTTTTTATATTCCTTTTCTAATATTTCATTGTTAGTATACAGAAATGCAACTGATTCCTGAATGTTAATCTTGTGTCCTGCTACTCTGCCAAATTCATTGATCAGTTTGAGTAGTTTTTGTGTGGAGTCCTTAGGATGTTCTCTATATAGTGTCATGACATCTGCATATAGTAACAGTTTTACCTCTTCTCTTCTGATTTGGATATCTTTTATTTCTTTTGTTTGTCTGATTGCTGTGGCTAGGACTTCCAATGCTATGTTTTTTTTTTTTTTTTTTTTTTTTTGGTCTTTTTGTCTTTTTTGTTGTTGTTGTTGTTGCTACTTCTTTGGCCGCTCCCGCGGCATATGGAGGTTCCTAGGCTAGGGGTCCAATCGGAGCTGTAGCCACCGGCCTACGCCAGAGCCACAGCAACTCGGGATCCGAGCCGCGTCTGCAACCTACACCACAGCTCACGGCAACGCCGGATCGTTAACCCACCACGCAAGGGCAGGGACCGAACCCGCAACCTCATGGTTCCTAGTCGGATTCGTTAACCCACTGCGCCACGACGGGAACTCCCCAATACTATGTTGAATAAAAGTGGTGAGAGTGGACATCCTTGTCTTGTTCCAGATTTTAGTGGAAAGGCTTTCAGCTTTTCTCCATTGGGTATTATATTTGCTGATATTTGCTGTGGGTTTGTCATAAATTGTTTTATGTTAAGGTATGTTACCTCTATTTCCTCTTTCATAAGAGCTTTTTTTTTAATTATGTATGGATGTTGGACTTTGGAAATTTTATAACATTTGAATTCTGTTCTGTAATTATGGGTTTTTTTTTTTTTTTTGGCCACACCCATAGCATATGGAGGATCCCAGGCGAGGGGTCGAATCGGAGCTGTAGCTGCTGGCCTATGCCACAGCCATAGCAACATGGGATCCGAGCTGCTCCATGACCTACACCTCAGCTCACGACAACACCAGATCCTTAACCCACTGACCAAGGCCAGGGGTCAAACCTCCTTCCTCATGAATACTAGTCAGATTCATTTCCACTGAGCCATGATGGGAACTCCATGTTCTGTAATTATAATTAATTTTGTTTTATCTATCAGATGATTGTTAAGAAACTAATCTATAACCCTTATGTTATAATGATTTTGTAGCTACTAGTCTCTAAAACAAGGTACTATATTTGAACCCATAAAGAAGGGGATGGACTCTGATATCACTGACCTTCTGCTGCATGAAGGAGAATGTTCTGAGTATCAAGATCAAATGGACTCTCTTTTTTTCCTATTCTTATATTCTTTTGCCTGCTCAGATCATTCAGTTGGTTTCACATGTAAAACATGACTTTCTGAAGAACACTTTTGTTTTCATGGAATTTCTAATTATCTTTCTTTTTTACCTGTTAAGAAACCAGTTTCTTTCTTCCTTTCTTCCTTCCTTCCTTCCCTCCTCCCTCCCTCCTTCCCTCCCTATCCTTCCTTCCCTCCCTCTTTTCTCTCTCTTCCTCTCCCCCCACTTCCACCCCCCTCTTTCTCTTAGAAACCAGTTTCTTAATCATGTATATATATTTTCCTTTTGGCCACACCACAGTGTATGGAACTTCCTGGGTCAGGGATCAAATCTGAGCCACAGCTGCAGCTGGATCCTTAACCCGCTGTACCACAGTGGGAATTCCGCTTAATCATTTTTTTTTTTTTTGTTACAGAGAATTTACTTTATTCTTGAAGGATTTTTCTCAGGGCTTTCTGACTTCTCATTCTAATTGGATCAATTGCTTTTTAATGTAATTGAGGTGCAGTCAGCCTGGAATATTTTTATGGCCCTCTTGGGTTAGGTACACTGTTTCTGGGATACCATGCATTCTCCATTTTTTAATTCTCTTTTCTTTTTTCTTTCTTCTTCTTCTTTTTTTTTTTTTTAAGGCTGCACCCGAGGCATGTGGAGGTTCCAGGCCAGGGGTCAAATCAGAGCTGTAGCTACTGGCCTACATCGCAGCCACAGCAATGCCAGATCCAAGCTGCGTCTGTGACCTACACCACAGCTCATGGCAACACGGAATCTTTAACCCATTGAGCAAGGCCAGGGATTGAACCTGTGTTTTCAAGGATGCTAGTTAGATTCATTTTTGTTGAGCCACGATGGGAACTCCTGACTCTCTCTTCATTGTTTAGGAGTATATACTCGAATACTTTTTTTGTAAAGGTATTTAGTGTTTGAAAAATTTGACTCCATACTTGAGTATCAGTGAGGCTTAGCCAATTTAATTCTTTAACCAGTTTTAATTGAATTCTTTAATTAAATTATTTAATTTACCCAGTTTAATTCCTTTTTTGTGATTTTTCTTTCCTTAATTACTTAATGAATTTTATTACATTTATAGGTATACAACAATCATCACAAACAAATTTTTACAGCATTTCCATCCCAAACCCTCAGTGCATTCCCCCCACCCCCCAACCTGTCTCATTTGGAAACCATAAGTTTTTCAAAGTCTGTGAGTCAGTATATGTTTTGTAAAGAAGTTCATTGTGTCCATTTTTTAGATTCCACATGTTAAGTGATAGTATTTGATGTTGGTGTCTCATTGTCTGACTGACTTCACTTAGCATGATAATTTCTAGGTCCATCCATGTTACTGCAAATGCTGTTGTTTTGTTCATTTTAATGGCTGAGTAATATTCCATTGTGTATATGTACTACATCTTCTTTATCCATTCCTCTGTCAATGAACATTTAGGTTGTTTTCACGTCTTGACTATTGTATATAGGGCTGCCATGAACATTGGAGTACATGTGTCTTTTCTAGTCATAGTTTTCTCTGGATAGATGCCCAGGAGTGGGATTGCTTGATCAAATAGTAATTCTATTTTTAGTTTTCTGAGGAGTCTCCATACTGTTTTCCCCAGTGGTTGCACCAATTTGCATTCCCACCAACAGTGTAATAGGGTTTCCTTTTCTCCACACCCTCTCCAGCACTTATTGTTTGTAGAATTTTTGACAATGTCCATTCTGGCAGGTGTAAGGTGGTACCTCATAGTGGTTTTGATTTGCATTTCTGTAATAATGAGTGATGTTGAACATCCTTTCATGTGTTTTTTTTGCCATCTGTATGTCTTTGGATAATTGTCTCTTTAGATCTTCTGCCCATTTTTTGATGGGGTTGTTTATTTTTTTGGTACTGAGCTGTAGGAGGTGTTTATAAATTTTAGAGATTAATCCCTTGCCAGTCAATTGATTTGCAAAGATTTTCTCCCATTCTGTGGGTTGTCTTTTCATTTTGTTTAGGGTTTTAATTTAATTCTTTAATTAAATTAATTAATTTAACCAGTTTTAATTCTTTAACCAGTTTTCCATGCAGTGCAATTATTTTCTATACAGAAATGTTCAGAATTAAATATTTTTGCATAAATTTCACAATGAAGATTTGAGTATTTCCAGATTTTATCATTTATAGTTTGTGCCATACTGATTTTTATTAATTAATTAATTTAATTAATTCTGCATAAGAGGCCTCTGTTTCCACAGTCCATTTTTCCTGAGTCTACTTTTATTAAAGACTATTTGATTCTTTCCATCAATTTTTTTAACTTCATAAGATAACTTTTCTACACGTGATTTTATTTTGTCGAATTTATTTGTGTTGATAATTTTTATAAAGTCCTTTTTATTCCTGGGTCAGTTTTTATAGTTTTTAGTGTTACCTTTAAGATATAGTTCTTTAGTTATTACATTATGTATAACAAATTTTGATGTGTGCAGGGGTTGTCAGTTTTATTTTGTGTTATTTATTTTTATCAAGTGTCTTTGCTTCAGAAACCCAGGCAGAATACCCTAGGGTCAGAACAGCAGGGCCAGAGTATCTAGTTTCTTTTTTAATAGTCTCATTATTATGGCAGCAGCCCTCCACTGGACTCTGCTGAAATTTAGCACAAGGTCCAGTTTTTGGCATCCCGGGTCTTTCTTGGCGTATCCATTTTATAGGATCAACCAGGATTCCTATGCTGTTTACTGCAAAAGACTTCATCCTTGTGTTAAATGTCTTTTATGAGCTCTAGTGCCAAATACAGTGGAGTCTCATTTTATGCTCACTTCATTTATACAAATTCAATGTTATATGTTTATGAGGTGGAGGGAGTGGAATGGAAGAGTAGAGGGATGGAGAGGAGGGGAATGGAAAGAGAATAATTTAAGTAGTATAGTCAATTCCATCATCTATGTGCATCTCAAAGAGCTTGACCCTTAATGAATGCAGAACAGGATACACTGAATTTGCTTCCCATATGTGGTTTCTGTTGACATACAGCTCACTGCATGCCTTGTGAGCACCGCCTTGTGTGAGTGCTGTATGCATTATGAGCACTGCATTACTTTTAGTGTGTTTAAAGACATGTATGTTGCCTTTATTATGGCCTTTAAACACAATCCAGCTGCTTTGGGGCCTCACTGAAGAAAGAGTGACTGGTTCTGACACTGGGAGAAAATCTGGCTTCATTGAATTTGTTGACCAATGACTTGGGATGCCTCTTTGGTATGGTACCTTCCTGAAGGATTTGCAAGAGAAGTTTTGATGATGTTTTTGTTTTTTATTTTTTCTTACATGCTCTTTTCAGAGCCTAATGTGTATAAACTGTGATTTCTCTGTATTCATGTATCTCCTGGTTCTCTGCATTTGTAGGTCACATCAGCAGCTTCAACTTGATGTGTTTTAAACTGAATCTATTCCAGCAAAGCTGCTCTCTCCCCTAGTGCTCTCTGTCTGAGCAAGTGGCAGTACTGTTGAGTCACTTGCATAAGCCAAGAGTCTTGGTTCCTTCCTGTCCCTCAAATCCCTCTCTTCCCATGAATCATTTGTCAAGACTATTTCTCTTCCTTTCTTTAAATTTTTTTTTTTTTTTTTTTTGTGGTACGGAGGTGCTGCCCATGGCATGTGGAAGTTCCTGAGCCAGAGATCAAATCTGCATCATAGCAGCAACCCGAGCCACTGCAGTGACAATGCTGGATCTTTACCCCACTGAGCCACCAGGGAACTCCGTATCAGAGCTGTTTCCTAAGTGACTCTCGAATCCATCCACTCTATTAGGTTGTCTTTAGTGGTTATGATTTGCTGCAACAGTTTCCAAGCTCATTCCTCCTATACCAACCTTTTCAACTCCGTTATTCCCCTATCCCAATCCCTATCCATTCTCACCAGCAAGAGGGATATTTTTTAAAAGATAGTGTTACTCCTCTGTAATAATAATAGTAATAAGCCACCCTTTAGCAACTCCTTGTTATCCTCAGGGTGAAGTCCGTGATCTTTACTAAGGATTACAGGCCCCCACTGTAATTATGCTCTCTCAGTTCTGATTGGAGCCTTATCTGGCCATTACACCCCACAAAAATCTCCATTCTGGATAAATGAAACCTGCTGATGGACACCGTGTTTCTTTCCACTGCAGGGTCCTTGTACATGCTCTTTGCTTCCCCTGTAACACTCTAATGTCGCTTTTTTTCTTCTGTAAGTCTTACATCTCCTTCAGGTCTCAGTGGAGACATTAAAGATTTGGTAAGCCATTCCTGATTCTGCAGAACCACTTGGATGCATATCCAATGCATATGCTATGCACAGACATAGCCCCCTCTATTTCTTCCTATAGTAGCATTGGTCTTACTCTGATGTAATTTCCTGTCTTTTATCCATCTTCTCCACCATAGTAGGGCAGCATAACTGTAGGGCCTGGGTTTTTTTCACCATCAGCACCTAGCACTGTGCCTGGGACAGATATCGAGCTCTTGATTGTTGAATGAATAAAGCAGTCCTTTGTTGGATTCCCTACTGTAATTCCCTGGAGTAGCATGGGAGTCAATCCTGAATTGGCAGTAAATTATAGAGGAAGAGGATGCCTGGCATGAAGAATAAATGCATTTAACTTAAACACTACTGCTTTTTCTTGGAGTCTAGTCTTAAACCTGAGGCTATAGAGAAAGTCCTTGTAGAAAGGGTTGTTAGGGATAGGGGCTGGGAGAGCTATTGACTCATGTCAGAGTGACCCTATTAGCTTTGGTGAGTCCTTTCTGCTTTATTGGGGTCTTGCTTCTGCCTGATCTGGTCTCAGAAGTAAGGGAGCTGGCACATGATCACAGATGTTAGTATATGTTCATGCTTGTGTTTATGGCTCTTTTGCTTCCATTCCAACACATTTTAGGAACTTTGCTGACCAAATGTGAATAAAGACTCATGCACTCATAGTTTTGATTGTGCAGCCCCCATCTATGACCCATTTGATTCTCTATTCTTTTCTCTCCTGTTAACACTGAAGTCATTTGTCTCCCATTCACAGGTTCCATTTCAGTAGTTCAGCTAGTTCAGGTTTATTGTCTTGCTTGATGCTTAGGTTTCAGTTTTAGAGACCAAGCTTCTTGTACCTCTTGATCTTGAACTCAACTTCTCACCTACACCCGGGTCCTTCAGGAATGATGCCCTGTTTAGGTCTCACCTATGCCCAAAGCTCCTGCTACATCCACAGTGGTGGTCACCTCTTCTGACCTTCTCCACAGCTAATGATCTCCTAAGCCCCCAACCTCATTCTCAACTCTTGTAGACCCCATGATATTGTCCTTGGAGAGTGGAATCCCAGGGAAGACAGCGTGATTTCCACCAGTCAGAACTCTCTGAGGAGCTGCTGCTTGTCTCTGCCCCAACGGTGAAAATGGACGACAGATGCTACCCAGTGATCTTCCCAGATGCACGGAATTTCTGCCCCTTCACTCCTGACTCTCTGGCTGCAATTGAGAAGCAAATCGCCATCCAAAAGGAGAAGAAGAATTCCAAAGACCAGACAGCACCAGAACCCCAGCATCGACCTCAACTTGACCTAAAAGTCTCCAGAAAGTTACCCAAGCTTTACGGCGACATTCCCCCTGAGCTGATAGCGAAGCCCCTGGAAGATTTGGACCCATTCTACAGAAATCATAAGGTACCTCCGTGGGGTGTCCTAACCATCAGGTATAACTGGTGTTACTGGTGTGTTGAAAATAGTCCTGAGAAGACAGGATGTTCTAGGACCATCTCCTTTCAGCCTGGGTCCTCCCTTTAAATCAGGAAACATGTTACTTGTTCAGAGCTCTGCACACCCATGACCTAAGCAGTCATGTGAGCTGTGTGTGGTGTCATTAGCCTTCCCCCCACCCCACAGAGAAGGAAACCAGAGCCTCAATGAAGAACTGCCTTATGTCAGGTCAAATATCCAGTTAGTGGTGGAGCTGGCACTGAAACCCAGTAGCTCTTTCTATAGTTGAAGGTCACATCCTCTCTTTCGAAGCTTCCATCTTTGAAGAGCTACAGAGAAATAGGTGGAGTTGGATCAGCAAGCAGACAAGAGCAGCTACCATTTAAATCATTAAAACCCTGGTGCGTGTAGTAAAACACACCGTTAGTGGAAATATTTAAAGAAGAGGAGGCAATAATAAAACATCAAAATAAAAGGGCATTGATGCAGAGCCATATCATTGCCACCTATTAATCTGAGGTGACCCACCTCAAGGAGAGGCTTGCTCTCTGCCCTAAAATTATCTTCCTGTTTCCGAAGGTAGGGCACAGAATCCCCCAAGTGAGTCTTAGACTCCTGGACTTATAGATTTTAAAGAATCCTGTGGCCCATTTCATTTTGTTATAGAGGCAGCAGAGAACATCCTAGTCCACATTTTCCCTGTAGCTAGATGGCCAGCAGACAAGTAAATTCTAGCAGCTCAGTGAAGGAAGGTTAATGCTTGGCAGTGGCAGAAGTTCTGGTACCTCAGCCAAGGCAGCTCAGTGCAGCTACTGCACTGCTTCTGTGCCTGAGTGACAAGATTTGTCTTTCCCATCTGAGAATATTCTGGATTACATGTCAAGTAGTACTTTTTGAAAATCTGAAGGAACAGTGACACAGGAGACAGGGATGACTCTAGTTCTGTGATAGATTTTGGGGACACATAAGGGGACAGCCAAATTATAATGTAAAGGAAATGGGAAGGTCTGAGGGTTGATCTTAGAAGCCTGTGAGTACAGACCTAGAGAACAGTTTTGCGGTTGCTGAGGGGGAGTGGAGAGGGTGTGGGATGAACTGGGAATGTAGGGTTAGTAGATGCAGACTATTACATTTAGAATGGATAAACAATGAGGTCTTACTATATAGCACAGGGAACTATATCTAGTCTCATAGGATAGACCATGATGAAAGGTAATATAAGAAAAGGAATGTATGTACATATGTATGACTAGGTCACTTTGCTGTACAGCAGAAATTGGCACAACATTGTAAATCAACTATACTTTAATTAAAAAAAAAAAACCTGTTGGGGATAGGTTGTCTTGTGGCACATTCATGCCCAGAGCCCAGGAAGACATGCAAGGAGGAAATGGGCTCAGGTTTGGTGTTTTTCAGTGGGGCCCAACTGGACACTTCAGGTAGTCATTGTACCATTTGATGGGTCTGTCCTCGGTTTAGCATCCCTGAATGTACTCACTATAGCAGTAAAGCCTCCAGTGACTGTGACAGATAACCCAACACTCACAGAATTTCCGTTGCCTTCTGTAGGGCTTCCCCTGCCAGTTTAGAACCACAGACAACTCTATCTGTGTCCAGGGGCAGGGGTGGAATGGAAGAGCAAGTCTGGGACCCTGTCAAGACTTTTTAATTGAAGATCCTCAAAGTTAGAGTTTATTGGCAGACTGTTTCACACAGGACTGTTCAGCCATAACAACATGGACTTTCTAAGTCCCTGACTATTCTAAGATTCTGTACAGAGTTTTCATTAGTAATCAAAATAATTTAAAATAAAATGCCAAATATGAATGTTTGGTTCTACTTCTAGCTTTTTAAGTTCTCTTCCAGTTCTTATATCCATAAATATATACCACAGAGTACAATACAGGGTTTTGTGTGCCCTGTTGTTACTCTTTGCCTCTGTTTTCTTTATTTGCAGTGCCCATGTGCTTTATTTCTGGGACCTCTAGAGTATTCCACTGGGTGGACAGTCTACAGTTCAACAATTGTTTTAGGAATGAGGGCTAACTTTCAGTATATCAGAGTCTTGGGACTCTAAGACCTAAACCACATGGGTGGAGTCACAGTGTATGCTGCTCAGAAAGTACCTCTGGCTTTGGAAGATAGCTCTCCAGTCAGAAGCTCTAGTCATCATAATAAGACAAGCCACAACTCAACCTGTAGTTCCACTGAATTTTCTCTAAATGAACCATGATAAATATTGCTTTTTCACTGCATGTAATTTCTGTTGTGTTTGTTTTTTGCAGACGTTTATGGTGTTGAACAAAAATAGAACAATCTACCGCTTCAGTGCCAAACGTGCCTTGTTCATTTTTGGGCCTTTCAATTCAATCAGAAGTTTAGCCATTAGAATCTCAGTCCATTCATATCCTTTTGTTGCTTCCTTACTAAGTCTGGGTGATGAGAAGGGTGCACAAAACCCAGGGGTTCACATGTTTGTTGAGTGGAAGCAGCTCATTCTTTTAGCAAATACTGGCTGAGTACACTTGCTGCCTGACAGGGCCATGCTACTGCTAGGTGTGAACAAGGCATGGCCCCCATCTGGGAATCTGTGGCTTCAGAAGGAGACAAGCTAAAAGGCAGGCAATTTCTTTAGTGAGATGGGCAGTCGGGAAGTGGGAATGTGGAGAGGTATTGGTGTGCTTTGGAGGCCACAAGGATGGCTTCCTGGAGAAAGTAACATCTAGGTTGAGACCCAAATAAAGCTTGTTAAGGTGGCAACCTGTGCACCCTGATAGCTGACTGATAAACATGTGCTAGAAGTACAATGTTTAAAGATTTTTAAGAAAAACTTTTTAGCATTAAAAGTCCATATTTTCAGCTTCTCTTGAAATATAGAACCTCTCAAGGCTAGGTCTGCATTCCTACCTGGCAAAAATTGGTATAGTGTGAAACAGCTGCCTCTTTTAGGAGGGAATGTTTCACCACATCTCCACCCTTCCTTGGGATCCAGCGTCAGCCCATTTCACCCATTTGTATGATTGTCCAGACTCTTAAGACTTTGAGTTTGCAGCCTCAGTCTTAAAGGATAAAGACCGTTAGGAATTATTAGGTGTTTCTGCTGTGTGCAGGGGGTGGGAAGATACTAGGCAGTTTTACACTGGGGGAGGTGAAAAAAATGTGGGTTGGTAGGCATAATGAAGTGCTGAGGACAATGGTAAGGAATATCTATTTAGGTTGGGTTCCCTGAAAGCAGAGCCTGAGATGGGGTTATTATTTATGTGCTCTAGTAGTGGAGTGCTCTCTGGAGAAGGAAGGAGGGAGCAGCATGAAGCAAAAGGAGAAGCCAGGTAAGGACAGGGTTTCAGCTGAGCCTGCATCAAGCCATCACCTTGAGCCCACAGGGAGTTCTGGAGCACAAATTATATGACAGGGCTGCCATGCCTGGAAGGCAGAGGCCAGGTTTTTGTAACTGTGTTGATCAGACATGTGGAAAGGGTGTGGAGACTGCTCCAGGGTGAGGAGACTGCCATTTGCCTGAGGATAGTTCTTTAAGGGAGGGGACAGCTATGAGTTGTTCTCAGCCAACGATCACAGAGCACAGATGTACCTGCAGAAATGGGGCCCTGCAGGGACACCCACAGCCTCCACTACAATAACTACTGACACATGCCATCCTGCAGTGCACCTGACTTAACAGACTCGGGTCACATTGTTCAGCATGTTTATCATCTGCACCGTCGTCATCAACTGTGTGTTCATGGCCACAGCTCATGGGAAGAAGAGCAGTACTGTAGACACCGACAATGCTGAGTAAGTCTTTGTCTTGCACGCATCTGTCCTATGTTTTTAAACAAATACATCTAAAAGAGTTATTATTGCATCAGAGTTTAGCTGTGGAGAGAAGAAAAAATCACCCATAATCCCAATTTCCCAACACAAATGCTGGCTGAGTCAGTTTCATTTTTATATATGTATATTTGCAGTTGTCTTAAAGGCCTTTTCTTTTTCTTTTTCTTTTCTTTTTTTTTTTTTTTTTTTTTGGCCCCATCTGCAGCATGTAAAAGTTCCTAGGCCAGGGATCGAATTTGCATCTCGGCAGTAGCCCAAACCACATCAGTAACAACTCTAGATCCTTAACTGTTAGGCCACTGGGGAACTCCTAAAGTCCTTTTTAAGTTAGGTTTTTGTTTTTCGTTTTTTGTTTTTGTCTTTTTAGGATCACATCTGCAGCATATGGAAATTCCCAGACTGGGGACTGAATCAGAGCTGAAGCTGCTAGCCTGTACCACAGCCATGGCAATGTGGGATCCAAACCGCATCTGCAACCTACACCATAGCTCACAGCAGTGCCAGATCCTTAACCCACAGTGAGGCCAGGGATTTGAATCCATGTCCACATGGATACTAGTTGGGTTTGTTACTGCTGAGCCACCGTGGGGACTCTTAAAATTATAGTCGTAATTAAACAGCACATATACAAATTTTATGTCTAGTTTTAAATGGGTTTCTTTGTGCTTATGAAGGCTTGGTAGGAGTCCGTTTTGATGCCTATACAATATTTTACCAGGTGACTAAACTATAATTTACTTAACTGCTCTTGTATTTTACTACTATAAATAGCATTGCAGCAAGCATCTTTTGGCAAAAGGTGCTTTTAAAAAACATTATGTTCTTAGAATAGAGTCTTAGAAATGAATTTACTAGCTGGACATCCATGCTCTGACTGAATACCGTAAGTATGGTTGAAATGATAGTGACACACTCCAGAGGCCTGATTTGCCTGGTAGGTCGAGGTGTCCCTGTCACAGAGCTCCTAGGCCTTGCTTCCTGCTGGTGGACATGGCTGTACTCCACAGCAGATGTTGTCTTGGTCCACATGTCCCACCATTGTCCAGGGTTCTGTTGGAAAAGAAAGAATGGTGGGGGTAGGAGGTGGAAGGCCAGATGGCCAGGCAGAAAAAGCAGTCAGGGGTGACTGTCTTGTTTTGATTGAGATTTTAGATGAAGATTTGCAGAATCCCACACATCTGCAATTACAGCCTTTTCCCAAAGTGCCTATAGTTTTATAAATTATACCTGAGTTTAAAAGATGGTGTTTCAGGCAGACATTAATTAATCTACTGTGTTCATTTGTCACCCAACAGTGAGCAGTTCAGAATAAAGCTGAAGCAGAATAGCTCTTGCCTAAGACAGACTCATGATTCTGCTTAGACTTGGCTGTTTTGGGAGTTTTCAAGTTCCCGAGACCTTAGTTCTTGAGCTTTGAGGGCTGACAATGGCTATATATTCTACCAGAAAAAGTCCACTTCTTTTACTGTGAACCAACAGGTTCGAATTGAATATTTCTGTCCTAGATGTGGAACAGTGTGCATGCATGTGCGCGCACACGTGTGCTAACTCAGAATTTTTTTTTATTGGATAGTAACAAGAGAGATAGTGTATTTTTTTTTTTTTGGTTTTATGAAGGAGGAGGGAGAAGGGAAATAAATTAGCAGACAGAACATGATGAAGGACTAAGGGAAGAAAATGGAAATTGTTTTTAAAGAAATTGTGATAGGGAGTTCCTGTGGGAGAATCTCTCTGGATTCTGCCTTGTTGTCCATCCCGTTAAAGAAATCAGGAGTTCCCTGGTGGTCTAGTGGTTAAGGATCTTGTCACTGCTGTGGCTCAGGTTGCAGCTGTGACACAGGTTTGATCTCTGGCACAGGAACTTCTTCATGCCACAGGCATAGCCAAAAAAAAGTTGTGATTAAAATACACATTACATCAAATTTACCATCTTAATCACTTGACCTCATAACAGCTCATACAGATGGGCTCTCTCATTTTCACATCACTTATATTCTTGTTCTGAATGATTTGCTTTGTAGGTATATCTTCACTGGAATTTATATATTTGAAGCATTAATTAAAATATTGGCAAGAGGTTTTATTCTGGATGAGTTTTCTTTCCTTCGAGATCCATGGAACTGGCTGGACTCCATTGTCATTGCAACAGCGTAAATATGTTAAAGATTTTTACTGAAGTGACTTGGGGTGGGAAAGAAGCCCCTTGGCTTCCATCAGGGCTCTGCAGATCTGCATGAATGGCTGCATGCAGCTGAGTAAAACTTAGAACTCTGAGTGCAGTGTTGGTAGGCACTGAACTGTGCCAGGGAGACAATTGGCCAGAGGCCTTGACACATTCAAATACATATCTGGGCCAGTACTCATGGTCTTACTTTTTTAGCCACTCATTCATCAAACACTGGCCTGTTAAGGGCCAGGCTCTGTGCAAGATACAGGGGTTGTGATTATGAAGAAAAATATCATGTGTCGTTCCCACCCTCTTGAAGCTCACAGTCCAAAGGGGAAGTGAGGCATTTAACGACCATCGTAACCTGCTACAGGGAGTGCTTGCATATGAGCTGTGCATATATTGGGCTGTCAGAATGTGTAGGAGGGACCAAGGAATGTAGAACTTCTTTGCTGCAAGGCCATAGAGAGTTTCTCTCATGTTTTCTTCTAGAAATGTCATTTTGACGCCTGTGTTTAATTAAGACCATGGTCCATTTTGAGTTCATTATTGTATATGGTATGAGGTGAAAGCTGAAGTTCTTCCTTAAGGAAAGGACATCAATTTGGCGTCTGAATGAGGAGGATGCCAGATTCATGAGTCAGCAAAATAATAAGCAAGAGGAGCAATGGCCAATTGCCAGCACAATAATAATGACAATAATAACCCTAATATGATTTCATTTGTGCCAGCCGTTGTCTTAGGCACTTTGTATTTATTTTCCTTTTATATTCACAAGGGCTCTTTGAGGTAGGTGCTGTTAATTTCAGAGTTTTGCATGAGAGGTTCAGTGATTGGGTGCTCTTGGTTATTGAAAGATGGTGTAGTGCAGTGGAGAAGAGTGTGGGCTCTGGAGTCAGACCTCTTAGGCTCCTTCTGGGCTTGGCCAAATGGTGATTCCTTAGGGCATTGGCATTGGGCCTGGAACTTGGTAGGCAATAAATGTTTAAGTTGATTTCTGTTTATCCTTGGATTTAGTTACAACTGCAGTGACTATTTCAAGGAATCTTCATCTATGTCCAAGCACAAAGATTAGCTAAGAACAGCCTCCTATGCAATCTATGGTCCACAGCAGTAAAGAGTGATAGTGCCAGGTCCTGAGTTGAAAGTAGGTCTGGGAGGTGAGGTTGCAGATTTCATGCTGGTGAACACAGACACCAGGCTGTGCTTACTTATGGTCTTTGTGGAGATGTGCAGGGCAGCTGCAGGACTGAGCAAGCCCAGGCTTTCCTTGTGCTTTGTCTTGTAGGTTTGTATCATTTTCGCTAGAAGATAAGGTCAGCAGCATCAGTCTGTCATCACTTCGTACCTTCCGAGTGTTCAGAGCTTTGAAAGCAATTTCGGTAGTTTCAGGTAAGTCACCCTAGTTTTTAACGCTGGCTCTTAGTGAAAGAGAATAGTTAAAATTTCTCAATACATCATGTAAACTGCAAACAAAATGCTTTACTCATTTATTTAATCATTCAACAAATACGTATTAAGCTAGCTGCCTAATATGTACCATGCTAGCTGCTTGGGATATATCAGTGAACAAATGTACAAAGGTCTTTGCCCTCATGGAGTTTACATTCTAGGTGGGGGGTTGAAAGACAGACCTAAGCAATAACTATAAAAAAAATAGGTAAATTATATAGCATGCTATAAAGTGATATATGACAGGGAAGAATAAAATGGAAAAGGAGACAACATGGGGGCTCTTGGAAGTCACAGAGGATCCAGGAAGCAGGCTGCAGTTTTCAGTGGGGTGGTCAGGATAGGTGTCCTTGAGAAGGTGAGATGTGAGTAGATTGGTGATCAGAGGAAGTTTCACAAGCAGATATAAGGGAAAGAGTGTTCTCAGCACAGGAAGCAGCCAGTCCAAAGACCAAAGAATAGAAAAGATATGGATGGGGCTGGAGTAGAGTAGACAGAGTGAGGGGCCAGATCATAGAGGAGGGACCATGGAAGTGAAAAGGCAGCACATAAGCACCAGGAGGACTTGGGCTTTGCTCTGAGAGAAATGGGAGCCATGCAAGGGCTTTGAGCAGAGGAGCAGGTCAACATAGTCTCCATTTTGACTCATGAAACACATGAGATTCCCTGGATGCTTTTTGGAAGTAAGGGTATGAAGTACAATCTTTTTGGGACTATGAAAAAATTATTCTGATATCAGTCATCTCATCTTGCTTTGGAGAAGACTCAGTACTCTCGTTATAGATAGAAATTGGGCTTAGATGAGGTTAGAGTATCACCATGTTTGGCGCCCTCAACCATGTAGGAGAAGTTTGATCTTGGTATGAATATGCATGCAGTGGTGAATCCAGTGAGTGTCTCAGCTTGGTCCAAATGTAACTCCTATATGGCATCACCCTTGGTGGGAAGGTCATCTGCTGTGGCCTTGGCTTCCTCGCAGGTGCTGCTTTGCTGCCTTGTTTTCTCGTTTACCATTCATGGTTTACACTGATCAGCTGCAACTTTGTCACTTAGTGTCATCCCATACATTACAGATCCCATCTGATGGTTTATCTCCAGCTATGTTGAGCAGAGCCTGTGACTCAGTGGTATGCTGGGGCTGACTCCTTCTGGCTGCCCAGCAACTATGCAGATCTTTTCCCAACTCTGCGTCAAAGGACATCGTGTTGGTAGCTTGCAACCAGCTGGGAAAGAGGGGCCTATGGAGGGAAAAGAGGGATTCATACTATGGAATTCAGCAAACAAGGACATCTTTAAACACTGCTGCAAATGAGGACCTTTCCTGCATTCCTGCATCCTCTCCTCCTCCTAGAGAGCTGTTTTTTTTTTTTTTTTTTTTTTTTGGTTGCACCCTTGGCATGTGGAAGTTCCTGGCCTGGGGATCGAAGCCATCCACAGCAGCAACCCAAGCTACTTCAGTGACAATGCTGGGTCCTTAACCTACTGAGCCATAAAAGAACTCCCCTGGAGAGCTGATTTTAAATGGTTACCAGCATACTACAAGACCATGTCCTTTTTGTTTTATAACTTTGGCAGCCTAACAGCACACCATGGACACAGATCCTTAGTAAATATTTCTTGAATGAATGGGGGAAAAAAACCCCACCCTATTGTAAGTATTATAAGTATTATTAAGTTTTTCCCCAAGGCATTCTCATTATTTGGGTCTAGGCAAAGCTCCTCCTTCCAGCTTCCTGCCCCCTAATTTAGCTATATCTCATGGCACCTTGTGCACCTTATAGTAGATAGTAATTATTAAATGTTAAATATAGCTCTGGCTCCTTCTCTCAGGAGGTCTCACTTTGGCCTTAATACTCCACCATGGTTGTAGAGGTACCTGTGCAGCTGCAATTAAGTCATGTCTGTGTGGCCTTTTTCTGCTCACAGTCTTCTCATTTGCTCTTCAGAGCAACTCTGTTAGGTGTGGGGCAGGATAAAGAGGCTCAGTCCTAGACTGGTGGACAATTTGGGGACACACAGCTTCTAAGGTACAGAGTTGGAACTAGAAGTTAGGGCATCAGAATCTTAGGTCAGGCTAGTTTCTGATTCAGCCCATAATCAGACAACATTAGAGGCTTTGCTGCTCCCTCTCTGCTCCTTGCTTGTGTCTTGTGTGAGTTTGTGTGTGTGTGTGTGTGAGAGAGAGAGAGAGAGAGTGAGTGAGTGAGTGGGGGCTTCTTCCCACACCTGTCCTTCTTCTTAGGTCTGAAGGTCATTGTTGGGGCCTTGCTTCGCTCTGTGAAGAAGCTTGTCGATGTGATGATCCTGACTCTCTTTTGCCTCAGCATCTTTGCCCTTGTGGGTCAGCAGCTCTTTATGGGAAGCCTGGACCAGAAATGTGTCAGTAAAGATTGTGACTCTGACAATAAAGGTAAATATACTACCTTTCACTCCTTGCTTTGTGCATATTTAACTTTTTTTTTTTTTTTTTTGCTTTTTAGGGCCACACTCGTGGCATATGGAAGTTCCCAGGCTAGGGGTCCAATTGGAGCTTCATCTGCTGCCCTACGCCACAGCCACAGTAACGCTGGATCTGAGCCATGTCTGTGACCTATACCACAGCTCACAGCAATGCCAGATCCTTAACCCACTGAGCAAGGTCAGGGATTGAACCTGCATCTTTATGGTTCCTAGTTGGATTCGTTTCCATTGCACCACAACAGGAACTCCTGTGCATAGTTAACTTTTATTTATCCTCTCTCATGCTATCTACACATCTGCATTATACAGTTTCTTAGGAGTCAGTGTTGACTTGTCGCTCCAGGATTCTCATGTTGACAGATGCATTTCTTAGAGAATTGCTTCATTCTTTCGGTTTCCATGGAGAAGGAAAAGGCTGAAGCCACATCTCTGAATGTGGTGTCACCATCCATCTCTGCCTGCTTCCTTGTCATGTTTTGCAGAAATCTGCAGAATGCCTGCATTTGGAAGAATGAACAACTGCCCAGCCCCACCCTCCTTGAGTATTTTCTCAGATGATATTGCTTCTTATATTCACCCTTTCCACACTGAGGTCAATGCTGTATCAGTTTCATGTGTCTGACTCTCATGTGGCTACACTTTTTCCATGTCTCTCTTGGTTTATGAGCTTTTTATGGGCTGATCCTGTGTCCAGCTTCTCCCAGGGGTGATCTCTGGTTTAGTTCTATGTACCGAGAGGCAAAGTGGTGGTGGGACCACTGTTTCCTCTTGCTGCTTCTCCTTCTTTCTCCTTTTCCCTCCTTTTCTGTTGCTCCTTCCTGAGGGCTTAATCTCCAGTTCCTTTCTGGATACCCTCTTTGAACATTTTGGAGGATTCTGAGCCATTTCTTTCTAGCACAATCTGACATACTTGCTATTCTCTTTCCTTTGATTTTTTTTTAAACCTGAGTTTATGATTCTTTCCTTCTCAGAATATTGCTTTGAAAAGAAAAATGCCAATGAATTCAGAATGTGTGGCACCTGGATGGGTAGCAGGTAAGATGTTGATACTCTTCATTTTTTTTTTTCCAAACAGAATACTTCTAGACTTGTTGTTGTTTTTTAGGTCTGCTCCTAAGGCGTATGGAAGTTCCCAGGCAAGGGGTCGAATTGGAGCTGCAGGTACCAGCCTACACCACAGCTACAGAAACTCGAGATCTGAGCTGTGTCTGTGACCTACACCACAGCTCACGGCAACACCGGATCCTTAACCCACTGAGCAAGGCCTAATAGATACTAGTCAGATTCATTTCTGCTGAGCCATGACGGGAACTTCCAAAACCTTTTGAAGTAAGGTGGCAGACATCTTTAATGACATGTGGAAGCAGTGGTGGTAGTTCTCAAACACAACTGATTATTTCATGTGTCTAAGCAAGTTTAGATGTGTATGACTAAGTTAATTATTTCCATGTGTTTAGAAATAAATTTTCCCCCAAAATTATATCAAATTTGTGTCTGATAATAAACCTGCTGAAAACATGGTGATATGTCAATTTTACGAAATGAATATTCAAGACT
Source organism: Sus scrofa (assembly GCF_054392235.1). Classification (NCBI taxonomy): domain Eukaryota; kingdom Metazoa; phylum Chordata; class Mammalia; order Artiodactyla; family Suidae; genus Sus; species Sus scrofa. Next base: position 38,398,598 of record NC_139395.1, on the reverse strand, counting down.
ATCAAAGATAAGAAAAGACATTATGACTGAAAGCCCCTTTAGACCTATTTCCTCTTCGATGGTATGGCCCTGATACAAGACTATCTGACCATGCTTCTGTTTGATCTGTGACCACCGCTGCCTCTCATTACACACACTGTTGTATTTGTGTTTATACACATTCACCTCTAGCCCTTTGGGAACACCCCTCCTTCTTCCAGGGTATTACTGCTCTATACTAATAAGATTTATTCAGTGTTTTTCAAATTAAGATAATATGCTAGACATTCTGATGAAATAAACTACATTCATTTCCCAATAACAAACATGTCTCAAGAGCCAATAGTGTGCCAAGCTCTATGTTAGGCGCAAGGAATCCAAGTATGAACAAAGGAGTGCTGCCTTTTTGAAATTCACATCTTTTAGGGAATAGAGGTGTACAGTAAATCCTTGAAAGCATGATGAGGGTTACAGGAGAGACATTTGGATACAGAGAGAGATTACAGAGATGTAACCTAGCTGTAAAATTAGGGCAGTCTTCTCTAATGCCGCTTGTGGTGGTCACAGGTTTGGATTAGGTCAAACTCACAATACTTAATAGACTTTAATTTATTACAAAGTTTAGTGAGCTCTGTAGAATGATCCTCCACAGGACACACTGCATCCACTGTGTTTTATTCAGTAGGGTCCCAACAGCTGTCATAACAGTACTTCTTGGATCCATCATCCATGCAGGGTGGGTATGGTTACCCTAAGCAAAGTCCAAGATGAATTGGGCCACCTAGGCATGAAGATTCAGAAGCCCTGGTTTCCAATTAGTCTTTTTAGCACCTTCATCTCTCTAAGCTTGTGTGCCAATCACAGCTCTCTCCATCTAGGTATAGTCTCAAAGCTCAGGAATTTACAGTAAACCAACTCCTAGTGCCTGACCTTCCACCCTGATCATAACATGATAGTTTCCAAGGAGATGGCGGATCTGAGGTCACCTTCCCAGACAGGCCTCTGTTCAAGGCTCAGGCCTTGTTTTCAACCTTTGCTTACTGCCTCCTTCCCTGGGGACCGACTGAGTGGTGACTACAGTGTGATTCTGAAGCATGAGTGGGAGATTCTGGTAGATGAGGAGAAAGAACAAAGAATTCCAGATAGTGGGAATAGCAAGGATGAAGGTCTTGGGGCAGGAGGATGCCGGGGATAATAAGAAACCCAGCAGCATATTGGGCAGAGGGGCAAGGGATGGGAGCCAACCATGCAGGACCTGCTAGCCCATCACTGCCAAGGATTTTGACCTTGATCACAAAGGAAGCAAGATATGAGCAGATTAGGTATTTTTAAAAGTCACTTATGGCTGCTTCATGGAAAATGGATGAATAGAGTGGATGAGGCAGCCGCTTAGGAGGTTATGTTAATACAGGTGAGAGTCACGAAGTAGAGATGAAGAGAAATTGATGGATGAATTCCAAAGACATTTAGGAGATGGAAAGGACAAGACTTGTGGATTGAAGAGTTTTGGCGTGTTCATGTGTGTGCAAATGCATGTCTAGGAGGTGGGGAGTACAGAGGAGATAATAACAAAAAATCAGTATAGAATTAACAGGTAAAGCAATGAAAGAGACAGAAAATATGAGAATAAATATTAATTCAGAAGTTTCAACTTTTGACTAAGTAGGAAGTCTAGAAATAGAGTACAGAATAAAACGAAAGGGAGGAAATTAGCAAAGAAATAATACAGAGAATTTCCCTGCGATTAAATATGCAAATCTCAGGATTCCTGTGTTGTTCAGGAGGTTGGGGACCTGGTGTTGTCATCGCTGTGGCTCGTGTTGCTGCTGAGGCACAGGTTCAGTCCCTGGCCTAGGAACTTCCACATGCTGCAAAGACAAAAAAAAAAAAAAGATATATGTTGAGATATATATGCACTTTCATATTCTTAGAAGACTTTTTGAAATTAAAGTAACTGTAAATCTCTTGCCTGTAGGAAGTAGGTTTGAGTATCTAGGTAGAGAAGGAGATATCATATTCATTGTGTATCCTTTTAAATGTTCACTGTGTCACTATATTTAATTTTTCAGTGAAGAACTACAAATATCTTACTAATCACTCCATTTGAAAAGTCTGTGAATGCTCACATTAAGATATAGGCTGGGAGACTTGAAAGATGAAAGATATGACCACTGTACAGAAATTCTCTTCACCTAGAGATTTTGGGTGTCAGCCTATGGTTCTTAGAAGAGTCAGTGCCCTGGGCAAGATATGAGGGGCACGCCAGGCTGCAGAGTATGTAATTCTCCCTCTTTTCCTTTGTTTCCAATATCTAGGGCTTGTTCTGAACAATTTGAATGCAACCACACTCGTTGGAATCCTGATTATAATTACACGAATTTTGACAACTTTGGCTGGTCTTTTCTTGCCATGTTCCGGCTTATGACTCAGGATTCTTGGGAGAAGCTTTATCGACAGGTTATCTATTTATTCATTTTCTCGGTTTCTCCCTCCCAGCCTTCCTCTCTCCCTCTCCCATCACTCATCTATCTCTCTCTCTATCATTTATAACCTACTGTCTCTCCTTCAACTTTGTCATTGATTTCTTATCCTTAATAGCTGTGTTGTTAAATTCTGAAATTCCATTAGAAACATCAAAAAAAGACTATAAATGTGATATTTGGAAGAAGGGTGCAAAAAAATCCTCCTCTTCCTAGAAATATCACCCCTCTCCAGATTCCCCACTGACTGAACTTCCACCACTAGTGCTTCAGCTTTCATGCAGCATTGCCATGTCTCTCGCCTCTTTTCTTTAAAAAATGCAAGCACCCTGGAGAAAGTCATAGGAAAGTCACTAGAACTTTTGTGTGAATGTACTGATGGCATTTCCTTGCTGAGGGATAGGGTGTCACGAGTTCTAGGGTGACCGGGGAGGCAGTAGATGATGCTGGGGGAAGCTGAGCCAACCAGTGCTGGAGAGAGACATACTCTCTGCTTGAGGTAAAGTCACTCCTCTGAGGAGGGAGGCTTCAGAGGTTAACATGTTGCTCTGTCCCTTACAGACCTTGCGCACCTCAGGGCTCTACTCGGTCTTCTTCTTTGTGTTGGTCATATTCTTGGGCTCTTTCTACTTGATTAACTTAACCCTGGCTGTTGTCACCATGGCTTATGAGGAACAGAACAAGAATGTAGCTGCTGAGACAGAAGCCAAGGAGAAGATGTTTCAGGAAGCCCAGCAGCTGTTAAAAGAGGAGAAGGAGGTATGGGCACAAGGTGTCAGTGGGATCTGCTTAGGGGGACCCCACAGGCTGTGGGGTCTGATGGCTTAAGGTTTCTCTATGAGGCCTGGTCTCAGCATTTCCCAACAGGTACTTTTCTGAGAGTTTAAGCTCCTTGCACACTCTGCTGCTCTCTGTCACTAAGATGTCCAGGCACAGGGATCTTGCGAACAGGAAGCCCTTGGTTTTGATTTCTGACTTTGTGAAACCTGAGTCTTCAAAGACAGATCCCAAATTGCTGGCTAGAGGATAAAATGCATGTATGTAAATTAAGGCTCTGCTCCAGGCTTTCTTGTAGGAATCTGGAGATATTTGTGTTCAGGGATTTTGCTTGAGAGAGTTTGGGAAAGCAATCATATGGTGGCTTTAGAGATAATAGTCGTGATCATCTCTCCCGTTTTGTAATTCCTATTGTATTTACAAGCCATCCTTACTGTTCCCCTGGCATCTTTACATTCTTTTTCAATTCTGGGATTCTAAGATTCAATAATAAAATTTCAGGGCAGAGACCATGTATTATATTCTTTCTCATCTTCCACAGAGATTTGTCAGGAGGAAGCCCATCATCGTGTGCAAAAGTTTATTGAGTGCCTAGCACATAGCAGACACTGTACTAAGGGTTAGTGACACAGAGACACTAAGAGACAACCGTGCCTTTGAGGGCTGCAATCTCATGGACAAACAGGGCATGCTCCCCAGATAAACAGTGACAAAGCTAGTGTATTCCAGTTGGGTGATGAGCAATTGAAATGGTCCAGAGCCAGCAGAAGAGAGAAGCAAATGCTCACCTAGGTCGAGGTCATTTGCAGTATTCTGTGGCTAGGTGTAATCTGTTCATTAATTGCTTTTGTTCACTTTCTAAGGCTCTGGTTGCCATGGGAATTGACAGAAGTTCACTGAATTCTCTTGAAGCATCATCTTTTTCCCCAAAGAAGAGAAGGTTATTTGGTAATAAGAAAAGAAAATCCTTCTTTTTGAGAGAGTCTGGGAAAGACCAGGTCCCAGGATCAGATTCTGATGAAGATTCTTCAAAAAAGGCAAGTTTTGGCCAAGGATACTTGAGCACTGTTCAGGGGGATAGGTCAAGTTGTCGATCTAATTGAAAGGATTCATTCATCTACTCAATCATTTATCCATTTATCCGTTTGCACATATTTTCCTGCATCCATGTGTCTATTCAATTATCCATTTATTTTCAGATATCTGATTAAAATGTTGACGGTGTTTACTATCAAGTTGGCACGGGGGTGGGTCCTGGGGATACGTGAGATAATGCAGACAATTAGTGACAAGGGGCAGTTAATGTTCAGTGATGACTGACATGATAATCGCTGAGGAAGAACAGAGGACAAGCAATATTTGTTCTTCAAAGCAAACCCTCAGATGTTAGATGCAAGTAGGTTGTTTGGGAAGTGATCTCAAGGAGCACTGAGAGGGGAGGACAGAAGCGATAAGTGGAAGAGAAGGTGGCAAATTAATAGTATTAAGCCAGTTTAATCTCCCTGGAGTGAGGGCACAAGAGTATTTATATACCAATTTTGGTCCATCATTGGTTCAAGACTTCTGGGGTCAAGAAATAGATAATTATCCTGTATTTCTGATTTGCTATGTATTAGGACAAAAGTGTTTGGGCTGCCAGAGAAAGCCTTGGGACATATGGATATGTTATGGACGTAACAATAGCATCTGCTTCAGACAATCAACCCAAGCTTTGTCTGGGGTAGCAAAAGAGCAGTGGATCAGGAAAGGGTTCCCAGAGGAAGTGGCGTGTAAGCTGAAAGGCTGACTTAACCAGGTAGAAGGAAGAATGAATCACTATAGGTAGAGAGTACAGCATATGCATAGGCCTAGAAGCAAAGGAGAGCAGAATATGACCAAGTAGAAAATGTGCAAGTACGTGTGTGCCTGTGTGTTAGAGAGAGTGGGAGACAGAGAGAGAGAGGAGGGATGGGGTTGATGCAAGGGCCTCTAGGATAAAGATGAGGGACATCACAAAATGCCTTGAAGCCAAGCAGCTAGGCAGTTCATTCTCTATGCTGAGAGCAAGAGTAAACACTATGGAAAGGTTTTAAGGAAAAGATATGGCCAGATTTACATTTTGAAATCCTGGATGCATTGAAGAGAGGAGATTTAGGAAGTTGAGACTGCAGGCAACCAATTAAGAAGTCATTGCAGGAGATACCATCATGGCTCAGTGGTAACAAACCTAGTATACATGAAGATGTGGGTTCCGTCCCTGGCCTCACTCAGTGGGTTAAGGATCTGGCGTTGCCGTGAGCTGTGGTGTAGGTCAAAGACATAGCTTGGATCCAGCCTGGCTGTGGCTGTGGTATAGGCCAGCAGCTGTGGCTCCAATTCAACCTCTAGCCAGGGAACTTCCATATGCCGCAAGTGTGGCCTTAAAAAGCAAAAAAGTCATTGCAGTGATCCAAGTAAAAGGTGACACTGGCTTAAACTGTGGTTAGGGCAATGAAGATTAAGACAGTAATAGGTTACAGAATTAAAGATTTGACAGTTGACTGGACGTAGAGGGAGGGGATGGTGTCCGTTTATGGCTTGGGTATCTGACTTGGTAAGTAATTTACTGAGATGGGAAAAGAACATGTTCTAGGGGTGGGGAAGATGGTAAGTTCAGCTTTTCATGTGCCAATTTTGAGATGCCAGTGGGGCATTCAAGCCAGGATATTGGGTAGATAGTGGAGGATGCAAAAAAGAAGGTATGAGAGGATGTGCAATAGAAAAAAAGTGTATTCTTATCATTAAAGTGGAAGGGTGTTTGAACATGTTTTAATTGTGGAGAGAGGAGTCAGAAGAGAGGAAAATGTTGCTGATACAGGCCAGGGAATAATGGCAGAGCCTCTTTCCTAAAATGGGAAGGAGATAAAGCAGGCAGAGGGTGGGTGGGGAAAGGGAGTTGGTGGGGGGCTCTCTAGAAGTAGATGGACAGACCTCATCCACTGCTGTGAGCAGCTCTGACCAAATGATAGGGAAAGATCTCATGGCTTAGAGGCTTCTTTGCTGTCAGACCACAGGATATTGAAGAGACAGTATGTATTTTTTAAATATTTTGCAAGTTTTTCTTTATTTCACAAAATGATAGACAAAGACCCAGACACCTGATGTAAGGTGTCTTTTCCCTTTAACTAGAACAGGAAATGGCTATAGAAAGACTATAGGCTACATTTAGAATAGCTTTTCACAAAGGTATAGTTCCCTCTGAGGCTGTGGTTGGTTACAATGCCCGAATTTTCTGGAAAGCTGAAGATTTATGTCTTTTAATCTCTGAAGTCTTTAGAATTGTAGGTAAGGTGAGAATCAATATGCTTTTGGACACAGCCTGAGAGAGTGCTTGAAGTGTAGTATATGGATTTTGTGATATTTATTTTGACTGTTCTTTCTAGATACTGACTGATTCAAAGTCTATTTAGGCAGCCATTCAAGGCACTTCACTATCTGGCCCCAGTCCACCTTTGTAAATTTTTCCCCCATTTCCATCCCTTATAAACATTGTTTCTAAATTATACTTTTTATTGCTTTCATATGGGAACCATTGCTTATTATTATTATTATTATTATTATTATTATTATTATTATTTGTCTTTTTGTCTTTTCCAGGGCGGCACCCGTGGTATATGGAGGTTCCCAGGCTGGGGGTCTAATCAGAGCTGTAGCCACCAGCCTATGCCAGAGCCACAGCAACTCGGGATCTGAGCTGCATCTGTGACCTACAACACAGCTCACGGCAATGCCAGATTCTTAACCCACTGAGTGAGGCCGGGGATCGAACTGCAACTTCGTGGTTCCTAGTCGGATTCGTTAACCACTGAGCCACGACAGGAACTCCTCATTAGTTTTTGTAAATTATTTTTTGCACTTTGTTGACAATGAATAAAACTCAGAGAAGGAAATATTTCTTTAGGTATGACTCAAGAAATGTGCATACATAAGAAATATGAATGTTCAAATCATATTTCTCTTACTTATTAAATGTGAATTAATAAAACTGAACCTTTGGCAGCTGTGAAGTTGAAGTCAGTCAAGCATCTTTGCTACATGTGGCACTGAAACAAAGTAGTTCATTGGGAGTTCTCTTGTGGTGCAGCATGTTAAGGATCCTGAGTAGTCGCTGCTGTGGCATGGATTCGATCCCTGGCCCAGCATTTCCACATGCTGTAGGTACAGCCAAAAAAAGTAAATTAAAATTTAAAAAAATAAAAGTAATTTGTCAGGTTTAGAAGGTCCACCATGCCTTCTCTTTCCCTCTATGTCTTTTTTTTTTTTTGTCCTTTTTTTTTGCTATTTCTTGGGCCGCTCCTGCGGCATATGGAGGTTCCCAGGCTAGGGGTCGAATCGGAGCTGTAGCCACTGGCCTACGCCAGAGCCACAGCAACGCGGGATCTGAGCCGCATCTGCAACCTACACCACAGCTCACGGCAATGCCGGATCGTTAACCCACTGAGCAAGGGCAGGGACCGAACCCGCAACCTCATGGTTCCTAGTCGGATTCGTTAACCACTGTGCCACGACGGGAACTCCTTTTTTTTTTTTAACTTTTTAGGGCTGCACCTTTGGCATAAGGAAATTCCCAGGCTAGGGGTTGAATTAGAGCTGCAGCTGCTGGCCTACACTACAGCCACAGCAATGCCAGATCCGAGCTGTGTCCGCAACTTACACCACAGCTCACAGCAATGCCAGATCCTTAACCCACTGAGCAAGGCCAGGGATCGAACCCACATCCTTATGGATACTGGTTGGATTCATTTCCACTGCACCACAATGGGAACTCTCTCCACCATTCCTTCTCTTACAGCCACACCTCCTAGAGCAAACCAAACGACTCTCCCAGAATCTGTCAGTGGACTACAGTGATGAGCATGGTGACCCCTTACAAAGGCAGAGAGCGCTGAGTGCTGTCAGCATCCTCACCATTACCATGCATGGTAAGTGCTGCCTCCCAGAACTCATTCTCCAAGGGGGAGCCTAACTGCAATGATGTCTTTCCCTTCTCCTCTCTCCACCCCCGAGAATCCCCCTGTAGCCCACTCTACTTCCTGCAGAGTGACTCCCCATGCTTTTTTGGAGCATGTGAGCAAAATGACTTGCAAGAAGTGAGCCTTCCCTGTGGGCCCACCCTGAACTGCCACTTGGGTAGTGGTGGGACCAAGAGCACCAACAGGACTTCCCACTCAGGCTAGACAGTCACAGGAAATCTCAGTGGCAATGATAGTCAGCTAAAGAAGAGAAGACATAAAAGTTTCCAGGAGGTGATAGTTGTCATTGAAGTTAAAGTGAGAATCTGGCGTTGGACAGGAGAAGACCTTTGTAGACTGCTGGAACCATCTGATGGACCTGATTAACAGGTAACAGTGACCCAGCTAAGAAGTTGATGTTCAAGGGCAGGACTCAAGTCCCAGCAAGATGGGTTTAATGATGGGTTCTTAGCACTTTTAAGCCTGTTTCCTCACCTCATGAGTCCCTGAAATTGTGTAGAAATCAGAGCTGCAGCTGCTTTCTGGCTTGGACTCAACTAGCTGATAGAGTGCCTTTTGTTTCATTGCTTATAGATGCCACTGCCTGAATATCTACCCTTCCCTTGAGCCCTAGGGAAGCCCTTCCTGTGCTGTGGTATACCCTTCACTGTGGTCCGCCTTGAGTGAATGTAACTTGGGCTTGTGCCTGTCTCTCTCATGGGTTCACAGCCGGTCAGTGCCGACTTCCCCAACTGTATCTCTTACAGTGCAGCCCAGCTCCTGGATGCTCAGTATAAGTATACAGACATGCTGTACTTGACTATGCCATGTGGGAGTTGTGTGTGGGAAACCTTTCTAAGCTATGTGTCATTGCCCTTCTCCACTGATCATGTTGTAACATAGTTGATGCTAGAGAAGAGGAAGGAATGCACTCAGGCAAAGAGCAGACTGGTTCAGAGCTAACTCCTCAAGTGCTCTTTCATTCTCCTTCTTCAGAACAAGAAAAATCACAGGAACCCTGCCTCCCATGTGGGGAAAACCTGGCATCCAAATACCTCGTGTGGGACTGTAACCCCCAGTGGCTGTGCATTAAGAAGGCGCTGAGACTCGTGATGACCGACCCCTTTACTGAGCTGGCCATCACCATCTGCATCATAATCAACACTATCTTCTTGGCCATGGAGCATTACCAAATGGACACGAGTTTTGAGACTATGTTGTGCACAGGGAATTTGGTAACGCTAGGCTTTTTAAAATATAAAACATATTTCAAACTTTGAATTGTAACTGTTTTAAATTCTAAACATTTTGTGAGTGGCCTAACTTAACATAGGTCTTTGGTCCCCTTAGGTGGAATAAAAGGAAAAGATGACTATCAGGATTTTATTTTTACCTAGTTCAGTAATTTTCCATGAGCCTGTGTTCACCCTCTAGTATGTTAACGTGTTTCTTTAGTCATCTAATGGATGACTAAAGAGTCATTCAGTGGTAAGACAGAAGCAAGTAGATATCTTAAAAAGTCAACTATTTCATATAATCAGGAAAATATTAACCATATTCAGAGATCCATAGTAATGACTACTGTGGTCCCCAGTGATATTGATGACATCATTTGTCATGAAATAATGTGACTTCCATTACTAGGTTAATTTTCCCTAAAAAGATGAGTCAGAGCCTGGAAGTTGCAGGAGGTTTACTTTCCCAGGAGGTAGTGTACAAGGCTTGCAGGGTTGGGTGGGTGTAGGGTTCCAGAATTGAGCCTGCTTCAGTGTGTTTCTCATTGGATGGATCTAGTCTCAGTTAAATTGGGAAAACTAAGATAGGGCAGCAGACTTTTCAAGAACTGTTCACTTTATTTATTTTTTATTTATTTATTTGTCTTTTTACTATTTCTTGGGCCGCTCCTGCAGCATATGGAGGTTCCCAGGCCAGGGGTCCAATTGGAGCTGCAGCCGCCAGCCTACACCAGAGCCACAGCAACTCGGGATCCGAGCCACATCTGCGACCTACACCACAGCTCAGGGCAACACCCACTGAGCAAGGGCAGGGATCGAACTCGCAACCCCATGGTTCCTAGTTGGATTCATTAACCACTGCGCCATGACGGGAACTCCAGAACTGTTCACTTTAATTCATAGTTCCAGCAGAAAATTTTGATCTTCTCCAAAATATCAGAAATAATAGGTAATTACCCAGTGAATGTTCTACTCTAATTTGCCAGTGAGTTAATTAGCAAAAAATCTTTCCAGAATGTCTAGCCCTTTCTTCTTAAAGTTTTATTTTTCTAATTTAAAAAGCATTGTTTTTTTTTTATTTTAAAAATAAGGAAAAATACAAATAAGGGAACTACAAAGAAGAAACTCATTTCCTATGGTCTTACTGGCAAAGATGATCATTGTTAGCATTGCAGAGTATTTACAGGCAGTATGTATGTATGTATGTGCTTTTTAATTAATTTTTTACATTGACAAGGAGCCATAGTACCTATTGAATCAGGAGCTGGTCCATAGAGCTGCTTCTATGCATTAAGTTTCGGTTAGTGTAGAACTGTAGCCAGGTGCCTGTCACCTTTGGTTCCAAATCCTTCCCAGGAGTAGGGATACAGTTAGTCTGCAGTACAACACCAGCCTGGGTCTCCTTACAGACAGTCTGCATTTAGGTTCCTTTCCCCATATTGCCTTTGGGAAGAAGTATCCTTTGGGTGTGCATAGGTTGCGTTAGATTCCATTTTGTATGATAAACCTAACACACACAATATCTTCTAACAGGCAGGTGTGTTCTGGGCTCCATGCCATTGTGTTCAGCTCTTTCCTGATGAGGTAACCCAGAATGGCCTGATGGTGTTATTTCAATTGGAAGCAGAATGCTGTACCCTTAGGGTCACAGTCCCTTTCTTAACAGAGTCAGCGGATCATCTTTCATCACCTCCTAGTGGATGGAGTTACTGGATAACTTAGGCCTGTATTTATCTAATTGTTAAAGACAAAGACAAAAAATTATTTATCCCATGGAAAAGACAAAGTTTTCAGTGCTTTTTAAATTCCTGCCTTTCCTTTTAATTCTTTGATAGCTTGTTCTGGAATGATGCACCCTACACTGAGTGTTTAGGATTATATTCTGACTCGCAAATTTTCCTTTCAACCATAACCAACCTAGGGTTTATCCTATATATTCGGTTGCTCAAAGACATTTTTCTATCCCTGGTAACGTTTTTCAGTTCTCTGCTCTGGGCCCTTAAATTTTTCTTTTTTTTTCTTATAAAGGTGTTGAGATTGAGTGGTTAGGTAAACTCCTAGATTCTGGTTTATGAACAGTATTTATCTTTAGTCTTCAGAGCTCTTGTGTACCTCCCACATTTTGTAGTTTTTAGTATCTTAAAGAGAATCCAGAGGAGGAATTGCTTGACACTTCCTATTGTTCTGCCAAGAATCCAATTTTACTTTATTTTCAACAAAATGGAAAATAATATTTATTCTCCATCTTGATGTCTGTTAGCTTGGTGACACTGGAGTGGACACCATGGAAGGGGGTGGAGAGAGGGGGCAAAGGTAGAATAAGGTTCATGCTATAGTGGTAAACATTGCTTTTTCGTGGATTGCAGGGTATATAGTATCAAGTGTGAGAATACATTTTATTCCTTTGTAACCTCTGTTATTCCCTTGGACCATTATTAAAGGTATATTTGCAAGAAGAGGTAGCTTCCTTTTCTCATTTTTCTTTGTCTCACTGTAGGTTTTTGCTGGCATTTTCATGGCTGAAATGTGCCTAAAAATCATTGCGCTGGATCCCTACCACTACTTTCGCCGAGGCTGGAACATTTTTGACAGCATTGTTGCTCTTCTGAGTTTTGCAGATGTGATGTTAAACACAGAAAAAAAATCTTGGAAATTATTTCGTTCCTTAAGAGTGGTAAGGCACTTATTTCTTATTTTATTGAATAATTAAATTGCCAGGATTGAAGAGTCTTGAGTGAGTTTAGTGGCTAGTTAGGCTTAAACTTTACCATCTTATCTTAATCTGAGAACCAGAACTGCACTCCTCCTTCCACTTGGGTCTTTAATATCCTCGAGAGTCCCAGGGGTCTCACCTCAGTTGAATCCCTACTCCCCTCCGTCCTCTACTACAAGATGACCCTTCAGGCAACCAGATACAAAATTGTGTCTTCTGGTGTCAGGACCCTGCTCCTTGCTTTGTGTATGGCCCTTCAGTGATCTCTTCCCCACAGAGCTCTGAGCTAGGAACCCTCAGAGCTAGGGTCACCAAGGAGGTGTAGACTATAGAACCCAGGAGGGGGGATGGGTGCTGCCCATCCTCACTGCTGTCACTGCCACATTCCTGGTGTGTAGTCTTTGCTCTCCATCCACGGGCCATTGGAGGCATCCTGACCACTTTTGCCAAGTACCTGATATGTGAAGACGTGAGTGAAGGCTCAAAGATGAGGAAAACAGTGCCTTCAAGGAGTTTGCGGTCTAGGGAAGATACAAGACAGGTCCAGAAATGACCACCAGGCAAAGTAGAGTATGAGAGACCCCACAGGAAGTATGGATAGAAAGCTACAGAGAAATCACTTCTGGGAAAGCAATAGGGAAACCACAAAAGATGACTTCTTGTTCCCTTTCAAAGATTTACTTTTTTTTTTTTTTTGGCATAGTTAGGAATTTCTAAGCCTGTAGAATAAGACATCTGATTCAGTTATCTCAGCATACATTTTGTACTTGGCCTCTGTTAGAAAATCATACTGCTTTAAGTCAGGTATTATTAGGTGTCTCCCTAAAATTGGTACTTGGGTGAGCAAAATTACATTTGCTTTACTATTGTTGAGGCTTATTACAGCCATGCTCTGAGGCAAGGTACTCTGTGGCATTGTCATTGTATGAGAACAGAATCACAGCTTCTCCCTGGGATGCCCCTAGCTCCCCTCTAAGTAGACAGCAGTGGTCCTTCTCTTGTGATAGAAGTCTTACTGACCTGCAATATTTCCCTGCCCCCTCAAAAGGTTGCCACTTAACAAGATTGTACTTTGGAGTGAAACCATCTGTTTACATTGAAAATTAATATAAGAAATAATCAGAGTTCTGTCATGGCTCAGTGGTTAACGAACCCGACTATTATCCATGAGGACACGGGTTTGATCTCTGGCCTTGCTCAGTGGGTTAAGGATCCAGCGTTGCCGTGAGCTGTGGTGTAGACTGCAGATATGGCTTGGATCTGGCATTGCTGTGGCTGTTACTTAAGCCTACAGTTGTAGCTCTGAATTGACCCCTAGCCTGGGAACCTCCATATGCCGTGGGTGCTGCCCTAAAGAGACAAATATGTATATGAAATAATCTGTGAAACTGGTTGTTACGTTTTTTTCCTCAGATCATTGTATCCTATAAAGTTTATTAAGTTTCCATGGAGAAAATTTCTCTTTGGAAAAAGAGAGCCTGTCTTGAGTAGCTGATTGCCTTTTCTTTCCTAGGTACAAAATGACCTTACTCCTATCGTGGTTATAAAGTTTAGATTTAAACTTGTGACCTCAATTATATAACACAAGAGTTAGCAAACTGTCTGTAAAAGGTCAAATGGTAAATATGGAAATATTTTCAGCCTTAGCAGTCATATGGTCTCTGTCAAAATCATTCAGCTATGCCATTGTAGTACAAGAGTAGATGTAGACATGAGAGAACCCATGGGCATGGCTGTATTCCAATAAAACTTCATGGACATGGAAATTTGAACTTCATACAACTTTCATGTGTAATGAAATATTTTAAAAAATTGTCTCCAACCATTTAAAAATGTAAAAAACATTCTTACTTCTCAGGCCATGTAAAAGCAGGCAGTGAGATGGATATAGCCATGGGGCCATGGTTTTTGACCCTTGGTATATTATACAGGGTTCCAGAATATTCATTTATTTAATAAAAATATGTATACTCAATTCTACATTCATGATCCCGAAGTCTTTTTTAAATTAAAAAAAATTTTTTTTAGGGCTGCAAGTGCAGCATATGGAAGTTCCCAGGCTAAGGGTCAAATTGGAGCTATAGCTGGTGGCCTACACCACAGCCACAGCAACATGGGATCTGAGATCCATCTTTGACCTACATCACAGCTCATGGAAGCGCTGGATCCTTAACCCACTGAGTGAGGCCAGGGATCGATCTTGCATCCACATGCATACTAGTTGGATTTGTTAATTGCTGAGCCAAGAAGCAAACTTCTAAAGTCGTTATTGTTAAAAAATTAGAACAAAATTTTAAAGTAAATAAAGATGAATATTAGATTGAGACATGGAGTTGGTGACTATGTTTAGGACGAATTTGGCTTTGAAAAGATTTTTGGAAGTTATTAAATACTGTGGTTTGGGAACACATCATTGGCATTGCAGCTGAATATATGGAATGTGTTCTTAACTGGTTTTTCTTTCATTTTTGTTTCTTGTCTTTTTACAGCTGAGGGTTTTCAAGTTAGCCAAATCCTGGCCAACTTTAAACACACTGATTAAGATAATCGGTCATTCTGTTGGAGCCCTTGGAAACCTGACTGTGGTCTTGGCCATTGTGGTCTTTATTTTCTCAGTAGTTGGCATGCAGCTATTTGGCTCTAGGTTCAATTCCACAAGGACTAATTCAAAATCCCGAGATTGTGCAAACTCCTGTTTACGACGCTGGCACATGGAGGATTTCTACCACTCCTTTCTGGTGGTGTTCCGCATCCTGTGTGGGGAATGGATAGAAAACATGTGGGAATGTATGCAAGAAGCTAACCAACCACTGTGCATTATTGTATTTCTATCGATCATGGTGATAGGAAAACTTGTGGTGAGTGTCTTAGTTTTGTTGTTGTTTTAAATACATGGACTAAACAAATGCATTTGCTTCTTTTTCAACACTTCGCTAGTGAAAATTGTTATTCTAAATATAGTATTATAAATATAATATTCCATCATATTAAAATGTCTGCATTTGCATTTGGTTTGTGGAAAATATGGTAGGCATGAAACGAAGCCTTGTCCCATAGTGCTTGTAAAGATGCCCCAATATCTGTTCTACTCCAGGTGATTATTCAAATCACCACTGATTAACTGAGGTAGGGGTTTTTGACTTAATTTGGTCAGTGAGTATAAAGATATGTCCACTGAGGAGGGTTTCTTGTTTTTCGAAAGAAGGAGGAGGAGGAGGGGGGCGGAGAGGAGGGTGAAGGAGGGACGAGAAGGAAATGGTCCTTTTACCTCGTCTGATCCCTTTATTACTGTGACTGTTGGTAGAACTGCAAACACTATGCAACCATGAGAACCAACTAAGATGAAATCAGTGCTGAGGAAAATAGAAGGTGGAACAAATCTCTCGTCAGAATACAGTTGGTCCCCTGTTTAGTTTCAAACATCTTGTCATGTTACATTTCCTTATTGTGTAAGCTATGCTGAGTCTGTTACTTGCAGCTAGAAATATGGTTATTTATAGAGAGGCTAATTAGGTGTACACCACTGAGGGTGTGTAGTGACAGGAGAAAGACAAAGATACCTGAGCACAAGATCTTCAGAATCAAGTTGAGACTATTGTGCAAATATAATTAATGATCCACATACAAATATAATTAACTGTCTTAAATACCTAATATGTGTGTGATAGACAATAACAGATACAAAAGATCAGAAGAGCAGGCTATCACCCAAGGGAGTTGGAGGGGAGCACTAAGAAAGGCTTTGTGGAAGACACAGTACTTGAGAAGGGAACTTAAGAAGCAAAGAAGACTTAGCCAGCTGAGGAGGGCTTGACCAAAGATTCAGACTTGGGAATTCTCATAGGGAAGCTGAGGAAGAATGACAAGACCCATGTGCACCCACAAGGCACTTCTCCCAGAAAGCTGTGTATTTTTGAGCTGGCAAGCACCACAAACCAAAGAGGTAAAAAACCTGCACGCATATACCATCTCTAAAATTGTGCAAAGAGTAGAGGACCTTGTGTCACAGTAGCCTTGGACATCAGACCCATATCCCTGTGGGCACTTCCAGCAAAAGTCCAACCTCATGGTTCTGGCTGATCCCCAAGGAATACCTGCTTTTGATTTTTCCACATGGTTACACCATTTGACCTTACCGTGGTGAGGGTCTGCAGTATACTGCTGCTTGTACACAGACAAACTGGCTGTTTATACACGTTAACTTCAGTTTTTCTTTGGTCATATCTTGATGTCTCTATTACTTTCCCAATATTCTTACCTTTTATATATTTTATAGATGAACCTTCTTGGAAGGCAGAAGGACATAGAGCTCTCATTTGACTTTGTTTGAGTCTTGGGAAAAAGTTGTGGAAACCTCCTGTTTTCTTTCCTTTGCTAAATTTTTCCTTCTCCTTGTATCCCCCCCTCCCTTCACCTTTTCCCAGGTACTCAACCTCTTCATTGCCTTGCTGCTCAATTCCTTCAGCAATGAGGAGAGAGATGGACAGTTGGAAGGAGAGGGCAGGAAAACCAAAGTCCATTTAGCCCTGGATCGGTTCCGCCGGGCTTTTTGTTTTGTCTTATATACTCTTGAGCATTTTTGGCGCAAGTGGCGCAAGAAGCAACATTTACCAAAGCAAAAAGAGATGACGGAACGCCCTGCTACAGAGGGCAAAGATGTCATTCCTCTAGTCACAAAAATAAAAAAGGGCCCAGAAACTTGGGAGGAGTTTTGTGCACTGAGTTCTGCACCAAGGACCTCAAGTGTTGGGAATGATTGGACTTGGTTGGCCCCACTTGCAGAGGAAGAAGATGATGTTGAGTCCCTTTGCGAACATATGGCACATCCTGTCAGACAGCCTGAGGCTGGACAACAGGTATGAAGGTTCACACATAGACTTAGAGGTTGTATAAAGCCAGAGTTGCCATGGGGCATTGATTGCCTGCTCTGTTCTGAGCACTCTGCAGAGGTGGTAAGTGCATAAAAAGTGGTGGCTGCACATCCCAGGGCTCTTTCTTTTTCTTTTCTTTTTTCTTTTTGTCTTTTTTGTCTTTTTGCCTTTTCTAGGGCCGCTCCTGAAGCATATGGAGGTTCCCAGGCTAGGAGTCTAATTGGAGCTGTAGCTGTCAGCCTATGCCAGAGCCACAGCAACATGGGATCTGAGCTGCCTCTGCGACCTACACCACAGCTCACGGCAACGCCAGATCCTTAACCCACGGAGCAAGGCCAGGGATCAAACCTGCAACCTCATGGTTCCTAGTCAGATTCGTTAACCACTGAGCCACGATGGGAACTCCCCATTCTAATCCTGGTCCTGCTCCTGTGGCACAGATGGCGGTGTCAGAGGAGTTCAGAGGGAAGTAAGATCATAGTGGGCTGGGGCAACAGGGGAATAGAGTGCCTTTAGTTGAGCCCTAAAAGAAGCATAGAGTTTGAATTGGCTGAAAGGTGAGAAAGGGAGTGTGGAAGATGAAATGGATAGCATAAAAAGAGATCTTGTTTCTTATAAATTGCCTACCACCTGGGAAGGACCTCTTAGTTACAACTTTAGGTACTCAGAGCTCATTTCTCAGCCTCCCTCTTCCTGCATGGAACCTCTGCCTGCAAACTAGCTGGAGTAAGGGTGATCAGGGCCCCAGTATTCTCAAGCTTTTGAACCTGGAATAGAGTTTCTGTCCTATGGGTAGAAGCTGAATTGAAAAAGGAGGCACAATCTGTTGGTCACATTCACTAGAAATTTAGCTTTTTCAGCTCACAGTTGGAGGAGATGAGAACAGTTGGCGACCTCCTTTGTTTAGGAGCTGAATAGAGGAAGCCTTGTCTTCCTGGTCATATCTGCCTAGAGTAGGACTTCCATCAAACTGAGCTGTGGGGTAGAAAGGGAGGGAGCAGGTCATGGCTCAATGCCATAGACTGCTGTTGTTATTACTAAATTATGTAGATTTTAAAAAATAAATATTTCTTCATTTGCTGTATGTCCTTAGGACAGTCTCCAGAAATTTTAAATGATTTTCTTACAAATATTTCCCACCACTTCTGCTGATTTTTCTGTGGAGCATTCCACAGAGCTCCTTAGTCTACCATCTAAGAGGCAAAACTCCATATATCATTTTTAAATTAAATTTAAACTTGTTAATTTTAATGATATTTTTGGATTATTACACTAATTTCATTTTTTCTTGAGTAAATTCATGTCCCTGTGGTTAATTTCTTAGGGCTACTGGTTTTATGTTTGTCTCATCGTACACTTTGGAGTGTTAATTTGAAAGCTCACCTTCATGGGAGGATCTGTCACTCTCCTTGCTAAGTTCTGTGGTATCTTTAATAGACCTTTCTGGGGATCCATTTCAGAACTGAGTCTTATTTCAACTTGGGATTCGTATGTAATAGTGATACTAGGCATATTAGAGATCCTGTGGCTCCCTTTGCCCAGGTCTTATTTCTGAGGCTATACTTCCTCCTGCCTCCCTAAGTTTGCAGCTTTATGTGATTGTGACTCCAAGCACCGGCCACAACTCCTTTTGACTTTTTCTCTTAAGTGCAAAAACTTCAACCCAGCTCAGAGTTTCAAGCTTTTGGACATGATTGTGGTTTCCTTCATCATCACATAGGGCACTTTTACTCACCCTTACCTGCTACATGCTTTCAATTGATACTAATATTTATTTTTCTTCTGTGTCTGGTCCATAGATAATGTGTACCTGTTTATTGTGTATATGTGTTCAAAGGGGAGAAGTATTCTTAAATCATGACCTTTAGAGTTCTGTTGTGGTTCAGTGGTAGCAAACCCCACTAGTATCCATGAGGATGCGGGTTTGATCCCTGACCTTGCTCAGTGGGTTAAGGATCCGGCATTGCTGTGAGCTGTGGTGTAGGTCACAGATGCGGCTTAGATCTGGTGTTGCTGTGACTATAGCGTAGGCCGGTGGCTATAGCTCTGATTCAGCCCCTCCTCTGGGAACTTCCATATGCCATGGGTATGGCCCTAAGAAAACCAAAAAAAGGAAGGAAGGAAGAAAAATCATGATCTTACAGTGTTAGATTCACAGGAATCCTCATGTAGATTTTAGGAGGAAACCTTCACTTAAAGTGTATTATCCCATATCCTTCTTGGATTTAGCTGTAGGTCATCAGACAAAATTTATTTTTTATTTTTAGGTCGTGGTATATTTTCATATTTTCTTTATGCCTTTCAGTTACCTATTTTGCTATGCCAATCCTCTGTACCCAAAAGAATAAAAAATTAGTTTCCAAATTATTCTTCTAACATTTTTATTCATTGACTTTTATATCAGAATGTCAAATGATTATGAATTTTGATTTTTTGCTACTTTCTGGCATTGTCATATTTTCTCAAGGATAAATAATTATGCCAAGCACCATTTATTAAGTAATTTATTATTTAGCCTTTGAATGGAAAGGATACAGTAAGTTTCACCTTTTAATTATTTGGTAATTTTTTTTACCCTAACCATACTGTTTTCACTATATTACTTATGAGTAAGTTGCATTACCTGTTTCCTATAGTAGTTTTCCCAGAAGTATTTTATGTTGAATTTCCAGGTGCAGTTTTAAAAAGTAAAAAGAGGAATTCCCACTGTGGGACAGTAGGTTAATGATCTGGCTTGTCTCCATGGTGGTGTGGGTTCTATCCCCAGCCTGGTACAGTTGATTAAGGATCTGGCGTTGCTACACCTGTGGCATAGTTTGCAGCTCTGGCTTGGATTTGATCCCTGGCCTGGGTACCTCCATATGCCATGAAAATGAAAAAAAAAAAGTAAAAATAAAAAGATTAATAACATCACAATTTTCATGACAAACATAAAACCAGATAGAAGTCAAACTTGTTTCATCTCAAATGAGATGTCCAGGAGGAATATTAATTCTATTCTAGATTTCTCTGTGTCAGGCCTGTGAACTTCATCACAAGAACAAGGAGTCCAACAGTCCGGGAGTTCAAAGTGTGGAAATTGACATATTCTCTGAAGATGTTCCTTATCTGTCAATACAGAATTCCCGAAAGGTAATTTTCCCAGGGTGTTCCCAGAAATAATAGGGCTCATCCATACACCTTCTCTGAGATTACCACTCTGGAAAAATAGTGAGATTAATGCAGAGCAAACTTCCAGAATTAGATCTTAAGCAAAAGTCTAGGCCAAGGTTTTTCAACCTCTCCACTAAGACATTTGGGACAGGATAATTCTTTATTGTGGTAGATTGTTTTGTGTATTGTAGGATGTTTAGCAGCACCCTGGCCTCTACCCAGTAGATGCCCATAGCATCTTCCCATTGTAAAAATAAAAAAAAAATGTCTTTACATTGCTAAAATGTCTCCTGGAGGGTAAAATCAATGAGAACCACTGGCCTAGACCTATTATTCTGTGAGTTGAGGTAGCTGACAATTTCATTCTTAGTAAAGTGACCTCCCCTTCATCACCTAACATCGTATTTAGGACTAAGCAGCAGTTCAGAGTTAAGATTTGGTGGGAGGAGAAGGCTGAGGTACTGTGTCTTCATGTGCCTTGCCTTTCATCAGCCAAGGGAGAGCAGTTAGAAAGTTCTCTTCTGAATCAGGGCTGGTTAGAGCATTTAGGAAAGACCCAGCAAGAGAGATACTTTCTAGAAACCCCTTATACCTTTGCCTAGCTAGTTCCATGCCTAAAAAGTCATAAAATGAGGTATTAGGTATTGTTGTGCTGAGAGAGGCTGTTGATAAATGATTCCCCCTTTCCTTTGTTTTGGTATGCAGAAGTCTGATGCTGCTACCAGCGTGCTCTCAGAATGTAGCACCATTGATCCACAGGACCCCTTCAGGCACATACCCGAAATGGTTCCCAAAAAGGAACCAGAGAGGTGTTTGCCCAGAGGTAAGTGGCAGTATTCCTACATTCTGTCCATGGGGTAATTGGATGGGATTCTGTTATTCTTTGAAGCTCTATGATTTTGGTAGATGACTGCTTTTTACTGCTAATGGAGACAAAAAGTGAAGATAGGTCGTCCCTGGCTCTTGGCACCATTATTGGGTCCAGGCAAAAGAATTTCAGGAGGAATTCCTTGGTGGCGAGCAGTAAGGATTCAGCATTATCACTTCTGTGGCTCAGATTGAGTCCCTGGCCTGAGAACTTTGGCATGATGCAGGTGTGACCAAAAAGAAAAAAGGATTTCAGGAAATTTTTATGTAGATGGGCTCAAATTACATAGCCCAACAACTGGGGTAGAAACACTAGAAAACTTTCTTAGAAAGTCCACTGGACCGGTATTTCTGCTACTTTTCCCCAGTGTATCAATTGTCAGGATGTTCTGGAGGTCATACACCAAAAGAATTTGGCCCTAAGTCTAAGGTTGATTGGAGCTCCTGCCAGGCCTTCAACTCATATCTCAAGATTTTTCGCTGGGAGAAAGGGTCCAGGATGGTGGTGAAGGAAAACCATGAGCTCACTTCTACCAACAGTCAACCCCTACATATAAGGAATTTCCTCCTGAAAAAGACCTAAGGCACTGATTAAGTAGCTACTGCACATAGAAGGACCACAAAGAAACAGGTAGCAAAGATGGTGACATGGTATTCATGGGAATACAACCCCCAACATAGTGACCTGCATTAGGAAGAGATTTTGCTGAGGAGGCCTAAGCATAGACTTGCCCACTTTGGGACGCAGTGAAAAAATATCAGTTTAAAGGGCACCTTGGAGATCCCTGGTGGCTCAGTTCGTTAAGGATCCGGCATTGTCACTCCTATGACTTGGGTCACTGCTGTGACATGTGTTTGATCCCTGGTCCTGAACTTCTGCATGCCACAGGTGCAGCCAAAAAACTAAAAGAAAATAAAGGACACCTAGACTATACGGGAAGGAAATCCATGTACTCACCCTAGAACTTCTGCTAAATGAGCAGGGGACTGCCAGAGCCCTCTGTGGGATCAGAGGCAACAACAAGCACTTTTGTTTGAGTCCCTGCACAACCACCCCTGGCCTTTGCTAACTTCAGCTCTAGCTACCCAAGGGACTGCCCCAGGCCTCGGTCTGTTCCAGCCCCAACTGCCCCTCAAGGTGACCTCAGGCACAGTCCTCTGCCAGGAATGACTCTAGCCCAAGCCCCCTCTAACTCCAGCTGCACTGCTTCGGTGGGCTTGGGTACAGTGCTCCCCAGGGATTGTTCCCGGGCAGCTCCACTTGTCCTGCTAGAGCTGCCAGGCACAAGCCATCTACAGAGCAATCCCTCTCATATAAGTCCACTCTTTCAAGACTAGAATAGGTAGCTGTTTCACCTCATTCATAGAAACAAAAACTGAAGTTCAAACAAAATGAAGAGATATAGGAATATATTCCAAATGAAAGAACAAAATAAAACCCCAGAAAAACCCTAAAGAAACAGAGGTAAGTAATTTACCTGATAAAGAGTTCAAAGAGATGATCATAAGCATTCTAACTGAACAAAGGAGGAAAATGGAGAACTTCATTCCAGTAAGAACTTCAATAAAGACTTAAAAAATTGAGTTCCTGTTGTGGCTTAGTGGTTAACAAACCCGACTAATATCCATGAGGATGGAGATTTCATCCCTGGTCTTGCTCAGTGGATTAAGGGTTGCCGTGAGCTGTGGTTTAGGTCACAACTCAGCTTGGATCCAGCATTGCTGTGGCTGTGGCATAGGGCAGCTCTAGCTCTGCTTTAACCCCTAGCCTAGGAACCTCCATATGCCATGGGTGCATGGGTGTAGCCCTAAAAAGACAAAAGACACACACACACACACACAAAAAGATTTAGAAAATGAACGAACAACCCCATCAAAAAATGGGCAGAATATCTAAACAGACAATTCACTGTAGAAGCCATATAGATAGCCAAAAAACACATGGAAAGCTGTTCAACCTCACTAATTATTAGAGAAATGCAATCAAAACTACGAGGTATCACCTTACACCAGCCAGAATGGCCATCATCAAAAAGTCTACAAACAATAAATGCTGGAGAGGGTGTGGAGGAAAGGGAACCCTATTACACTGTTGGTGGGAATATAAATTGGTGCAACCACTATAGAAAACAGTATAGAAATTCCTAAAAAAAACAAAAATAGAATTACCGTATGATCTAGCAATCCCACTCCTGAGCATCTATCTGAAGAAAATCATAACTTGAAATGATACATGTACTCCAATATTCACTGCAGCACTATGTACAATAGCCAAGATGTGGAAGCAACCTAAATGTTCATTGACGAAGAAGTAGGTAAAGAAGATGTGGTACATATACGCAATGGAATATTACTCAGCCATACAAAGAAATGACATAATAGCATCTGCAGCAACATGGATGGACCTAGAAATCATGTTTATTGAAGTTAGACAGTGAGACACAAACATCGTATGTTATCACTTATATGTGGAATCTAAAAATAGGATACAGTGGACTTATTTGCAGAACAGAAGGTAAAACAGACAGACTTTGAAAAACTTATAGTTACCAAAGAGACAGACTTGGGGTGGGGAGGGATGGGCTGGAGGTTTGGGATGGAAATGCTCTAAAATTAGGTTGTGATGCTGGTTATACGAGTATTATGTAATAAAATGCATTGAATTTTAAAGGAGGTTTAGAAGACATAGGAAAGAACTGAATAATACAGTAATAATACAATCCACACCAAGACACATTATAAGTAAAATGTCAAAAATTTGAATCTATTGTGACAGTCCCTTTGCTTTGTAAAGTTTCTTCTGAAAAATCACCTGATAGTCTTATGGAGGTTCTCTTGTGTAAAACCAGTTGTTTTTCTCTTGCTTTTAAGATTCCTTATCTTTAGTTTTTGACATTTTTCATTATGTGTTTGGTGTGGATTTCTTTTGGGTTCATCTTGTGTGGGAATCTGTGCTCCCAGTCTTTGGACTTGGATATCTGTTTCCTTCCTGGGGTTAGGGAAGTTTATAGCCATTAGTTCTTCAGATAACTTTTTTGTCTCTTTTCTCCTCCTGAGTCTTCTGCAGTACAAATGTTAATAAGCTTGATGTTATCTTTTGGGTCCCTTAAATGCTCCACATTTGAAAAGATTCTTTCTTCTTTCTGTTGTTCTCATTGGGTGATTTTCAGACTACCCTGTCTTCCAAATCACTGATTCATTCTTCTGGATCTTCTGATCTGTTGTTAATTCCCTCCAGAGCATTTTTCATTTCAGTTACATTTTTTGGTTCTGATTAGTTCTTTTTAAATATTTTCTATAGTTTCAATATCTTTATTGAAGTTCTCATTGAGTCAGAACTGGCATATTATGACTCCTATTCTGCTCTATTGGCCAATTTTTGTCACCTGGCTGAGCTCAGGTTCAAGGGGTTGGAGAAAGGCTCCACCTCTTTAGTTGCAAAGTCACATGCTGAGTACCAGGAAGGGTGAAGAGTTGGGCTATTAATGCACATTTACTACAGACACTAATGATGGTGCTGCTCTGTTCCTTGCAGGGCTGGGTTGCTGCTTTCCATGTTGTGCTTTGGACAAGAGAAAATCCCCCTGGATCATTTGGTGGAAACTGCGGAAAACCTGCTACCAAATAGTGAATCACAGCTGGTTTGAGAGCTTTATTATCTTTGTGATTCTGCTGAGCAGTGGGGCACTGGTAAATTATCATGGTTTTGTGGGGACATTGGGGATCAAGGCAGCTGGGGGGCTTCATTCCGCCTTGGCCCTTCTACTGTGAACGTGGAAATGTCAGGCAGAAGCGGGATCCAGGCTGGTGGATCCCCTTAGGGGACAGGATTTTGCACAACAAATTCTGGAGAAATGTTAGAGCTGGGAAATTCCCAAGCCAAAGATACTTTATTGTGAGAAGCATCACCCAAATTGGCACTTTAAATTAGTTCTTGGAGTCTGGCCCTTGACTCCATATCTGTCCATCATTCCTGGAGGATTACTAGACATTTTCACTTATCCTGCATGTTTCCTTCTCTAGACAGCAATGCTCCTACTCTCTTTTCCTGAAGACCATAGTGCTGCTTTCTAAAAGGTAACACATTAGGAGGAGAAGGCTATAGGGACCAGGTTAGGACATAAATTGCCTTGGTATCTTTCACCACTCATGATCCCTTGAGACAAGAGACAAAGAGATACCATTTTATGTATATGACAGATCATTCCAAATCAAAGTGTGGTGTGATTTCGAGTGACATTTGAAAATAACTGAGTTCATCAACCTCCTTAGCCATATAGTAGTAAACTCTTTTCTGCTCTCTCCTCACCGTTTGGGCCTTCTTTCCCCCTCTGCATACACATCCCAGGTTCAGCAACGCTATTTTCTCTCTTATCACCTACTTGTTTTTCTCTCTGTCTCTTTCCTGTTATGTCTTGTGTGCCTTCTTAAAATGACTACAGTATAAAACTAAATTATCTTAATATTTTACATGTCAAGTAAATGGAGTGCTGGGTTCCCCCTTATTGATTTAGAGTCACAGAACATTTCACAATAAGTTTGTAGCAGGGACAAGGAAATGTATGCTCCTGCACCCCTGCCTTCCTGGTTAGTGCTTTGCACCTGTGTAATCTGGCAGTGAAAGGAGATAAGCACACGGTGGGGCTTACCAGAGCCTGTGATCAAAGACATCCCTACTTATTTACTTGCTGGATGTAAATTATTCATGAAACAAAAATCGAATTTCTCTTAGATCATCCCAAAGAACTCCCTTAATTAATTCTTATCACTTACCCTCAGTCTGGGGTTCTCTGTAATCTTCTGGTGATTACATTTCACTAGCTGTCTACACTTCCAAGTGATAAGGTTCTTGCATTTATTCCACAAATGGTAATTATTGTCTACCACACCCTGTGCTAGTCAGTGGGAAAGCAGTAGTGTTGTCACCGGGTCACAGATGCATGCCCTATGGCACTGTATGAGAAAACTTAAAATCAGAGAAGTAGCAGAGGGCACACAGTCCTTCTAGTTTCATCTGCCTTCAGATGAGGCAAGCATAGGTTGAGCAGAGAGGAACTGAACACACAATGCAGTGGGTTCCTGTACAGGCACCCAGGCCCTATTTCACCATATATATTTGTAGAGAAATGGAGACAAGAAACTTCTAGTCCCTTGCTACCGTGTGTGGTGTGTGGACCAGCAGCCTCATATCACCTGGCATCTTGTTAAAAATGCAGAGTTGATGCATTCCCTTGTGGTGCAGCAGATTAGCATCTAGCATTGTCACTGCGGTGGTTTGGGTCACTACTGTGGCAAGGGTTCAATCCCTGGCCTGAGAATTTCCGCATGCCACAGATGTGGCCCCCCAAAAAGCAGAAACAAAAGGATTAGGAAGACCAGGAAATGGTGTGGTGATCCATTACAAAGTTTTTTTTTTGTTTTTTTTTTAAATATATTCCAGGGGCCATTGATGAGAGCCTGGGGAACATAGCAGCAACAGAATTCTAGAAATAGGATTTTCCCTCTAGCGTTTTTACTTACTCAAGAAATTATTTCCATTAGAAAAGTTCAGCCTTAATCCTTTTTAAGCAAAACCCTGTCACCAAGAGAGATACTACTTTATTAAAATAAGGAAGAAAAATAAAAAGTAAAGTCAGCAAAAGTTCAACCTGGCCTAATGGCTGTGCTTTATCATTTCAGGTATTTGAAGATATTCACCTTGAGAAACAACCCCAAATCCAAACATTACTTAATTGTACTGACCATATATTCACATACATTTTTGTCTTGGAGATGGGTCTGAAATGGGTGGCCTTTGGATTTCAGAAGTATTTCACCAGCGCCTGGTGCTGGCTCGATTTTGTCATTGTGATTGTAAGTTTACCATCTCTGTGTCCCATACCGGCAGGGGGGTGGGTGGAGTTGGGGAGGGGGGTCACATGGGCACTGCTTTTCCTATATGTCTCATGTGAGTGCCCCTCCAAAACATTTTTCTTCATAGTTATCCATCAGCAGTTAAGCCTTTCCAGTGTCCCATTCCTCATACACTGCATTTCATACACTCACCACCCCAACCCTTTCCACGATGGCACTCATCCACTTCTCTCCATAAGCACTGTTTATGTCTGATGTATTCTTAGAATAACTTCGTGTATTCTCCACTTTTCCTTCTTCTTCCACCATTTCATTTCTTTTCAAGACTTCTCAAAGCAGGTCATCAGCCAACATGTTAGGCTGGTTTCCATCTTGATTGTCAGGCAACAAAGATTTTTCACAAAATTTTTTCACTTAATCTGCACAACAGTGTTCCAAGTGGAGCAGATCTATATATCACCTACCATGTTACAGACAAGCTCTCCTGAAGCTCAGAGAGTTAGCAACTTGTTTCTGGTGAAATTGGAAATCACACCTTGGTCTATGTGATGCTAAAGCCAATAAATAGTAGTAATAGTAAGTCATATTTCAGCTGCTTTCTCTGTACCAGATACTCTGCCATGTGCCTCATTTTAGTTATCACAGCCTTTCCATTTGGTATGTGGTATGATTCTTCCTATACACGTAGGAGTAAACTAAGTCATAGAGAGGTTAAGAAACATGTTTGAGGTCGCCAAGCTAGAAGTGGTGAATGCGAGCCTCAAACCTAGTAGCCTCCCTCCAGAGCCCTTGATTTTAATATCCATATCCTTTCTACCATGACCTAATTAAACTTTGTTCTTG
Source organism: Sus scrofa (assembly GCF_054392235.1). Taxonomy (NCBI): domain Eukaryota; kingdom Metazoa; phylum Chordata; class Mammalia; order Artiodactyla; family Suidae; genus Sus; species Sus scrofa. Next base: position 38,370,857 of record NC_139395.1, on the reverse strand, counting down.
CTATTTAAGGAACTAGATATGTCAAATGTGTAGTGTAAGCCATGTGGTCAGCACACCACACTGGAGAGCCACAGCATTGTTGGTGGGCCCAAATAGGCCATGTTGTCCAGGCATTTTATAACGGCATTAGAGCTCCAGCACAAGCATCCCCGTGATCATCATGTGGATCTCTGTGTCAGTTTGCAGAGTGCTAATTACTGTGTACCCAGTTAGATTATATGAAGAATATATAAGACAGTGCACAGATTATTGGTATCTCTGATCTAGAACCTGTGGTTTACTGGCCTCAACTGGGAGACTGATTTTAAAGCTCCCTTGTTGCTCTCTTTCTGCTTAACCTCAAGTAAAGCGCGTGAGGTTTTGACATCAGTCTTCATATGGATAAACATGAGAGTGGAACAATGTAGGAATATTTGTGGGAAAGCTGTTTAAATAACCCTCCCAACAGGCAATGCCATCACAAACAAAAGAACAAAAAAAAGCCTATTTGAAAAAAAACCATTATAAATACACACATTTTGAATTGATGGTGATTTTTTTTTCTTTTTCTTTCTTTCTTTTTGCTCTTTTTAGGGCTGCCTCCGCAGAGTATGGAGGTTCCCAGGCCAGGGGTTGAATTGGAGCTACAGCTGCCGGACTGTGCTACAGCCGCAGCAATATAGGATCCAAGCTGTGTCTGCGACCTATACCACAGCTCACGGCAATGCCAGTTCCTTAACCCTCTGAGTGAGGCCAGGGATCGAACCTCCAACTTCATGGTTCCTACTCGGATTTGTTTCCGCTGTGCCATGACAGGAACTCCTGATGGTGATTTTTAAAAGTTGATTTCAAATTTTAAAATCTGGTTATTCTATCACAGTCACTCACTTAATTTCTCTCCATTTGCAAATATTTTAATACCACAGTGAGATTGGCAGGATTAGTGGAGGTTGTTTTTAGATAATAGAGAACTTTGGGAGTATCAGTAATTCACTTCCTATCCTGCTGAGCCATTCCCCTTTTAAGTTGAGCCTCTGAAGTCTCTGCATAATCAATAAGAATGGCTGAAGATCTGCAAATAGTGGTTCTTCAGTTTAAGCTCAGCATATTTGTTGAGTTTTAAAATAGTTTTTTTTTTTTTTTTTACAGAGTTTTCCAGTCCTCAGTCCTGTCCCCTTGTGAAGAAGCATGTAAATGCACTGTTGTCACCTTTGTGGGCTATAGCTTGGCCAGACAAAGAGAGAAATAGCCTCTCACCTGCTCTCCCTACCTTCCAGCAGAGTCTGGCTGATTTCTATGTCTGGATAATTCACTATGGGCACAATGCATTTGCCTCTCAACCTACCCACTCCGCCCCTGGCTCCTTTAGGCACCAGGTTAGGTGCACTACCTGTGGCTTCTTTTCCCACCAGGTCTCTGTGACCAGTCTCATCGACGTAAAGGGCTTGAAGTCCTTCCGGACTCTGCGAGCACTGAGGCCCCTGCGAGCACTATCCCAGTTTGAAGGAATGAAGGTACATGCTTCAGGTGGATGGGAGGAAAGTCAGCTAGCAGGGAAAGGTGGAGAGGCCAACTGCTATTCTTGGGCTAGGCTTCCCTTAGATTGCCACATTTTTTCCTGGACTCTTTCCCAGCCAGCTAGCTGTTTAGAATTTCGGAGATGGAGAAAAGTCTAAGATAAAAGCTCTCCTGTGACAGCCAAAACAAGCTCTGGCTTCCCTTCAGTCCTAGGGCAGATGTCCAATAAGTCTTTTTTTTGGGGGGGAGGGGAGGCATACCTGCGGCATGTGGAGGTTCCCAGGCTAGGGGTCCAGTTGGAGCTGTAGCCACTGGCCTACACCAGAGCCACAGCAACATGGGATCTGAGCTGCGTCTGAGACCTACACCATAGCTCACGGCAACACCAGATCCTTAACCCACTGAATGAGGCCAGGGATTGAACCCATGTTTTCATGGATACTAGTCATGTTTGTTAATCACTAAGCCACAATGGGAACTCCTGTCCCATAAGTCTTAACACCATCATCAGAGGTCACTTCTCAAGTAATCCTCAGTGTCAACAGAAACGACCCATGACGTATGGAGCTGAGAGCAGGGCTTGCCATGGGATGGGGAGTTAGTGTTGGAATGTAAAGATGGAGCTCCAAGATATCCACCCCTGGCACATCAGACCAATCCTGGGAAGATCAAGCTTGGTGAGTCTCATATGGCTGTTATGCTTTTCTTCTGTTTTGTTTCCTTAAGGTGGTAGTTTATGCTCTCATAGGTGCCATACCTGCCATTCTGAATGTTTTGCTTGTCTGCCTCATTTTCTGGCTCATATTTTGTATCCTGGGAGTACATTTTTTTTCTGGAAAATTTGGAAGATGCGTTAATGTAACAGATGAAAACGCAGTTATAAATGATAGCCTTGTCACAAACCGGAATCAATGTGAAAGTGAAAATCTCTCCTGGATGCCACAGAGTGTCAATTTTGACAATGTGGGAATGGCTTACCTCGCACTGCTGCAAGTGGTAAGTGCTTTCTGTTTGTTTTTCATTCTGTGAAAAGAAACCTTAAAAGAATCACAAATCATTTATCAGCTAATAAAAATACAGTGACTCTATTGAGAAAACAGAATCAAATCCTAATTTCTCACATAGGAGCTAATGCCTTCTGGAATTGTTTCCCAGTGAGCATCTCCAACTTTATTGTCTACTGAGCCTTAAACCTCAAAGCAATGCCCCGCAAAGTTCTGGATATTTCACCCTGTCCTGTATGGTGCCTTGCTCTCCAAGCTCCAGCCAGAGAGACCTGCAGCCTCAAATGCTAAATCATACCATTAGTAACCTCAATCCTAGGTCAAACTGTTGTTGCAAGGTCTTGGACAGACAGTGCAAACAGATGTGGAAAGAACCTTAATCAGGCTCTTTGTAGCAGTTGATTCATAGCTTCTCTAGCATTTGCAATTTATTTTATTTTATTTTGTTTTGTTTTGTTTTTTGGCCACAACATGTAGCAGCTTGATGTGGGAATCTCAGTTCCTAGGCCAGTAATTGAACCTGGGCTGCAGTGGTGAAAGTGCCTAATCCTAACCACTAGACCACCAAGGAACTCCTTCTAGAAATTTTTAAGACAGAAATTTCTCTTTAAAACTTTTTGTCTTATGAAAATGAAAGAGTTCCCATTGTGGCTCAGCAGGTTAAGAACAGTTCCCGTCGTGGCTCAGTGGTAATGAACCCAACTAGTATCCATGAGGATGCAGCCCATGTTGTTGTGGCTGTGGTGCAGACTGGCAGCTACAGTTCCAATTGGATCCCCAGCCTGGGAACTTCCATATGCCATTGGTGTGGCCCTAAAAAGCGAAAGAAAAGAACCCCACATAGTATCCATGTGGACGCAGATTCAATCCCTAGCCTCACTCAGTGGGTTAAGGATCCAGAATTGCTGCAAGCTGTGGTGTAGGTCACAAATGCAGCTCAGTTCCAATGTGTCTGTGGTGTAGGTAGGCCTGCAGCTACAACTTCTATTCAATCCATACCCCAGGAACTTCCATATGCCACGGTGAGGCCCTTAAAGAAAAGGAAAAACGGAAAAAGAAAAAAATATCGAAGACATTCTTGAGTTTCCTTCTGCTCTTCTTTTATGTGGACCTTTTTTCCTGGAAGGGTAGGACATAATCTTAGATATATCTGTCCACTGGGCTTGGTGGCTTTTGCATTGCACTTATCTGTTGATTGCAAGTCTATAACTGTTTTCATCTTTCTCTGTCTTTGTTGCAGGCAACATTTAAGGGATGGATGGATATTATGTATGCAGCTGTTGATTCCAGAGAGGTGAGCTTGTGTTGTACTGTGTTCTATAGTGCTAGGATCAAATCAGCAATATCAAGACTACATGAACAATCCAAAACTTCCTGCATCATGATTCCAGGGGCCAGGGTTCTTTGCCTTGTTTCCATTAGGACAAATACTATGAAACAGGAATAAAAAAAGTTCTTAGTCATCCTCTTGTGTTGTTACATCCTGGCATGCCCCAAAGTCAAATCCTCTTTCTCCATAGTGACCAAGGAGAAACTACTCATGTAGGAAGTGGAGCCAGAAGCAACAGAATCACCAAGATGGCTTTTTGTCCTTTCTTCAAATCGGTGGACAGGCAGAAGCCAAATTTCAAAGGTTACTTGCTCTTGACTGTTGGAGAACCTTAATTTTGGTCTAGACCTGAGCAAGAAAGACCCTTCCATGGCTCTAGGCTTCCCAGAGACTAAGGAGGTTTCTAGTAATTGTGAACTATTAGGTTGTAGTTAAATAAAAGTGATCATGGATTCCCAAAGTTAGCAGTCTACTCCATTTCTATTTCCTAGCTGGAAAAATTGGGGAATAGAAAGGAAGAGTGTTGTCCAAAGTCATAGCTTGAGCAAGTGATTGAATCAAGAATGGAATTAGCATTGTTTATTTTTCCTATCATCACACATGTGTGTGCCATTGTTTGAGAATATGCAGAGTTGATGCCTGGCACATAGTAGGTGTTCATTACATATGAACTGGTAGTAGCAGTAGAAGTGGTATAAGTAGTGTTATAACAGTACTAGAGGCAATATGTAACAAAGGAAATATTTTAAAATATTCATGTTCTTTTTTTTTGTCTCATCCATCTGCCTCTAGGTGGCAGTGGGGATGGGCAGGAAATCTTCTGTATGATAGAAGAAGTATGTGTCTTATATACGTTCCCTGAGTGAATGGTATGTGGGTGGAGGTGCTCCTGTCCTGATGCTGGTCCTGGAACACTCCAACTGGTTTCTGCTAGTATGATGACCCTTGTCTGTGTAGTCACAGAGCATCCTGCTGGTCTGAAATATTGAAGCTGCAACTTATGAAACCATGGGCTTTGTTCCTCCTTCAGCTCCTCCTGGCATCAAACACTGACTCTCTGGCATATCCTTCACATGGTCCCCCAGCCTAGCAGTCCCATTCTCATCCCTTGATCTGAAGCCCACCATGGCAGGCCCATGGCTATCAACTCCATGTCCAAGCTACATGAGAACTGAAGAAGCTTCAAGAGACCTCCTTCTGCCCAGTTATGCTATTCCAGCCTCTTAAGTCATCTTGCCTGCCCGCTATATCCCAGGCCTTCCCAGCAATGGTTTTATTTTAGAAAAATGCTGAAGTTGAACCAGAACATACATTCTTTGTCCTCCATGTTGCCCTCAATTTACTGGGACCCAAGCCCCATCTCCAAACCCAAAGTGGGAAAAATCACGATACAAATCTTACAGTTCTGATGTTCCCTGTCTCTGTTTACCTTTCTGATAATTCCCTGGTACAAGTGAGGTGAGCTTGTGTTTATTCCTCTTTCTATCTAAACCTCCCTTTGCAAGATTATTAGCCTACTGCATAATCTTATTTTAAATGTCAGATGCTGAGTATTAATCCTTTCTTTCCATTCCATTGTTTCTAGAGTAATGTCTACTCTTAATTCAAACAGGTAGATGCCTCAAGCCAACTGGGACTAAGGTCAAATATTCTTCAAGGCAAAGAGAAAAATAATTGTTTCAGATAATTACTTCCATTACACTAGTCTATGATGGTGCATGTTGAATAACAAATATAAGTATATTCAACAGATGACAGAGCTATCAACACATCTCTGCCTTTGATTGTGATCAGGAAAAAAAGAGAGAAATGCTCCCACCACCTCTCCTCAAGGAGGATAAAACCAATGACACTGTGAAGAACTTGGACAAAAGGGATCTCAGATGCTTTTGGTTTTGCCTTGAGTTAGGGAAGCTTGGTTGTAATCCATTTGTGTCCATTCTGGAGCTTGATTATTTATTCATTCATTCACTCATGCAAGAATCTACATGTCTCAAGCTATCCAGGTACTAGGAATTTAAGAGTGACAGGACACAAGCACAAACTAAATATAGTAGTGGGCTCTATATGAAGGATGTAGCCATTAAACAAGGGTTGGTAGTCACTCTGCCTGAGGTGATATGCCATCTCCAGTCTGGTTTCTTCCAATTATGTTTCCATATGGACATCTTAGAGACCTTTTCAAAGGACACATGTGACCATGCCATTCCCCTCTCTCACAATCCTTCAGCAATTTTCCATTGCTTAGAAGAAAGTCTAATCCTGTACACACACACCTCCTTCCTGCTGCATGGTACCACTCAAGTGCACTGGGGGAAACTGAAAAAGGGGCGAGGGGCTCCCTTCAGGGCCATGGCTGACTGGAGGAAGCTGAGAGGTTAATGCTGAGGCTGAGAAGCACTTGGGTCTTCTGGACCAGGCATTTAAGATGGCTTATATTTTTCTCCAATAATTGTTTTCTTCTCTCATTTTAAAAAATCCCTAACAGGAAGGCAAACAGCCACGGTTTGAGGAGAACCCATACGTATACCTTTACTTCGTAGTGTTTATCATCTTTGGCTCTTTCTTCACTCTGAATCTCTTTATTGGTGTTATTATTGACAACTTCAACCAACAGCAGAAAAAGATAAGTATGAGGGCTGTCCTGATTTGGTATTTTCACCTCTCTTCTGCAAAGAGCTGGAATGGAGCATAAATCTGCTCTAGATTGTTGCGCAAAGCAGCCTTTATCATCTGCATGAGAACACAGAGGGAGGCTCCTGGAGAAGATTCTTGAAGATGAAGCTGAAAAGGGATTGAAAACAGCTGGGTTTTACTAAATCATTGTTTTTACTCTTCACTCCAAACGATATACAAAACAAAAAGATATTGAACCCAATAGAAAAACAACTACCAAGACAACTATGGTCATATTTTAGTAACCGTTCACGTGTACATTGTTATCCAGGACAAAGGGAGTGTAGAAAATCCCCGACTTAGGATGGTTCTATTGACGATTTTCCAACTTTATGGTATTGCAAAAGTGATATGCACTGAGTAGAAACCTAACTTCAGATTTTGAAGTGTCATCTTTTCCTGGGCTGAGTAGGTGGTAGGATACTCTCTCATGATTTTTGTGCCTTTTCTTACAATTATATACTGAAGGCATTTCCCAGTCCTAAAAATCAGGTAACTAAATATTCATCTTTGGTTTTGTAGCTCTTTTTTATTTTTTCTTTTGAGCCCTTTTAATCCATCCAAATGTACCCTGATAGTCCTGAGCTTTCTTAGTGTCTACTGGAGAGTTCATGGTTCTAGGTGACTATATTGCTCTGTTACTCAGGCACATGCTACTAGAGTCACCTCTATAATATGCAGGTTGATTGCAATCAATACCTGCAATTTGAATGTCAGGCTTTATGATTTTAGATTTAAGCTTACATTTGAAATCACTGTTTTGATTAGTCTGTAGTATTTTTGTTCTGTTTTGTTTTACTTTTTATTACAGAAAATTTCAAACATGTGTAAGAGTATAGTAAAGTAAACCAAAAATATCCATCACCCAGCATAACATTTATTGACTTAAGAATGCCTTCATCAAGGCAGGTTTGAATTCACAAATTGTCAGGGAAGACTGGGTTTTAACCCAGAGTACAGACTGAGGCAGTGTCCTGGTTGTGTTCATTGCCAACAGACAGGTTTGGTTTTCTTCATCACCCTTTAATGGCAGTACTTGGGGAGTCTGATTCTGGCAGGTTCCTTGGCCTAATACCACTGCCTTTTCCTCATGACCCTCTTATGATTATTAAATCCCAAGATTCTAGTTTTAACATAGATTAGCAAATGTTCTTATGCCAACCATGACTTAAGTACTAATTTATTACTCTTTTTGATCTCTTAATTTTCAGTCAATGGAGAGTTTTCCTTATTTTTGTGCGAGTTCAGCTATATATTTTAAAGGAATTCTGTTCTATTTTATCCAGCATTTTTAGATGTTTTACCTTCCCCTCTGCAATTCACAAATGAAAACCCTAGTTCAATTTTCTATTCTTTCTTCCTCAGGAGTGAAAACATTTAAATCTCTCTCTTTTTTTTTTTTATCTGAGAATGGCTCCAGACAGATTTCACACAATTTTATTGGTAGTGATATATACATTCACATATTTAGGAGAATTTTAATTGCCACTTTGCAGGATTTTTTGTTTAAATTTATGTTACTAATTTCTGTTTTTGTTGCATTGTGTTTTGATTTACAACTTGAAATATATCATTTTGGTAAAAATTCTGTAGATGGTGTTCCTGTTGTGGCTCAGTGGGTTTGGAACTCGGCATAGTGTCTGTGAGGATTCAGGTTCAATCCATGGCCTTGCTCAGTGAGTTAAGGATCTGGCATTGCTGCAAGCTGTGGTGTAGGTAATGGATGCAGCTCAGATCTGGTGTTGCTGTGGCTGTGGTGTAGGCCAGCAGCCCAGCTCCGATTAGACCCCTGGCCCAGGAACTTCCATATGCCACAGGTACGGCCTGAAAAAGAAAAAAAAGATTCTGTGGATGTTTGCAAAGAATTTGTAATCTTTGTTCATATTATAAAAAGTGAAATGTAACTGATAAAAGTAACATTTCTCCCTTATTCCTTAATTTAAACCCTATTTCCTTTAGCCATCCCCTAGAGTCTCGTTCTGCTTCCCATTGGAATTGTTGAAATTTGAAAAGTTATACATTGAAAAGTTATATTAGAAATGTAATATGACTTTAAAACTACTTCTGAAAATTCAGAACTTGTTTCCAAAAATCTGTTAATTAGCTGTCATCTTCTCCATATACTTAGGTGGCCAAGATATCTTTATGACAGAAGAACAGAAGAAATACTATAATGCAATGAAAAAATTAGGATCCAAAAAACCTCAAAGGCCCATTCCAAGGCCTCTGGTGAGAGCACTCAGTTGATTCTATTTTTTTTTTATTACTCAATGAATTTATTACATTTATAGTTGTACAATGATCATCACAATCCAGTTTTATAAGATTTCCATCCCACAACCCCAGTGCATCTCCCCACTCCCTGAACTGTCTCCTTTGGAAACCATAAGTTTTTCAAAGTCTGTGAGTCAGTATCTGTTCTGCAAAGAAATACATTCTGTCCTTTTTTCAGATTCCACATGTCAGTGAATGCATTTGATGTTGGTATCTCATTGTCTGACTGACTTCACTTAGCATGATAATTTCTAGGTCTATCCATGTTGCTAAAAATGCCGGTATTTCGTTCCTTTTAGTGGCTGAGTAATACTCCATTGTGTATGTGTACCACATCTCTTGATCTACTCCTCTGTCGATGGACATTTAGGTTGGTTCCATGTCTTAGCTATTGCAGATAGTGCTGCAATGAACATTGGAGTACATGTGTCTTTTTGAGTGATGGTTGTCTCTGTATAGATGCCCAGGAGTGGGATTGCTGGATCAAATGGTAGTTCTATTTTTAGTTTTCTGGGGAATTTCCAAACTGTTTTCCACAGTGGTTAACCAATTTACAATCCCACCAACAGTGTAATAGGGTACTTTTTCTCCACACCCTCTCCAGCACTTAGTTTGTAGACTTTTTGGTGATGGCCATTCTGGCCTGTGTAAGGTGGTACCTCATAGTGGTTTGGATTTGCATTTCTCTAATAATGAGTGATGTTGAACATCTTTTCATGTGTTTTTTGGCCATCTGCATGTCTTCTTTGGAGAATTGTCTGTTTAGATCTTCTGCCCGTTTTTTGATGGGGTTGTTTGGTTTTTTTGGTACTGAGCTATAGGAGGTATTTATAAATTTTGGAGATTAATCCCTTTTAGGTCAATTCATTTGCAAAGATTTTTCTCCCATTCAGTGGGTTGTCTTTTAGTTTTGATTAGGGTTTCCTTTGCTGTGCAAAAACTTTTAAGTTTGATTAGGTCCCATTTGTTTATTTATTTTTTTTACTGTCATTACTCTAAGGGGTAGATCTGAGAGGATGTTGCTGTCATTCATGTCGAAGAGTGTTTGGCCTGTGTTTTCCTCTAAGAGTTTATAGTATCTGGTCTTATATCTAGGTCTTTAATCCATTTTGAGTTTATTTTTGTGTACGGTATTAGGAAGTGTTCTAATGTCATTCTTTTATATGTGGCTGTCTAATTTTCCCAGCACCACTTATTGAAGGGGCTGTCTTTTCTCCATTGTATATTCTTGCCTCCTTTGTCATAGGTTAGTTGACTGTAGGTGCGTGGGTTTAATTCTGGGCTTTCTATCCTGTTCCACTGATCTATATTTCCGTCTTGTGCCAGTACCATATGGTTTTAATGACTGTTGCTCTGTAGTATAGTCTGAAGTCCAGGAGCCTGATTCATCTAGCTCCATTTTTCTTTTTCAGGATGTCTTTGGCTATTCTGGGTCTTTTGTGCTTCCAAACAAACTTTATTTATTTATTTTATTATATATATATATATATATATTTTTATTTTCTCACTGTACAGCAAGGCAATCAAGTTATCCTTACATGTATACATTACAATTACATATTTTTCCCTACCCTTTGTTCTGTTGCAACATGAGTATCTAGACATAGTTCTCAATGCTATTCAGCAGGATCTCCTTGTAAATCTATTCTAAGTTGTGTCTGATAAACCCAAGCTCCCGATCCCTCCCACTCCCTCCCCCTCCCATCAGGCAGCCACAAGTCTCTTCTCCAAGTCCATGATTTTCTTTTCTGAGGAGATGTTCATTTGTGCTGGATATTAGATTCCAGTTATAAGTGATATCATATGGTATTTGTCTTTGTCTTTCTGGCTCATTTCACTCAGGATGAGATTCTCTAGTTCCATCCATGTTGCTGCAAATGGCATTATGTCATTCTTTTTTTATGGCTGAGTAGGATTCCATTGTGTATATATACCACCTCTTCTGAATCCAATCATCTGTCGATGGACATTTGGGTTGTTTCCATGTCCTGGCTATTGTGAATAGTGCTGCAATGAACATGCGGGTGCATGTGTCTCTTTTAAGTAGAGTTTTGTCTGGCTATATGCCCAAGAGTGGGATTGCGGGGTCATATGGAAGTTCTATGTATAGATTTCTAAGGTATCTCCAAACTGTTCTCCATAGTGGCTGTACCAGTTTACATTCCCACCAATAGTGCAGGAGGGTTCCCTTTTCTCCACAGCCCCTCCAGCACTTGTTATTTGTGGATTTATTAATGATGGCCATTCTGACTGGTGTGAGGTGGTATCTCATGGTAGTTTTGATTTGCATTTCTCTTATAATCAGCGATGTTGAGCATTTTTTCATGTGTTTGTTGGCTATCTGTATATCTTCTTTGGAGAACAGTCTATTCAGGTCTTTTGCCCATTTTTCCGTTGATTGATTGGCTTTTTTGCTGTTGGGTTGTATAAGTTGCTTATATATTCTAGAGATTAAGCCCTTGTCCGTTGCATCATTTGAAACTATTTTCTCCCACTCTGTAAGTTGTCTTTTTGTTTTCTTTTGGGTTTCCTTTGCTGTGCAAAAGCTTTTCAGTTTGATTAGGTCCTATGGGTTTATTTTTGGTCTAATTTCTATTGCTTTGGGAGACTGACCTGAGAAAATATTCCTGATGTTGATGTCAGAGAGTGTTTTGCCTATGTTTTCTTCTAGGAGTTTGATGGTGTCCTGTCGTATATTTAAGTCTTTCAGCCATTTGGAGTTTATTTTTGTGCATGGTGTGAGGGTGTGTTCTAGTTTCATTGCTTTGCATGCAGCTGTCCAGGTTTCCCAGCAATGCCTGCTGAACAGACTTTCTTTTGCCCATTTTATGTTCTTGCCTCCCTTGTCAAAGATTAATTGACCATAGGTGTCAGGGTTTATTTCCAGATTCTCTCTTCTGTTCCATTGGTCTGTCTGTCTGTTTTGATACCAGTACCACACTGTTTTGATGACTGTGGCTTTGTAGTATTTCTTGAAGTCTGGGAGAGTTATGCTTCCTGCTTGGTTTTTGTTTCTCAGGATTGCTTTGGCGATTCTGGGTCTTTTGTGGTTCCGTATAAATTTTTGGATTGTTTGTTCTAGTTCTGTGAAAAATGTCATGGGTAATTTGATAGGGATTGCACTGAATCTTTAGATTGCTTTGGGTAGGATGGCCATTTTCACGATATTGATTTTCCCAATCCAGGAACATGGAATATCTTTCCATTTCTTTACATCTTCTTTGATTTCTTTGATTAAAGTTTTATAGTTCTCGGCATATAGGTCCTTTACCTCCTTGGTCAGGTGTATTCCGAGGTATTTGATTTTGTGAGGTGCAATTTTAAAAGGTATCGTATTTTTGTATTCCTTTTCTAATATTTCATTGCTGGTATACAGAAATGCAACTGACTTCTGAATGTTAATCTTATATCCTGCTACTTTGCTGAATTTATTAATCAGTTCAAGTAGTTTTGGGGTTGAGTCCTTAGGGTTTTCTATGTATAGTATCATGTCATCTGCATACAGTGACAGTTTTTTCTCTTCCTATATGGATGCCTTTTATTTCATTTGTTTGTCTAATTGCTGTGGCTAGGACTTCCAAAACTATGTTAAATAATAGTGGTGAAAGTGGACATCCCTGTCTTGTTCCAGATTTGAGTGAGAAGGCTTTCAGTTTTCCCCCACTGAGTATTATATTTGCTGTGGGTTTATCATAAATGGCTTTGATTGTATTCAGGAATGTTCCCTCTATACCCACTTTGGCAAGGGTCTTGGTCATGAATGGATGTTGGACTTTGTCAAATGCTTTTTCTGCGTCTATTGAGATGATCATATGATTTTTGACTTTTCTTTTGTTAATGTGGTGTATGATGTTGATTGATTTGCATATGTTGAATCATCCTTGTGAACCTGGGATGAACCCTACCGGGTCATGGTGTATAATTTTTTTGATATGTTGTTGGATTTGGTTGGCTAAGATTTTTTTGAGAATTTTTGCATCTATATTCATCAGTGATATTGGGCGATAGTTTTCTTTTTTGGTGGTATCTCTGTCTGGTTTTGGAATGAGGGTGATGGTGGCCTCATAGAATGTCTTTGGGAGTATTCCTTCTTCTTCAACCTTTTGAAAGAGTTAAGGAGGGTGGGCACCAATTCCTCTTTATATGTTTGATAGAATTCACCTGTGAAGCCATCTGGTCCTGGACTTTTATTTGTAGGGAGTGTTTTTATGACATCTTCAATTTCATTTCTAGTGATGAGTTTGTTCAGTTGGTCTGTTACAGCCTGCCAAACAAACTTTAAAATATTTTGTTTGAGTTCTATGAAAAAGGTCCTTGGTAATTTGATAGGGATTGCACTGAATCTGTAGGTTGCCTTGGTAGTATAGTTGTTTTGATAATATTGACTCTTTAAATCCAAGAGCATGATATATCTTTCCATCTATTTGTGTCATCTTTGATTTCCTTCATCACTGTCTTCTAGTTTTCAGAGTACAGCTCTTTTGTCTTCAGGTAGGTTTAGTCCTAGGTATTTTATTCTTTTGGATGCGATGGTAAATAGGATTGCTTCCCCAATTTCTCTTTCTTATCTTTCATTGTAAGTATATAGAAATGCCATCGATTTCCATGTATTAATTTTGTATCCTGCGACTTTGCCAAATTCGTGGATGAGCTCTAACAGTTTTCTGGTAGAGTCTTTAGGATTCTCTAGGTATAGTATCATGTCATCTGCAAATAGTGATAGTTTTACTTCTTCCTTTCCCATTTGGATTCCTTTTATTTCTTTTACTTCTCCGATGGCTGTGGCTAGGACTTCCAAAACTATGTTGAATAGTAGTGGTGAGAGCGGACATCCTTGTCTTGTTTCTGATCTCAGCAGGAATTCTTTCAGCTTTTCACCTTTAGAATGATGTTAGCTGTGGGTTTGTCATACATGGCCTTTATTATGTTGAGGTAGGTTCCCTCTATGCCCACTTTCTGAAGGGTTTTTATCAGAAGTGGGTGTTGGATTTTGTCAAAGGCATTTTCTGTGTCTATTGAGAGGATCATATGGTTTGTATTCTTCAGTTTGTTAATGTGATGTATCACACTGATTGATTTGCATATATTGAAGAACTCTTGCATCCCTGGGTTAAATCCCACTTGATCATGTTGTACAATCCTTTTAATGTATTGTTGAATGCGGTTTGCTCGTATTTTGTTGAGGATTTTTGCAACTATATCCATCAGTGAAATTGTCCTGTAGTTTTCTTTTTTTGTGGTATCTTTGTCTGGTTTTGGTATCAGGGTGATGGTAGCCTCATAGAAGGAGTTTGGGAGTATCCCTTCCTCTGCAGTTTTTTGAAATAGTTTCAGAAGGAGAGGTGTTAGCTCTTCTCTAAATGTTTGATAGAATTCGCCTGTGAAACCGTCTGGTCCTGAACTTTTGCTTGTTGGAAGTTTTTAAATCACAGTTTCAATTTCAGTTCTTGTGATTGGTCCATTCATCTTTTCTATTCCATCTTGGTTTAGTCCTGGAAGATTATAACTTTCTAAGAATTTGTCCATTTCTTCTGGGTTTTCCGTTTTATTGGCATATAGTTGCATGTAGTAGTCTCTTATGATCCTTTGTATTTCTGTGATGTCCATAGTAACTTCTTTTTCATTTCTAATTTTATTGATTTGAGTCCTCTTTTTTGCTTGATAAGTCTGGCTAAGGGTTTATCAGTTTTGTTGATCTTTTCAAAGAACCAGCTTTTCGTTTCATTGACCCTTTCTGTGGTTTTCTTCATTTCTATTTCATTGATTTCTGCTCTGATCTTTATGATTTCTTTCCTTCTACTAACTTTAGGTCTTGTCTGTTATCTCTCTAGCTGCTTTAGATGTAAAGTTAGTTTGTTTATCTGAGGTTTTCTTGTGTCCTGAGGTGGGCTTGTATTGCTATAAACTTTCCTCTTAGAATGGCTTTTGCTGCATCCCATAGATTTTGGAGTGTCACATCTTTGTTGTCATTTGCTTCTAGGTATTTTTTAATTTCCTCTTTGATTTCTTCAGTGATCCATTGGTTGTTTAGTAGCATGTTGTTTAGTCTCCAAGAGTTTCTGATTTTTTGCAGTTTTTTTTGTGTTGTTTTTTCCAGTCATATATAGTATTGTGGTTGGAAAAGATGCTTGATATGATTTCAATTTTCTTAAAGTTACCGAGGCTTTATTTGTAGCCCAGGATGTGATCAATCATAGAGAATGTTCCATGTGCACTTGAGAAGAGAGTGTATTTTGTTGCTTTTGCATGGAATGTCCTATAAATATCTATTAAGTCCATCTGGTTTAATGCATCATTCAGGGCCTGTGTTTTCTTATTGATTTTCTGTCTGGTTGATCTGTCCATTGCTGTAAGTGGGGTGTTAAAGTCCCCCGCTATGATTGTGTTACTTATGATTGTGTCAATTTCTCCTCTTAAGGTTGTTAGTAGTTGCCTTATATATTGTGGTGAACCTATGTTGGGTGCGTAGATATTTAAAATTGTTATATCTTCTTCTTGGATTGATCCTTTGATCATTATGTAATGTTCCTCTTTGTCCCTTAAAATATTCTTCATTTTAAAGTGTATTTTGTCTGTTATGAGTATTGCTACTCCAGCTTTCTTTTGATCCCTGTTTGCATGAAATATTTTCTTCCATCCTCTCACTTTCAATTTGTATGTGCCCCTAGAAGTGAAGTGGGTCTCCTGAAGACAGTGTATATATGGATCTTGTTTTTGTATCCATTCAGCCAGTCTATGTCTTTTGGTTGGAGCTTTTATTCCATTAACATTTAAGGTAATTATTGATATGTATGTTCTTATTGCCATTTTATTAATTGCTTTGGATTTGTTTTTGTTGCTCTTTTTTCTTCCTTTCTTCTCTTGTTCTCTCCTCTTGTGGTTTGATGACTACCTTCAGTGTTGTGTTTGAGTTGATTTTCCTTATATGTTTGTGTATCAATTGTAGATTTTTGGTTTGCAGTTATCCTGAAGTTTTGATATAAGAGTATATATATATGTGTGTGTTTGTGTATATATCTATATATACGCACACACACACAAGATTGCTTTAAGTTGTTGTTCTCTTAACTGCAAGGGCATCTCCAGTGGTACCTGCATTGGTACCCTCCTCTTCTCACGATTTCTGATTTTGGTGGCATAATTGTGCATGGGTGATTTCGTATCTTTACTATATATATATATATATATATATATATACCTTTACTGGTGAGCCTTGTCATTTGTGGTATTTTTGTTTCTGGTTGTGGCCTTTTCTTTTCTGCCTAGAGAAGTTCCTTTAGTATTTGTTGTAAAGCTGGTTTAGTGTTCCTGAATTCTCTTAGCTTTTGCTTATCTGTGATGCTTTTGATTTCTCCTTCAAATCTGAATGAGAGCCTTGCTGGGTAAAGTGATCTTGGTTGGAGGTTTTTTTCCTTTCATCACGTTAAGTATATCATGCCACTCCCTTCTGGCCTGCAGAGTTTCCGCTGAAAAATCTGCTGATAACCTTATCAGGGTTCCCTTGTATGGTATTTGTTTCTTTTCCCTAGCTGCTTTCAAGATTTTCTCTTTGTCTTTAATTTTGGTCAGTTTGATTAATATGTGTCTCAGGGTGTTCCTCCTTGGGTTTATTTTATATGGTACTCGTTGTGCTTCCTGGATTTGAGGGAGTGATTCCTTCCTCATGTTAGGGAATTTTTCAGCTATTATCTCTTGGAATATTTTTTCTGTCCCCTTCTCTCTCTCTTCTCCTTCTGGCACCCCAATAATATGGATGTTGGTGCGTTTAACATTGTCCCAGAGTTCTCTGAGACTCTCTTCATTTGTTTTCAATCTTTTTTCTCTTTTCTGTTCCGCATTTGTAAATTCCGCTAATCTGTCCTCCACCTTGCTTATTCGTTCTTTGCCTCCTGTATTCAGCTGTTGGCTGCTTCTAATTTTGTATTTCCATTATTGTATTTTGCATCTCTTCTTGTTTAAGTTTTATATCTTGTATCTCTTTGCTCAATGTTTCCTATAAATTATCCATCTTTGCCTCCAGTTTATTTCCAATGTCTTGCATCATCTTCAGCATCAACAGTCTAAAGTCTTTTTCCTGGAGGCTGAGAATCTCCTGATCACTTAGCTGATTTTCTGGGGTTTTTCCTTTCTCCCTCATCTGAGTTATAGTTCTCTGTCTTTTCATTTTCATAGGTTTTTGGTGTGGTGACCTTTTGACAGATAATAGAGTTGCAGCCTCTCTTACTTCTGGTGTCTGCCCCCCATGTGGCTGAGGTTGGAACAGGGGCTTGCTAGTCTTCCTGATGGGAGGGACTGATGCCTGCCCACTGGTAGGTGGAGCTGATTCCCATCCCTCTGGTAGGTCGGGCTTTGTTTCTGAGTGAGATTAGAGGCGGCTGTGTGCCTGGGGGGTCGTTAGGCAGCCTGTTTACTGATGGGCTGGGCTGTGATCCCATCTGGATTGTTGTTTGCCCTGGGGCTTCTCAGTGCTGATGGGTGGGGACCGATTTTTCCCAAAAAGCCCACCTTCAGAGAAAGGCATGCTGCTGAATATTCCCGAGAGCTTTGCTTCCAATGTCCTTCCTCCACAAGCCACATTCACCCCTGTTTTCCCAGGAGGTCCTCCAAGAACTGCAGTCAGGTTTGACCCAGATTCCCATGGAGACTTTGCTTTGCTGTGAGACCCAGTGCATGTGAAAGCCTGTGTGTGCCTTTTAAGAAGGGGTCTCCATTTTCCCCAGTCTCATGGAGCTCCTGCACACAAGCCCCACTGGCCTTCAATGCCAGATGCTTCAGGGGCTCTTTCTCCCAGTGCCAGATCCCCACACGTGGGAGTTTGATGTCAGGCTCAGAACTCTCACTCCTTTAGGTGAGTCTCTGTGAACCAGTTAGTTTCCAGTCTGTGGAGCTTCCCACCCAGGAGGTATGGGGTTGTTTATATCACAGAATTGCCCCTCCTCTCTTGATGTGTCCTCCTCTTTGTCTTCTAGGGTAGGATATCTTTTTGAAAGTTTCCGGTCATTTGGTTGAAGATTGCTCAGCATTTGGTTGTAAATTTTGTTGTTTTTAGGAGATAAGTTGAGCTCCAGTCCTTCTATTCCGCCATCTTAATCCCCTTCCCTATTTCATTCTTTGTCAGTTGATTCTAAATATATAGATTTGTTAAGTGGTTGTGAGGAACTCATATAGCTGCAGTGCTATTCTCCTTTAAATTTTAAATTTATTGACTTTATCTAAGAACTCAATAAGAACCCAGGTACAATGGTGTATGGCTGAAGTCCTTAGGAAATTTAGACATTCCAATTATATAGTAAGAGCCTAGGCAATAACTTTATTTTGCTTTTTAGTGAGGACACAATAGGAGTTTAGTGTATATTCATTGCAATGATTTGAATTTAGCTGTTTTTTTTCATTTAACTTTGGCCAATTTCAAATGCATTTATGATATCTTTTACCAACTTTTTTTGGTATGAAGTTGAGGTCATCCACACTCACTTCCACTTGGCAAGAACTTATGATAAACTTTCTATATCAAGAGCAGACAAACTCTTCCTATAAAAGGTCAGACAGTAAATATTTTAGGCGTTGCAGGCCATGTGGTCTCTGTTGCAATTCCACTTTCATGTTGTAGCGAAAAGCAACCATTCTTGATGTAGAACAAATGTGCTTGGCTGTGTTCCAATATAACTTGATTTATAATCACCAAAATTTGAATTTCATATAAATTTTCATATGACAAAGTTTTTTTTTTTTTTACTTTTTCCTGTGAAACTCATTCTGAGTAAAACCCATTTGAACTCACAGGTTATACTAAAGTAGATGATGGGCCTGATTTGGCCTATGGGCCATAGTTTACTGAATTCCAGCTGTCTATGAATCCTGCCTTACAAGGCACTGACAGAGCAGCTCTGTGCTTACAGTCTGATTGAGGAGCTGGAATTTGAGAACATTAGATTGTAAAGTAATGTAATAGGCACAGTTGATAACTCTGACAAGTGAGTTTGGAGACTTTCAAGGCAGTAAGGCTGAAAAGTCTGGGAAAGCAGCATGGAAGAGGGCCTTGCTGTCTGATACATGTAGAGGGTTTAGAGATTTTCATTCAAATGTGGGACCCCAAGTTATCAAAGGTATGTTTAATTTCCGCCAATCAAAATAGAGCCTGGTATAAAGGGTGTTCTCAGTAATCGTTGAATAGAGGAATACGTTTTAGGGCACATACAAAGTCCATTTCACTAGGATTAAACATTTGTGTTGCACTAAAAATGTCTGCAAATGTCAGGGCCATGCATTTAGAATTTATACAATCAAGAATTTTTAGCAAAGGGTTAATGATAAAACTATATTTGAGGAGTTTTTATCTGACAACAGTATGGGGAGCTTCAGTTTACCTAAGTCAAATCTAGCTTTTAAGTACCAATCTCACTTTCCAGTACTAATTTCACTTTGAAGTTCTTATTTTAACTTCAGCCAACTTTTTGTCTTTTTTAGACAAAGAGAATTTTTATTTATATGTGCATGCTCTGCAATCACTGACTTGGTACCAGTTGGTCCCAGATTTTGAATTAACTAAAAGACTCATGAGATACAATATATTCCCACATATTTACCAGTTTTCATTTCATGAAGTGAGCAGTGCAGCACATAGCCAAACAGAAGTTGCAGTGACATAGATGCACCTTCTTGGCCTCTCTGCTGCATTGGACATGCTAGGATGCAAGAGATAAGCTTGAAGTGGGAATGGACTGCTTTACCACAGGGAATTTACCACCTCCATTCTTTAACTATCTTTTATAGCTTGTTTGTTGAAGGCTCATCAGGGAGTAGGTGCCACCCCACAGCCCTTCCTGTGTAGCTCACCAATCAAGGCTTTACAATGAGTGATTCTGACAACCAAGTATAACTCACCAGTTAATGTTAAACATTTATTTTAACCTCTATATTGTTGTATTAGATAAATCCCAAATCATATCCCCAGATGTCCCTGAGTTTTGAGCTAAGATTTCAAATTAGTTATTATCCCTTAACTCACAACTTTACCTCCCTACAGATTTTTTTTAATCTCTAAAATCTGCATGTTATCTTTTGATCTTTGAAACAGGAAAAGCAACTGTATAGAGGGAAAAATACAGCCTTTTAGGGAATAGCAGTTATATAGAAGGGAAAATACAGCTGTTTTAACCTGAGTAGTGATAGATATTTTTTCCAGCAGTAGAGCAAGAGATCTGGAATTATTTCTTTTCTTTTTTTTTTTTTTTGTCTTTTTTTTTTTTTTTTTTTTTTTTTGTCTTTTGTCCTTTTGGGGCCACACCTGTGGCATATGGAGGTTCCCAGGCTAGGGGTCGAATCAGAGCTACAGCTGCCGGCCTACACCACAGCCACAGCAACGCCGGATCCTTAACCCACTGAGCGAGGCCTGGGATTGAACCTGCAACCTCCTGTTTCCTAGTCGGATTCGTTTCCACTGCACCACGATGGGAACTCCCTGCAATTATTTCTGATGCTACCTGAAGCATCTTCACAAGGTAGCCTCATTACTGGGTTTAAAAATCATCCTAAGGTATAGGAGTCACTGTACATCCTAAAATGACATAGAGTGGTTTTTGATCATCTACTCCTTCAGGTAACTTATACTCTTACTCTCTTCCACTTATCTAAATATTAGAGTTGAGCTGTAAGGCCAAAGCTTACAATTCCTCACATTTATTCTGAGCTCTCATTCTGCTTCCTGGAGAGCACCCTTAAAAGTATCTTTTCTCCAGGTCCTTTTTGACTTTACATATACATTCTCACATAGGAATGCACCTGACTTTCAGGTTTCTTCTCCAGACTCCTTGGTAAAAGCTTTAGTGCTCCTGGAGCAAATTTGAAAGATACCAGTTTAAATATAGTATCCTTCCACTATTGATCTGACCCTCCTTCTCATTGCCCTTGCTCTCCCTGAGTGATATCATTCATTCTCATAGTTTTAGTTCATATCAGTAATAATGCTCTTAAACTCTGCATTTGCATTCCAGCTCTCTGCCTGAGCTCCAGACCTGTACTTTTACCTGTTCATGTTCCTTGGATTCCCCACTAGCACCTCAAACTCCACATGCTCAGGACACATCCATCATCTCCCCTCCAAACTCCTCATCATCTCTTCTCTGGTTGTTTGAATGCTCCACCAACCAGAAATTATAGCCTCAGCCTTAACTTTCCCATAATCTACTCCTTTCAAACACTCTCTGACTCCTGCTTCTACTTCCATATTAGTTCTTAAATCTAAATGCTCAAGTCTTTCTGGGAGTTCCCGTCATGGCGCAGTGGTTAACGACTCCGACTAGGAACCATGAGGTTGCGGGTTCAGTCCCTGCCTTTGCTCAGTGGGTTAACGATCCGGCGTTGCCGTGAGCTGTGGTGTAGGTTGCAGACGCGGCTCGGATCCCGCGTTGCTGTGGCTCTGGCGTAGGCCGGTGGCTACAGCTCCGATTCCACCCCTAGCCTGGGAACCTCCATATGCCGCGGGAGCGGCCCAAGAAATAGCAACAATAACAACAACAACAACAACAACAAAAAAGACAAAAGACAAAAATAAATAAATAAATAAATAAATAAATAAATGCTCAAGTCTTTCTTCACTGTTAAACACCACAAACCAACATCATCTTTTGCCTGAATTACTTTAACAGATGCCTGGGGTTATAAGGATGAATTCTTAGGGGTCTATGATTTTTCTAAGTAGCATGCTATATATATACTTTGATTAGATTGTATATTCATATAAAATAATCTAACATATACATATAATGTAAAACAACCAACATATAGCCAAGAATGCCATATAGTATCAGTATCTGAGTTTGTGTTTAAGAACCATTTTCCACCCAAGTGAAGAACAAAGTAGTGTTAGAAGTTATAGAAGTTAGATTAAAGTGGAATGCTTGAGTCACTTCACTGTAAATGGTAGGTTAGGTGTGCAGACTTGAGTTAGAACCTGTACCAGAGCTATCTGTACATCCTTACTTTGGAGCAGGCCATCCATGTACAAACCAATATGCAGGTTCATCAGCAATAATACTGTGAAATAATTAGTTTTTCTGTTTCCATTGGATCAGAATCCCATTTTACTACCCTTATTTTCAAGTGAATAAGAATTAGAAAATTGGCATTTAAGAATTGTTTGAATACAGAGTTTTGGTTAAGTATAAGGTCTGATTATTCTCAACTGACAGATGGAGCCTTGAAGATGCTAATTCTGTTTGGTGCAGCATAATTATGTGAGCAAGTATTTTTCTGTATTAATATTGAAGTGAATACAGAAGGAGATAAAATATAGAGACTGAAGTTCATTTTTTATTATTAAATCCAACATGAGCTATTTTATTTCAGGAAAACATTATCTACCACATCAAATTCATGTTGTTACTAAAATTTTTTTAGTTTATATTTTTTGTTTCAAAATGGAATTAAAGGCATACACCTACAGCTTGAAACCAGCTATCTAATTAAACTTAATGAAATTAAAGGAAAAATATAGTAAAATTTCTTGCCCTTTAAAAAGGATCTGTGTATTTTCCAAGAAACTGCTTTAATTGCTAGAGAGGACAAATCCTGTTATATGTGCCTTTCAATGTATGTGATTTCATTCCTATAACTTAAAATGATCTATGATTTCTTTTTTCCCCTCAGAACAAATGCCAGGGTCTTGTGTTTGACCTAGTCACACACCAGGTCTTTGACATCATCATCATCATCCTTATTTTCCTCAACATGGTTAGCATGATGGCTGAATCACATGACCAGTCTGACAGAATGAAACTCATCCTTGAACGTCTCAACCTGGCCTTTGTGGTCATCTTTACAATGGAATGTCTCATCAAGATCTTTGCTTTGAGGCAGTACTACTTCACCAATGGCTGGAATTTATTTGATTGTGTGATTGTGATCCTTTCTATTGTTAGTAAGTAAAATGGGCAGCCAGAGGGGCTTTAATCTGAGAGCCAGAGTGAACTTGTATATCTTATCATTTGCAAGTATGTCCAAAGTATCCACAAAGCAGAAATATGATTCCTGAAAAAATAGATGAACTAATGCATTCTCTTCTGTGAAGTTGCTAGGTGATACAGAATTATTTCCATTCCCTTGACTGTCTGCACATTTAAATAGAATTAAATAATTATGCATATCATTTGTCAGTGGGGATAGACAAAATTAAGATGACTTAAAAATTTTTGTTGGAGTATCTGCTTTCTCCAGAGAATTGAGTCAAAGTTCTACCTTTCTTATGTAGTTATAGACCCTCATGAGCATTTCTTGTTTTTAATGATTTGTCATGTGATTTCCATATTTTTCCCTAATTCAAAATCCATGTGGATATCAGGTCACAATTATTGTGCCCCTGTGACATTGCAGGGCCTTCCCTTACTTTCTCCTTATACAAGGCCTCCATGGCCCAACCTAGATGAAGCTTCCAAGAGCGTCTAATGAGGACAGGTAGTGCTTTATCACTATTCTGTGTGTAAACTTAAACCACAGTATGAACTGCATTTGTGTCAACTGCTTGGATCCCATTAACCAACCAGCCTCACTCTATAATCAGTATGTTTTTCTTAACCACAGGCAAGAATTATAAGGAAGGTCTTTGGAAGAAAAGTCAGGAAAAAAGGGGGGTTATTGCCGTATACCTTTTTATAAAACACACATAAACATCATCTTGGAACTCAGATTCTTCATGGCTAAACTATAAGATTTTGCTCTGGGCTTTTGAAATCTGCTTTTACCTAAACCAATAATTTTACTTTTTATAATTGTGTAAAACTGCCCAGGGACTCTTCTTATAGTTCAAAAAGCAATGAAGACGATGAAAACTGATTTCACAAGTGGAAGCTCTTATGCTATTTCAGAAAGGACGTGGAGTTCCCATTGTGGCTCAGAGGTAATGAACCAGACTAGTATCCCTGAGGAAACGGGTTCAATCCCTGGCCCTGCTCAGTGGGTTAAAGGATCCTGCATTGCTGTGAACTGTGGTATAGTTTGCAGACGTGGCTCAGATCTGTCGTTACGTTGGCTGTGGCATAGGCCAGCAGCTGTAGCTCCGATAAGACCCCTAGCCTGGGAACTTCCATATCGTATGCTACAGGTGCAGCCCTAAAGAGGAAAAAAAAAGGAAGAAAGCGATGATAGGATGAATCTGGACAGGCCCCTGAGAACATAAAGAGCTCTTCCTCCAATATGCAGAGACTAGGTCATTCATTCCATTATTCATTGAACTCCTTCCAAGCAGTGCCAGACATTGTAGAGTTCATGGAAATCACCTGACTTCTCTCCTTTGAACAACTGCTAAACAATTGCAGCTACACTGCATGGCACTGTATAGCATTTTGTCCCAAGGGATGAGAAAATCCATACATTGAGCCAATTCCTACTCACCAATGTGGGCAGCATTTTCTTTGCTTTTCCAGTTGGTCTGTCACTCAACACTTAGCCTCTACATTTTCTCATGCTTTCTCCCAAGCTTTTAGAGAAATATAAAATGAGTATGAGTCAAAGTGACCTCTCTCTATGGGTTTACAATCCAGTTGAGGTGTTAAGATCTACCACCTTAAAGAGTCAGAAAAAGAGAAATTAATTGAACCTCAAATGACATGGTATGCGGAAGAATTGAGCTCAGAGAAAAGACACCAGAGTTGGCTGCCCAGTTTCATAAGAATTAAATTTCCTTGGAACAATTGGGTAATCAATAAGGTATATCATCAACTACTTCTCTTTAGTCATTAGGTGATGGCAGATGGTTTTGACTGCCAGCATATTGACAAATATGAGAGGTTTGTGGTAGCTTTAGCCCAAAGGTGAACATGCCAACAGCACCCTCTTTCTCTAGGCCTATCCTCACCTGTGGCAGGCTATGTTCAAATTTCTCTATAATTATAACCTGTTTGTTTAGGAAACTTTGGGGCCAGGGGTTGTACAATTTCCACTCACAGCTCAGCTCTAGCCAACCTTCAGAAGAAGAAATTTCTCCTTGTATTCTAATCTAAATGACTCCATCTGTAGTTTATCTGTTTTCCATTCTGTATACACAGTAAATATGGAAAACTATTACATTTGTCATCCCACAAGAGACTTAAATGCCCAACATAGATAACATACAGTTGCATAAGGTAACTAACCAAACAGCCTAGAATAGCCTTTCATAAACTGCATTTTGTTTCTTTTTCTTGTGGGGGGTGTTCTCCAATATTTTAGATGTCCTATCCCATCTAAAGTCCCATCTGAAACTGTATGACCTTTGGAAATTATTTTCCAACTTAAGGCACAGATATATATTTTACCTGATGTGGATAAAAAAATTCTTAATTTTATACATAAATTAAAAAGTGATAAAAGGAGTCCTCTTGTGGCTCAGTGGTTAACGAATCTGACTAGAAACCTTGAGGTTGCGGATTCAATCCCTGCCCTTGCTCAGTGGGTTAAGGATCTGGCGTTGCCGTGAGCTGTGGTGTAGGTTGCAGACGCAGCTCAGATCCCATGTTGCTGTGGCTCTGGCAAAGGCCGGTGGCTACAGCTCTGATTAGACCCCTAGCCTGGGAACCTCCATATGCCATGGGAGCGGCCCAAGAAAATGGCAAAAAGACAAAAAAAAAAAAAAAAAAAAAGAAGTAATGATAAAATGTTGGTCCTATGCAGATTCCAAGACAGGAGAGATAGGCTGAGTCTGAAATCAGTTGGCCTGTTAGAAATTGATTTTCCCTTCTCATTCTTTTAAGGTACAATGGTTTCTGTCTTGGAAGACCAGGAGCACATTCCTTTCCCACCAACACTCTTTAGAGTTGTCCGCTTGGCTCGGATTGGCCGAATCCTGAGGCTTGTTCGGGCAGCGCGAGGAATCAGAACTCTCCTTTTTGCTCTGATGATGTCCCTTCCCTCTCTATTCAACATTGGCCTTCTACTCTTTCTAATTATGTTTATTTATGCCATTTTTGGTATGAACTCTTTTTGCAAAGTGAAGCAAGGGTCTGGAATTGATGACATTTTCAACTTTGAGACTTTTGTAGGCAGCATGCTGTGTCTCTTCCAGATAACCACGTCAGCAGGCTGGGATGCCCTCCTCAACCCCATGTTGCAATCAAAAGACTCCTGTAACCGCACGTCAGAGAACTGTCACCTCTCTGCCATAGCCACAACCTACTTTGTTAGTTATATCATCATCTCCTTTCTTATTGTGGTCAACATGTATATTGCTGTGATTTTAGAAAACTTCAATACCGCCACTGAAGAAAGTGAGGACCCTTTGGGTGAAGATGACTTTGAAATGTTCTATGAAGTCTGGGAAAAGTTTGACCCAGAAGCAACACAGTTTATCAAATATTCTGCCCTTTCTGACTTTGCTGATGCCCTTCCTGAGCCTCTGCGTGTGGCAAAGCCAAATAAATACCAATTTTTAGTTATGGACTTGCCCATGGTGAGTGGCGACCGCCTCCATTGCTTGGATATTCTCTTTGCTTTCACCGCTAGGGTGCTTGGTGAGTCCAGTGGCCTTGATAGCATAAAAGCAATGATGGAGGAGAAGTTCATGGAAGCCAACCCTTTCAAGAAGTTATATGAACCCATAGTCACCACTACCAAGAGGAAGGAAGAGGAAAGATGTGCTGCTGTTATTCAAAAGGCCTTTCGAAAATACATGACGAAGATGACCAAGTGTACCTTGGAAGACAGACCTCATTCTCCCCTCCAGACACTCTGCAATGGGGACTTGTCCAACTCTGGGATGGCCGAGGGCAAAGTCCACTATGATTGAGCCCTTCACCTCCACCCCTACCTCACAGCCCCAGAGCCTTGCCTCCAGCCTCTGAGCTCCAAGGGGTCCACAACTCAGTCTGTGAACAAGCAGTGGACTCACTGAACTAGCTATCCCATTTTTTTTTTCTGGCTAAAAGAAATGATGTTTCAGAATTTACTTCAAATGGTTCTTAATAGAGATTTAAGACAAGGCTGCCTGACTATAACCACTGGTACTGTTTTAATATGGAAAAAGGCATTAGAAAGGGGTATAGAGGACACACTAATGTGGGGATTGAAGGACAGTTCAAATTACATCAAAAGAAAAGAACAAGAAGCCAAAAAAAGTTTTAAACTGTGTTTCCCTACATGCTCTTAAGTACAGTATCTAATACCTTTGTTTGATGTTTTCCCGAGTAAAAGTATGTGGCTTGTCACATATAGCTCTTTTGCATGCTAAATGAAAATTCCAAACCTGTCAATAAATAGCTTACCTGCAGATTTTTTTTTTTTTTTGCCAACATCAACTATTTGGGGTTTATTTCAAACCTAAAAGCATGATCATGACTTGTCAGTTACCACCCTATATTTCACCAGCTGAAATCTCTGTTATGTATATTTGGGAAAAAAATAAATGAGACTTTTAGTTTGCATTTCATTCAGATAGTACACTAAAAATCCTCTTGTCTGGTGGTTGTGTGAGTAGTGGTTTAAATGTGCTTGGAATTAAAGGTGGGAGCCAGTGATGTGCTGATAAGTGTATAACAATTGCTCATCAGGAAAAAAAGCCACGATTTGTAGTGTTTACTGATCTCTGTCATGAATACTGCCATCGTGACCCATTCTAAGCTATCAACATGATATTTCTGAATGTAGAGTTGGGAAGAGACATCCACAATCAGTTTTCATGAGCTGGCCCAAGCCGGCTCAGCACGCCACTGGCTGGAACCAGTAAGACAGTTTCACTTGCCTCTGGTTGAAATATCTGCACTGGGCACCTTGGATGGAGAGAGCACCTCCTTAGCAACACCTGACCCCCAGGGCAGGGGGAGCCATATGACATACTGCTTAGCCAGTGACCTCAGCCATTGATGAGCCCTGCATTCAGTTCTGGCTGAAAGACTGCATGCAGTGCAGCCCAGAGAACAACCCAGCTCTATCAGGAGGACCTGGCCCCAAGAGTAGTCCAGGACCTCCATAAAAACTGGAGATGCCCAGAAGCTAAACAAGACATTAGCTGGACTGGGGGCAAAGAACTACAGTGTGATAATCTAGGCTTGGGGGAAAACCCTGCAGAAATAGCCCTGGAATCTTGTATCTCAGACAGGCTGGAGGAGCTAATGTGTCTGTCAGCTGCCTGGAGTCTGAGGTCTGAGCCTCTGACCTGCCCCTCACTGTCCAGTGGAGGTAAGGCCAGTGCTGGATGCTGTGGTGTACGGAGAGGGTGGTTGTTTTCAATGCATAGAAGATCTAACCATGACCCAGTGTATTTGTGTCCAAGGCCTGAGTTTCGTGAGTTTTGTAGGCAGCCTTGTGCTCTGGAGCATTGGCAAAAAGTAGTAATATCATTATCTAATCATTATCAATATCTAATTTTTACTTAGCATTTGCTGGACATTGGGCACTGGCTAAGCATTTGCATAATCTCATCTGTGCCTCATAATACCCTGGTGATTTGCGCTCACTCTCCAGGTAGACTCTGGGCCATGCTGGGGTGGGGGAGTGGGTGTTCCCAGAACCAGGGCGCTTTTGAGACAGCTCATGCGGGGCTGCAAGAGCTTTGTGGAGATCGCTAGTTCTAAAGCCACTGCCAGTTTTGCTTGAGGCACTGGGGATTACCCACGGCTTCCCTAAAAGATGCCTCCAATTATGAACTTTGGGTTCATATCCCTACCAACTTTTCTGGAAAAGAAGACTGGCCATGCTTCAAATGGGGATACTTCCTGGCTGGCAGTAAGGGAGGTTCTGAAAGGATATGGTCTTGCCCATTCCAGGTTACATACCGTTAATGGGCTTGAGGGACTGTGGCACAGTGGGTTAAGAATCCAACTGCAGTGGCTTGGGTTGCTTCTGGGGTTTGGGTTCAATCCTGGGCCCAGTGCAGTGGGTTAAAGGATCTAGCATTGGCTCAGATTCAGTCCCTGGCCTAAGAACTTCGACATGCCACAGATGAGACCATTTTTAAAAATTAAAAGTTTGATTAAAATCTGTTCTGTGCAGTTGCTTTGGCCCTTGTTGCGTGTACATAACCACCCCAACAAGGTCCCATTTCACCAGTGCTAGATTCCTAGAACCAGCTCCTGGAGAGAGCATGAGATCCCTCTGGCTTTTGCAAGAGGCTAAGCCATGCTTCATTCACTAGGTGGCAGCAAATGCCCAATGTGTTCTTTTTATGAAAACAGCACAGCATCTATCTGTATGAGCCTGGTGCTCAGAGCTAGAGAGCTAAGGGGGGGAGAAGAGAGCCAAGGCAGGAAGTGATGAATTACCCTGGATGGGTGCTAGAAATTTCATACTCCCCAGAGTATGCAAGAACTGTGCAAGAACCCAGGGTCCCCTAAGAGTCAAAGATGTTGGTCTAAGCTACGTCCTCCTGGGGCCATGCTGAATTTCCCCAGCAGACAACCCTATAGGCACATGAAGCCAGTCCCCTGTCTTCTCAAACTTATTTTCTTGGGGCTAATCATCCTCTGCTCAGTTCAATCAACAGGCAAGTCCTATGGGCCAATGTTATAGCACCTTCAGCAAACTGCTTCTAACCAAATAGCTCTTCACCTCAAGAGCATATATGCTAATTGGGAGGAGAACTAGACAAGTGTTCAGGTGATGATAATACAATGAAAAGTACCAAGCGCCTGAACCAGGATACAGCTTTGCTTTCAAAGTGAGAGTGGAGATAGGCTCACAGGAAGGCTTCACAAGAGAGGGGAGTCATCTGAGATGAGCTGGGTCATGTGTAGGATTGTGACAGGTAGAAGTTGTTCAGCAGCATGTTTGAAAGGGAGGAGGCAGTGTAGACAGCACCATGGAATGTAAAGAGTGTAGAAAGTGGAAGGGAGCACGAGCTCCCCAATTGACTTGACTCCAGAGTGTAGATAGTAGAGTAACAGCACCTGAATCTAGAAAGGGACTGTTTCACGAGAGCTTCGAATGCCAGAGTGCAGAGTTCTAACATATTTAGGTAATAAGAGGCATTGCCTGTGTTTGAGCCAGGGAGAAAAATTAATCTGGACAGAGTATTCAGGTGGAATGGAGGAGAAAGAGTCTGGAATAGTGATCCTGGTGTGAAAGAGGCACTGAGTGAGGACAGAGGCAGAGGACAATGCAGTGTGACTAGGATGCTTGTGCCAAATGCCTGGCCATGGGGCAAGTGTCTGGGGGAACCTTGGGATTTGAGCCCAGGGTAACAGCACAAGTTATCAAATTCGTGAGCCTAGGCGTGACAAGATGGCTTTTTTTTTTTTTCATTTATTTTTGTTTGTTTTCAAGAAGGAAGAAGAAAATATAAAAATCAATTTTCAGTTTTGAACATTTCGAAGGTTTACGATACCAGATCCAAGTGACAATGTTCACCCAGGCATGGAATTTGAGGACGTGGCCTGAACAAGAGTTCTCAACACAAGGGTGACATTTAAAACTCCAGGAGCAGATGAAATCATGGAGGAGTGAGCATACCTAGATTTAGAAGGAGGCAGAGGACTCGCCCTGGGAGCCATGCTTTTCAGAGAATAAAGGTGAGGAGTGAGACAGTTCAGGGAAGGGTTTGGAAAGGTAGGTGAAGGTAACACCATGACATGCAGTATGGGCACAAAGCAGGCTTTGTGAGGAAGTCACAGCCAACAAGATGAGATACCTGGTCCCACCTTTTCATCCTTTCCACCCAGAAGCATGCCAGAAGCCAGGGCACAGTGCAATAGGGTTCCCTCCTCTTTCATAGAGCAAGTATGAGAGCCTGCCTTATAAATAATCCAGACTCAAGAGCCAAATGTTCTGCGGAGCTGTCTTGGAATGTCAGCTACAAGCACCCAGTGCCCTCGGGGAAGCTGAAATCCTGCACAGCTCCTCCTGCTCAAGGAGAGGGAGCCGCTAGTCCCAGATGGTTGTTGCCTGGCAACCCAGGCAGAACCTCCAGGGTCATTCAGTGGGCAATCCTGTCCCTCACTGCCCAGGAGTAATCAAAGAGGCAGTGAGAAAACAAGTGCTAACATTTATTGAGCACTTATTCTGGACTCAGTAGCCGCTTTCCCAGTATTACCTTGGTTAATCTTCACAGCAGCTCTATTAGAGATGAACTATTTTTAATCTTCATTATTCTGAGAAAACTGAGGCATGTAGAGGAAATAAAAGGCTTGCTCAGGCCGCATAACCAAGAAGTGGCCCTGATAGTATTCAAACTTCAGCAGTCTGGCTGCAGAGCTCGAGCTATTACCACTACACCACGACATCAGCAAAAGATGATGTGGTTGAAGTAGAAGAGAGGGCATAGAGTTTTCCTGGTTGTGTCAGCAAATCTTTTACCATCCGTTTCTTCTCTACTGGAGAACAATGCATGTCTTCAAAATTCTTACATTGTGGAAACCTCCTTTGCATAGGAGATGCTATGCTCCCTCTCCAAATCTAACATCCTCAGTTCTCTTGATGTACTCTGTTTTTCTTCTATTTTAATGTAGTTTCCACCCTTCTATCATTTTCTCCCTCCTTCTCCAAGCAAACTCTGGTTAATCTATCTCTTCTAGAACCTGGTGCCCAGGGGGCAGGGGGTATGGTCCCCTTCTTCTGTACAATACACTTCTATTCATGTCAACTTCAAGTGTGCAAGTCAGAGAGTGGCGGTACCGAAAGGTATTGCGGAGATGTTGATTTTGTTTTTATTAATCTCCATCAATCCCCCAACCCAAGCCACCTTGAACAAGCATACAGTCTAACGAAAAACATTGTGGGAGTTCCTTTGTGGCTCAGTGGTTAACGAATCTGGCTAGCATCCATGAGGCCTCAGGTTCTATCCCTGGCCTTGCTCAGTGGGTGAAGGATCCAGCATTGCTGTGAGCTGTGGTGTAGGCCACAGACATGGCTTGGATCCTGTGTTGCTGTGGCTGTGGCATAGGCCAGTAACTACAGCTCCAATTCAACCCCTAGCCTGGGAACCTCCATATGCTATGGGTGTGGCCCTAAAAAGCAGAAAAAAAAATAAAATAAAAATAAAAATTAAAAAAAAATTGTGTCTTCCATGCCTCTGCAGCTTAACTCCTCAGTCCCCTTAACTCCTTCCCATAGACTAAGCTCATTCTATATTTTAAATTCACTTTTGGAGCCAAATCACAATGACAGATCATATTCTTTCTTTACAGCTTTATTGAGATATAATTGACAAACGAAGATTGTATGTATTTAAGATGTACAACATGGTGGTTTGACATATGTATACATTGGGAAATGATTCGCACAGTCAAGTTAATTCACACGTCGATCGCTTCACATTATCACCCTTTTTTTTTTCTTTCAGTGTGGTGAGAAACCTTATGATGTACTCTTTTAGTGTATTTCTAGCATATAGTATTATTAACTAAAGTCACTATACTGTATGTTAGACTCCCCAGAACTTGTAACTGAAAGTTTATACCCTTTGAATAATATCTCCTTAATTTTCCCACCCCAGCCCCAACCCCCAGCTCCTGGTAACTACTGGTCTACCTTCTGGTTCTATGGTTTGACTTTTTTAAGATTCCTCATATAAATGAGATCATGCAGTACTTGTCTTTCTGTATCTGTCTTATTTTATTAGCATAATGTCCTTCAAGTTCATTCATGTTATTGCACATGGCAGGATTTCCTTCTTTTTCATGGCTAAATGATATTCCATTGTACATACATACCTGCCATTTTTCTTTATCCATCCATATATGGACATTTGGGTTATTTCTGTGCTTTGGCTATTATGAATAATGCTGCACTGAATACTGGAGTGCAGATATCTCTTTGAGATTGTGATTTTATTTCCTCTGGATATATATTCAGTAGAGGGTTTACTGGATCACGTAGTTGTCTATTTTTAATTTTTTGAGAAATCTCCATATAGTTTTCCATATTAGCTGTACCAATTTACATTCCTACTAACAGGGTACAAGGTTCCCTTTGCCCCATACCCCCAACCAACACTTGTTTTGTCTTGTCTTTTTTATAATAGTTGTTCTAATAGATGTAAGTTGATATCTCATTGTGGTTTTGATTTGCATTTTCCAGATGATTAGTGATGTTGAGCACCTTTTCATGTATCTGTTGGCCATATGTATTGTCTTCTTTGGAAAAAGGTCTACTCAGGTCCTTTGTCCACTTTTAAATTGTGTTGTTTGGTATTTTTGCTATTGAGTTGTACGAGTCCCTTATCTCTTTTGGATATTAGCATCTTATCCGATAAATGGTTTGCAAATATTTTCTCTCATTCTGTAGGTTGCCTTTTCCTTTTGAAAGAAGAAAATGTAAGCTGAATTATAGTGACAGAAAGTAAATCAGTGGTAACCTGGGGATGGGGGAAGGGTTGGTAAAAGGGAGGATAAAGGGGCATGAAGAAACTTTGGGGGATGATGGATTTGTTTACTATCTTGTTCATGATGATAGTTTTACAAGTGAATAACTTGTGTCAAAAACTATCAAATTGTACTATTCAAATATGTGCAGTTCATGGTATGTCAATTATGCTTCAATAAGCCTATTTTTAAAAAAGCCCTTGAGTTTTTTAAATCTAAATGGAAGTCTCAGTTAGCCTCCGGATCTCTTATTTTAGCACTAAAGTCTGAAGCAAGAGGCTGCTGTTATTCTAGGGATTGCTGCTAAGCTTTGACACCCACCCACTCACCTGGGGAGACATATCAAAGGTGATACCCTGCCTGGGGGTAAGGAATGGCTGCCTCAATATTTGAAAAGAAGCCTTGGGATAAGAATTGGAATAACTCCCTCATTAGGGAAAGACAAAGCTCAAAACATTTCAAGACATCATCTTGTTCAGCTCTTCATTATATTGATAAGAAAACTGCTGCCCAGCGATTGGTAGTGATTTAAACCAGGTAGATGACTGGTGGTAGGACAAGTTTAGGTACAAAAAATGAGTTAACATGGTCAAGAGGTAGGGGTTGCTCCCCAAGAGCAGGGTCTGAGTCCTCTGTCCCTTTCCCCCATCCCCGCAGTAGTCACTCATTTCTCAGGCATGACTGCTTGAGGGCTACCGAGTGGGTCATCTTAGTCCTTGTCCCTCCACCACCTGGGAGAATAGTGAGAACCAGCTGGCCTGCAGGCTCTCCTGGGGCCTCACCCTGCTTCTCCCTCCCAGGGGAGATCTCTATCCTACAGCCTGGAGATGGGTTCTCTGCACCCCAGACACTGCCCCAAGAGGCAGGAAATGCCAGGCACTTTCTTTCTCCCTACAGACCTTGTGAGCTCATTCTGGTAAAAGTTTAATGCCTAAAAGTCAATTACACTTAAGAATGCTCTGCTGAGCCCCACAGCAGCCTTTTCTCAGAGCCACTGGGGCCTACAGCTGCTTTCCCAATCCCTCTGCAGGATGCTGAGAAAAACCTTCCTGCCCTTGCTCACAGTGCAGTGGGGGTCTGAGCTCTGCTTTGCTACCAACTTGCTGTGTGACCTTGAACAAGACCCATACCCTCTATGGGCCTAACTCTTGACATTAACAAGAAGGAAGTGGTGCCTCGGATACTCTGATACATGTGCTCAACTTGTTCACCTTCCAGCCCCTCATCTCTGGGTGAGCAGAGCAAGAATGGGGTCACGTCAAGATTGGAGGCCTGTAGGGGAATGGTCAGAGGCAGAAGTGCCAAAAAAACCCTGATATGTTGGAAAAGGAGAAATTCTGCATGGGTTTCCATTGGTTTAGAGGGTGAACACACTAAAATTGATTTTGCCAAGTGACCTTTAGGTTACAGTGCCCTGGCCACATTTTCTGTATGACATCCAACTCCACCTGTCACTCCTGACCTTTCATCAGATGGCCCCAGATGTGCCACAGCTGGGCATGGGCTAAGTGACTCAAGCAGGCCCCAGGGAGAGAAAGAATGAATATGCCTGGTCTTCCTGTGCAGGCCATGACTGGGCGGGGCAAGCCTATGGATCAAAGAGGGAATAGAAGCAGGGGAAGGTGGGGAAGAGGGAGGAAGGAAGTGAAAGAAAGGGAGGCAGATAGGGAGATAGATGACAGAATAGAAGACTCAGGTCAGAGTTAGTCCACAAGAAACCAAGAAGTCCTTTTCCTGGTGTCCACTTGCTTATCAAATGGGATAAAAGTGAGAGCCAGATAGAGTCCAGTACAGGTATGAGTTCCTGCACTGGTAGTTTTGTGTGGTTACTTTAGCGTTATTTCTACATGAGTTTTCCTCCAGGCACCAAATCCTGGCTGTGTCAGGCTCTCAGCCTCACTGTGATGTTTGGTCTCTTCCAGCCATCACGCCAGCACCCCTGGGCCCCTCAGAGAGCCTCAGCCTAGAGAAGACAGCCTGCCCCCGTGGGCGGGGCACTTTCCTCCGGCAGTCCTCCAGCAGCCTCGCATTACTGCACAGGGGGCCCCTTTGTACAGCTGAGCGGCCTTGGGGCGCCCTCTGTGAGTCATTTCCTGTTATTCTCCCTGGAGAAGTCTTGCCATTCTTTAAAGCAAGATTTGACATTTTTACAGGACTAACTTCTGGGGCCTTTTTTGGTCAAGAAAAAAAGCAGGGATCCTTTCTTTTATATTTACAAAGCCATTAATTGGCTTCTTTATAAAATTAGACTCCATTATAAGCTCAATCGGAGTGGGAGCACAGCTTTATTTAGTCCAAAACATCAGTCTTCATGGATTCTTTTTGATAACAAAGTGCTTGAGGCAAAAAGATTGGTTAGGTAGGTTCCTCCTTTTTCTCCTTCTGAAAGCCAGCAGCACTGACTCTGTGGTGCACTCACTGCTCACCTATGCACCTCAGGTGTGCCCAATTCTATTCTGGGTAGAGAGAAGGGGAGAGGGAGACATGGGCCGGAGCTATCCCCAGAGCTCTGCCTGCAGCTGTTGCTTCTGGCTCCAAGTACCAATCCAGCTCCAGAGGAGAAGTGCCTAATGAGAAAGCCCCAAGCCTGATCCCTGCTTCAGACCTGGCTTAGGCACCCAGAGTACTAACCGTGTGGCTCACTGCCTGTGCTCTGCCAGTCACTGAGCTCTCAAAGGGAGTTTATCTCCACTCAGCCCAATCTAAGAAGCTCCAGGAATCAGTGGTCTTCCATCATCCACATCACAGACTAGAACCCTGAGACCAGTTGCCTAAATGACTTTGACTTCTCACTTCAGAGCACGCAGAGCATGTAGTGCATGGTTTCTTAAACTTTACAGTTATCACCTGGGGAGGTTGTCAAAATTCAGACCCTTCTTCACTCACCCTGTGTGGGAAGTCCACTGAGATTCGACATTTCTACCAGAACAATGCTGATACTATTGATCTAAGACCACTCTTTGTAGAACAAGGGTCTGGTGCAAACCTCTCCTCTAACAGGTAGGAAGACTGAGCCCAGAGGGGGAGAGTGACTTTCCCAAGATACTTTACCCAGGTGTTTCAGGGGAGCTCACCTGTCCCCTGCCACCTGGCCTCTCTTATGATGGAAGCCCATGGCGCTAGAGGGAAGTGTTTCTTAAACTTTAAGTTCCCATTGTGGCTCAGCAGGTTAGGGACCCGTCATTGTCTCTGTGAGGATATGGGTTCAACCCCTGCCCTTGATCAGTGTGTTAAGGGTCCAGCATTGCCTCAAGTTGTGGTGTAGGTCATAGATGCGGCTCAGATCCTGTGTTGCCGTAGCTCTGGCATAGGCCTCCAATTCGACCCCTAGCCTGGGGACTTCCATATACTGCAGGTGTGGCTGTAAAAAGAAAAAAGAAAGAAAACCCAAAACTTCAATTCACCTGAATCACTTGCGACCTGGTTAAAATACAGAATCTAGTTCAGCAGGGCAGCAGTGAGACTGAGAATTTTCATTTCTAGTAACCTCCCAGGTATGCCAGTACTGTTGGTTTTTAGTAGTAAGGTCCTGGTCCTCATAGTTTATGAGGTGCTGTTATGTGCATTAGCTCCTCTGAGGCTCACAGCTACTGTGGTACTTAAGCCAAAGGTACTTATTCTCCCCAGATGTAGGTGCTTTCCTACCTGAGGCCAGCCCAGAGATGAACTGTGCTATTGAGGCTGCTGCTGAAAAGCGTTTAGAGCAGGGTCAGGATTACTTCAGGTTTCTGATGGTCAAGACACTTGCAGCTTAGTTTCTATGAAAGTGCCTCCCACGGCTGTCCTTAACTACTGGGACCATAGTAGCCAAGGCAAAGGAAAGTTGTGGCAGAGGTGGTACAGTGCTCAACAAATATCCACTCTCATCTTTCGTTAGTAAAAGAAACATGTTTTTATTAGAGGTGTCAAAGTGCCCACCTTAAAAGTAAAAAGACAGCTTTAATTCTCCCTTGAAGCTAGGTGTAGACTTGCTCTAAGTTATGGCCAATGAGTTATAGTGGACAGTGCTGCATGAGCCTTCTAGAAAACTCCTTAAAAGAGGGAGCTTGGAGATCCCTGGTGGCTCAGTGGATTAAGGATACAGCATTGTTACTGCTGTGGCTTGGTTTGCTGCTGTGGCATAGGTTTGATACCTGGCCCAGGAATTTCTATATGCTGCAGGAGTGGCCAAAAACAAAGAGGAGGCTAAATCAGTTGATATATGTCTTTTTATCCTTTGCCACCTTTTCCTTCTTCCTGCCTAGAATACAAATGTGATGATAGGGATCCAATAACCATACTGTGACCATGAGGCACACCAAAGACTAGAAGCCATACTGTCAGGATGGCAGAGCAGAAAGACAGAAAGAGTGTGAAATTTGGCCCTGCCCCTTCCAAGAACGCTCCAGCCCACCCTGATCTGTACTCCAGTGAAGTCCTTGAATGAATTTTCTATTCTCAGTGCCAGGAAGTGCACCCTAGGGAGATCCAAGATGGTTTGTCATTTTCCAGTCATTTCTGACCAGCGAGAGGGATCGTGGCCAGGACACACCCTTCTCCTTTGTGTTAACAGCTGTTTCTCAACAAGACAGAATTCCCACCCATCTGCCAGCCATCCTTCTTCAGCTGCAGTCCAGCTCTACTATCTTATTGGCCACAGACTTAGGTTGTTCTAGAATTATGCATGTCAAGTGCATGAACCATCATAGCCAAACTGTGTGTTTGTTAAGGGAGAGGCCATTTGAGTACCTCCCTTGGAATGCCAGCTCCCCGCAAAACTCCTGGTACAGAGAAACTGGGTCCCAGCTGGTTCACTGCCCCAGCCTTGCTAACTGGCATCTGCCAGCATGTTTCTCCCTGTGGTTGAGTCACAGGTCGGAAGGGGCATCTGCTCCTTTCAAGAAACTCACCCTCAAGAGAACAGATTCCTAACCAGTCCCCCACTCAATTCTAATTTATTCTATCAAAGTAATTTCTTTTCACTGTAGAAAACCTGGAAAGCATGGGAAATTAACTACATTATTAAAAGCACACTTTCAGAACCTTCCTCTGCCAATGTAACATCATTCATTCAATCATTCATTCAGCAAATACTTGAGGTAACTGTTCTTTTCCCAATAAGCATTAGAGAGGGAGAAAATGAAGGTCACAGAGCAATTCTCATTCTGAATGGAATTGCTAACATCATTTTTGATTTAAGATATGTAGTTTATTTCAATTAAATATATATTATAAGGAATGCTCTTTGGACTCATATTTCATCTTGGATTGAAATATCCATTAACATCCTTTCTGAATTTCCTTTGTCCATTTAGATTAAGTTGTATTCCGAGTTCCTGATTCTCCAGGGCATGGCATAGCTCTTAGAGCACACCCTGCTTCTTCCAGCCCAGCTCTGAGTTTTTTCTCCAGCCAAGGGCTAAGAGGCTCGAGATCCCAAATGTTTTCTCTTATAAAAATCTCTTCAGCCAATTTCTACTGAGTCCACATCAGGCAATGCATTTTCCTCTGAACAGTGCTCTGTAAAACGAAATGCCATTGTCTCAGGCTGGTGCCTTCTGATTTCACTGTCATTGCTGATTTAGGCATCTTTTCTTCTACCTATTTTCCCTCTGACTGAAATTATGAAAACAGGTATCAATTATGACTCTAAAACAATTGTCATTTTAATGAATGTGCATCTATTTCAGAGATAATGTGAGTAATAGCATACCTTTCCTGCCAGCACCACCCCCATCCCATCCTATTGTAGCAAGGAGCCTGGGGTACAAAATAAAATCACACCTCCTTTAGTATTCAAATTCATATAACTCAAAGCTCTGTTCTGTTCCCTGTGAGGGGGTCTTTCTCACCTAGTTCTGCCTGCCCATACCAAGTTCAGGAATCACAATGGTGTTCATTGTGCTTTGTACATCCATGTCCCGGGAAGGTGGGGGGAAAGTCGTGCTGTTAAGCCATTTTCCACCGGTAACTCCTAGACCCTACGCAAAATGTACCTCTTTCATCCCAGTGACCTTCCTGTCTCAGAAGTTTTGGTGGGAGTTGGTTCAGTGAATCTCAGGCCTGTGGAGCCCCGGGTCTCCCAAGTAAATAACCTATTATACCTTTGCACAGAGCAACAGACATTCCAAGTACTGAAGGGTCTCCTTAGTGCCTTGGATCTCAGCCAAGCTCCAGTATTTAATCTTGGCTTTAGCATTTATTAGCTGTGTAACCTCTGAGACCACCTCTCTGACCTCCAGGCTTATTATCTGTAAAGGTGGCAGAAAAAGCATATTGAGAGTGTCAGCCACTCCCGGTCATGGCTTTTGGAACTAGAGGGTCACTTACTCTGTACCTGCGTCAGCAGTGGCCATCGCTAGGGAGAGGGGCCCTGCTTGGGAAGCCAATCTCAGTCTCAGAAACCTGGGATGCCAGGGCAGGAGGGGCCATGGAAGCCACCAAACCAGTGCTCTTCACAGCAGGGCCGGGACCTGCAGCATGGCCTTCACTTGTTAGCAATGGAAAACATCACCCATCACACTGCTGGGCTGGAGCCCAAAAATGTGGTCAAATGTGCTCTCCAGGTGATTCTAATACACACTGAACTATGGTTCTTAGACCATGTTCTAAACCAGCCCATCCCATCTTTCCCAAACCCCCACCTCCCTGGCCATTTTACACCAAGGAACTGAGACTTAGACACAAGAGACCAGGTCTTCCAAGTCTGCTGTGGGGTGTCAGTATTGCCTTTTTACTCATTGCCACAACCCCCATAATGGTCACCAAGCCAGCTCAATTAAACTGCCCTTTCAAAATTTTGTTCCCAAAGAATCCAAATCCTTCTCTCAAGGTTCTGCTTCTGAAGCTCCCCTTGCTGTGGCTTCCAAAACAACCCCAACATCCCAGTGGCTCTGCATGACTTTACTCTCCTTCCAACTGTGGCCCACAAAGCTACCTCCTTCTCTAATCCTGACCCCTTTACCTGAACCTGCTCTCAATCCCTTCAACACTATGGTTGGGCAAACAGACTAGTTAGATTCAAATCCTGCCCCACAATGGTTGCATGACCCAGGTGAATGACGTAATGCATTTAGGGCTTGATTTACCCCTCTGTGAAATGGGGATGACATCCCGTCTCCCAGGGCTGTTGTGAGAGTGAGATGAGGTTTGGGCACAAAGCTGTCCTGGCCTGGCCACTCAGTGAATGGAAGTGACCGTCTTGCTAAGGAATTATCTGTCAAGAGGTAGGGAGGGAGGAATAGAGTCCACCTCATGGAAGGTACTTGGAGAGAAAGAGAAGGTAATGCAAGCACTGGTGGAAGGTGACCAAATGCATTACATCTCAAGTCCTCAGAACTCAGCTCCCCAACCCTCTTCCACTTTTACTGAACAGATTTCTGTTTATAAACCAGGTAAGTGTATTTCTCAATGAAGTCAGTATCTTTTCTTATATGTGTCACTGCTCCATTCCCGAGACCCTAAGGACAGTCCCAGGCCCTAGCCCAGGATGCTTGAGTAGGCAGTGGGTGGGTGGGGGAGGGCTGCTTCAAGCCTCACCCTGGTACCTGGGGTTCCTGGCAGGTAGCAGGAACTTGTTGTCTGCCTACACTTGTGTGACAGTCACATCACCAACCCTTAATCTTCTTGTGCAGCTGTGTGAGCTGCAATGAGGAAGGAGGCCAGTTCACCCAGAGGGTGCACTCAGCACAAGAGCCAGTCTCTGCCACTTAGGTGCTGGCGACCTGGGCAGTTACTTCACTTCTCTGGCCCCTGCCTTCTCCTCTACAAAGTGGGATAATAGGTGTGCCTATTTCATAGGATTAAAAAGATGATATAAATGGAGCACAAAAGCTTGGACTCTGCACGTGGGTTATAAGCACTCAGTACATGATAGTTATTTTTGTTGTTTGTTGCAGCTTCCTGGCTTTGGAGGCACAAAAGTTTAGAACCAAACCTGAGAGGACTCTCTAGACCTCCTAGTCCAGACCCATCCATTTTGCTGCTGGGAGAAGTTGTAGATGTGGACAAGGTATGAATCCGGCACAAATCCCCTTCATTGAGTACCCACCACCCTCTCTGGCTGTGCTGGAGGTAGATGCAGCTGCCAGCTCTCAGGGACAGCCTCAGCAGCAGGCAGCTGCCTCCAGATCCTCCCCTTCTGGGGATGGCCCATCTCCAATGACCCTCTGAAGCGAGAGTGTGAAGGCCCAGCCACTCACCTGACACAGACAACTCTGATGGTGCCTGAGGTCCAGAGCTGCCCATAGGGTTGGTCCCATCTGATCTCCCTGCCTGCCCAATCCTGCAACCGCCCTTCCCTCACAGCAGCCGACCCAGGGGGTCTCCCTAATTAACATGACCTCAGGAGGCTGACCTCTCTCCCTGAGGGTCTTCCTGACCTATGACAGGAAGTGGGTGAGGCATCTGTCAGCGGACAATCAGATCTCCTGGCTCCAGGTTCCTGCCATTTCCACATGAAGGTACACCCTCAGCCACACCTGGGGGTGGAGGCCCCTGACTCGGAGATATTGGTCACCAGCCTCTGCGGCCAGACCAGGATTTCCACAGCCACCTCGCTGTCCTCCCCACCTCTAATCTCCTTCTTCAGTTGGTTCCTTCACAGCATCCTTGGTGACCTTTCTAAATCCACCCTCACTACTTTCCTATGTAAAATGACTCCTCTCTTCCTATAGGACACAGGCCAGCTCAGCTCAGTGCAGGGCACCTGCCCATCCCTGGCTGTGCCCCCCCCCCCTTCTTTGCCTAACACCTGGAACTTTGGTATTTCACACAGCATATTCTTTACTCTTACATTTTTGCCGGAGCCCCTTCCTCCATTTGGAATGCCTCCTGCTCCCCTTCTGAAACTTTCCCAAGATTGAGCAGCCTCTCCTGTTTCTTGTTCTTAGCCCCACTGTTACTGGGCCCCTCTGGGCTGTAATTACCAGCTTGATGGGCTGTCTTCCTCACCCCCCCCCTTAAGGGCGGGGACTGTGCCTCAGTCATCTTGGTATCCCCAGGCCCCAGGCACAGAGAGAAGGCCCTGTACACAACACAGAAGGCTCCATAATGCCGAGTTCTTAAAGCTGCCTTTGGCTATGTAGAAGGTTGAGGGACTAGGGCACCTGAAATTCAGTCTTTCTTCCAAAGCCTCTAAGCCCGAGAAGAGCTGCCTGAATTGCAGGGCAGTTCTGATCTGGGGATCTGACCACAGGCAGCATGTGCCTACAGCCGTCCCCATGGGAACCGTGTCAGGCAAAGCTCCAGCTCAGAATGAACAGCCTGCCTCGGGCCTGAACCTGGCGGGGGCCGGCGTGGGCACAGGACTGGTTTGGGTCACCCGCAGCCCCCGCCTCAGGGGGCCAGAGAGGGCCTGCAGCTGCAGGGACTGGGTGGGCAGGTCGCCATGGAAACCAAGCTGCTCGCCTTTCCCTGGCGCTTGGAGTTCTGACAGGGAGACCAGACTCCACAGAGTGCCCGTGCCCCTGGGCTCCTCCTCGCCCTCTCAGCCTGTGTCCAGGGCACACCACGGGCACAGAGACAAATGGCCTGAGCCTCAGAGGATAAAGGAGAGCAGAGGGACCAAGAAACGTGATGATTCTTTTCCTTCCATTGCATCTCATCACTGCCATGATTCCCAGGGATGGTTACTGTCTTAAAGGAGTTGGCTTGCCCAAGCAGCAGTAACTGAATGAATGCAAGAGTTACATCTGAGGAACTTGTGTTGTCAGGATTCTTAGAGTAGGAGACTTTGTGTTCTCATTCCTTGTCCTCACACTGAAGAGCTGGGGGCATGGGTGAAGCCTCTCAACTTTTCCAACCCCAGTTTCTCCACATATAAAACAAGGACTATTTTGATATTCAGATATCCATCTAGTATCAGTATTCAAAGTAAAGTGTAAGCTACAAAGCCCTTGTACGTATTGGTGCAATAACAGGCTAAAAGCATCATCTCAATTCAAAACAATTAGATAAATGCAAGCAAGACAACTCACTGATGGATTAAAAGGAGCAATTCCTTTATTCCTTCGATTAGTCTGAGCTCAGTATCTCTGTATTCAGACAGGCATGGTGCCAGGGGCTGGAGACCCAGGATAAGTCCTGGACCCTGCCATGGAGGGACTCCCAGCTTCACAGAAAGGGTTTTTGTAGATATACCGTGTGTCCAGCTCTGTGAAGCATGCCAGAATAGATGGTCACACTTTAACAGCATAAATAAAACTTCCTAGGGAGATGAACTACAAACCGCAGCAGGAAGTTACTTAGTAACAGCAGGGGAACTTAGTAACTTAGTGGGGAAGAAGACTTTCATGAGTGTCTACTCAGTATAGGAAGATTTCTGGGATGAAGCAGGAAGAGGTTGAGTTAGAGAGGGTGAAAATAATTCTCTTGTTGTCTAGAGCAAAATAAATCTTTGCAAAAGATGTTACTTTCTGGAAGATAATTCTTCTCCTTTAATACTTAAAAGTGTCCTGAGTGCCCAGGTCCAATGTATGTGTTGGAGGAGGTTTTCCTCACTCAAACAAGCAAATCTGTGTTTAACAACCAGTAAACTGGGTATCTCACAATTCAACTCAATTCTGATACTGTCTACCCAGAGCGAGCATCAGATTCCACAAGCTAAGGGCTCAGACCTGCAAGACTAACCTCCCCTTCAGATGCCAATTGCAAGCCGAGGTTGTCACTTGCCCTTCTCACCAACTAGCAATAAAGCAGAGGTTCCTACTCCCTGTTCCTTGGGTTGGATAATTTGCTAAAATGGCTCATAGAACTCAGGGTACCCATTTGCTCACTAGACCACCACCTTATTATAAAAGGAAACTCAGGAACAGCCAGATGGAAGAGATACAAAGGGCAGGGTATGGGGAAGGGGCACAGCGCCTCCATGCCCTTTCTCAGCCCCATTCTCCCCAAATCTCCATGTGTTCACCAACTCAGAAGCTCCTCAGTCCTAAAGTTTTATGGAGGCTTCATTACAGAGGCACAGTTGATTAAGTCACTGGCCATTGGTGACTGAGTCAACCTCCAACCCTGTACCATCCCCAGAGGTTAAGGGACAAGACAAAAATCTCTAATCCTCTAATACATAGATGCTTCTCCCTGAAACCAGCCTTATTCTCAGGTGCACTACAAAAGTCACTTCATTAACATAACAAGAGACACATTTATGGCTCTCACCACTCAGGAAATTTCAAGGGTTTCAAGAGCTCTGTGCCCAAAACAGGGGGAATGAAGGTCAAATACATATTTCTTTTATAAATCACATCACATAATGCACCCAATGTTCATAGCAGCACTATTTACAATAGCCAAGACATGGAAGCTATCTAAATGTCCATCAACAGAGGAGTAGATAAAGATGTGGTACATATGCACAATAACAAATACTCATCCATAAAAAAAGAATGAAACAATGCCATTTGCAGCAAGAGGGGCCTTACTAAATGAAGTAAGTTAGACAGAGAAATACAAATATCA
The DNA here is from genome assembly GCF_054392235.1 of Sus scrofa. NCBI lineage: Eukaryota > Metazoa > Chordata > Mammalia > Artiodactyla > Suidae > Sus > Sus scrofa. The sequence continues at coordinate 38,326,377 of NC_139395.1, read as the reverse complement.
TATGATATCACCACAGAGCTGTTGTGATACTTAAACCCTCAAGCCTCCAACCTTCCTCCTGACCCTAAGCCTTGGGGCAAGGGGGTCAGCCCTCCTTGGCCTGTCCCTTTGAAAGTTTTGGTTCCTGCAGGGAGAGAATAGAATCATGACCTGAAGAAGACACTCTTTGTTTGATTTGGGAAGTTTTGAATAAATGATGTTATAATGCATTGAAACATCCAGCATTTCCTGCAATGTAAACTGGCCTTGAGGGACAACTCCCACGCCAGCCCAGGGTGAAGCAAGCAGTCTCAGAGCTGTCAGGATGGGCTGCTTCACTCCCCTTGGCTTCACTCTTCCCTCCCTCTTGGTCCCATGGCCATGGGAACAGGTTATTTTTTTTCCTGCTCTTTTCTTTTACCAAATCTAAGATTTTAGACCTTTTTTATAATTTAATTTCAAACTCTTCTTTCATAAAACCTAGCCTATTACTGAGAATGCATGAATAGAAAAGTTACTCAACTATGTTTTTCATTTAATTTTTTTTAAGAATACAAATAAAAGTTTTAAGTTTTATTTGTGAGAAGGAAAATAAAAGCATTTTAATAAATGTGAGTGTTTGTTATGGAAGCAGTACATAGAGACAAGGAAGATACCCTGTGAATGGATGCAACTCTGCTATCTGGGATCAGTGGAGGGGGACTGCCTGTCCAGCTATCGAGGCAGCCTTGCTTCAGGCTGGGAGTTTATCGTGGATGCTGGAGGCATTGTTATCTAAAGTGCAGCTTCTTTGCTTCCTCAGGTTTCAGTGTTTCCCATGAGATCATTTAAAATCACATTTGTTGCTTTACCATCTAATCACACATAAGCTTCTCCACCCCCTCCCCACGCCCTGCCTCCATCCAAGGAGAGTACTTTCTGGAGCACCAGCAGCTAGAGTGGATCTCGTGACGGGAAATGGGAATGACACCCAAGAAAGCAGGATTCTTTGCAGTTCCGTAAACAACAGCGAGGTTCCCATCAGACAGGCTGAACCGCCTCCCTGAGGACAAAGAAGCGTAAGTCTTTGCAAAACCAGGGGTCCTGGACTTCACCTCCCCTCACAGAGTTGCTCACTAGCCTCCAGGCAGAACAGACATCAGTTGGAATTTCTTTTTGCCATGCTTGAATGTTAAGCTGAATGTATGTTCTAGGACTTATGGTTTCCAGTGGAGGCGATCTGGGGTAGAAGAGACCATCCCTCACCTAGAAGACAAGCAAGATTGAGCGGCAAAGGTTTGACTGTGGGGCTTGTGGCACCTGTCCGTGGCTAATGGTGTAAAGATTTATGTTTGGGGTGATATGGGAAGAATTATAGGTTTTGTCCATGATCCCAAAATGAAGCATGTTTTGTAGGCTATCTGAATACATGACCTTCCCAATGGAACACCCATAGTTCTTAGAACATACTTACCATTAATCTGTTTGTATAGAAAACTCCTCTGAAGGAGTTTTCCCTTCCTTTGAAGGATTGAGGGGAAAATAAGACTAAATCCAAAACCAATCAAATCTACATGCCACATTATTATCAAGTTTATGCTCTTCAAAGAATCACATTGATATAAAGAGGTGTTTTATTGGTACGTGTGATTTTAGAAATTTTTACCAAAGCTGTGGTAACAGACCAAATAACCTAGGGATGTTGAGAAAAATTAAAATAAGAATGGACATAGAAAGTAGAGAATCCATGGTCTTTGGGTAGGAGGTGATACACGCTTTCAGAGATAAGTTTTGCTGCAAACTCAAGGCAACAAGTCCTCTTATAAGAGAAATACAGGTAAGATTGAAAGCAGTGGTTTCTGCTCTTGTTCACAAATCAGAAAAACCTGAAGAACTTTTTAGGAAGAGACTTCTGGACCCCACTTGAGGCCTACTGAATCTAGTCTAGGAGTGACTGCTAGGAATCTATATTTTTTTCAATGCTCTCCAGAACATTCTGGAGAATCATTCTAATGGTCAATGAGGTCAAGAAATTCTTGTTTTTAAGGTAGTGTGTTGTTTGTTTGTTTCTTTGTTTTTTAAAGACAAACCCAAGTGACCACGGGTGTCTTCCAAACTTCAGGGGGGCATTTATACATGTTCAGAAAGCTGACAATAGGTTGAACCAGAGCCTCCTCTGCTTTCTTTTTAGCCCCAAATCTGCAGTCCAGAAGAATGACTCATTCAGAAGTTTATGTGGTTCTGTCTGGCATTTTCCCCCCTCACAGTTCAAGGGCACTTAGTGTACATTTGATTCTTGATCATGATTTTCTCTTTGAGATAACCTGCTTGGGTCAGTGCCAGAAAAAGAGAAAAGTAGCTGTGATTTTAAAGTGTAGTCTGATAGACTTTCAAGGGCTTGCAAAATGAAGCAGGTAGAAGCAACCACACGTATGTATTTTGAGTAGTGGCAGCCTAAAGGTTGAGCTTTCTACCCGCATGGTGTGGGAGGAAAGAGAAAATGACATTGCAAAATGAATTGCTTTTAGTTTGATGGAAAAATTTGTTTTGAAATGGCAGCAAGTTGGTTTCAAATGTTAGGAGGATTTTAGATTGGTCTTAAAAAATAATTTATGGGTTCCCTATCCACCCACTTAGCAATCAAGTATTGGTGACAATAATAATAATGAAAAAGCACTTTAAGTGAAACATCAGCATTTTTTGCATATGTAAGAGTTATCTGCAAGGATGGTTTTAAGAAAATCATCGTCTAAGAAGAAATGGAAAAAGAGGAGTTCCATCGTGGCTGGTAATGAACCTGACTAGTATCCATGAGGACTCAGGTTTGATCCCTGGTCTCGCTCAGTGGGTTAAGGATCTGGCATTGCCGTGAGCTGTGGTGTAGGTCGCAGACATGGCTCAGTTCCTGTGTTGCTGTGGCTGTGGCGTAGGCCGGCAGCTGCAGCTCTGATTCGACCCCTAGCCTGGGATCTTTCATATGTCAAGGGGTCAGCCCTAAAAAGCAAAAAGCAAAAAAAGTAAAAAAATTAAAAGAAGAAATGGAAAAAGAGAAGGGTTTGTAATGGTAAATGGTAGATAAAGAGTCTTTCACATTGCCAAGAAATGCTATTTTAGGAGGAGGCAAAACTGTGATCACAACTCTGCCCATCGTTGCTTGTGTCAGAGCCCAATCACTTCAACAAGACTCGTGAAGAATTCCTTGTGGCACAGTGGATTACTGCAGTGGCTTGGGTTCATTCTCTGACCCAGAACTTCCACATGCTCAGGCATGTCACCCCCCCCAAAAAAAAAAAAACAAGACTCCTGAGACCTTGGCTTTTTTATAAGCAGCAGCTTCACAGTTCCCATTAGTTCCCCCAATCTCAGAATAGACCTGTTCTTGGTCCCACATATAAGCCAGTACCATAAACTTAGAGTGCATGCCTCCTGAGCCCAAGAAAGAAACTCTGCCCCTTCCCCCTCTGTGATTGCCGGCCCAACCTCATACAGTCTTCATCACCAGCCTCACCCTTTCTGTATGATCACTTTCTGCCCAGATCTTACCTGTCCTTCAGAGTTCTGGATAGACCTCATTCTCCCAAAAGACATGATGCCCTCTCTACCCTTCTCTGCTTCTGCCTCACCACTTTGTTTATATTTATTTGTATGGTACATGTCCTCTAGTGAGTTTCTGAATGGCAGGTTCTGAACCTCCTTGATTTTTATACCCCCCCATTACAACTTTGCACACTCTAGTGGCTCAGTAAATGCTTCCTGAATTAAAATCATGGCTTGGGGTTCTGGATCATATGGAAAAAAGACTCAAATACAACAGCACCTTCTCTCACTCTCCTGCTTCAATCAAGTGTATTCTCTCCCTTGCCTGCTGGCATCAATTCTGGGAGGCTTAGAATTCTTTGTCCTTGGGGAAGATGTCACTGTGGTCTATTGTGCTCAATAGACCCCAGGGTCACTCTTCTTTCCTTGCTATACATTTCTGTGCTTTCCCCTGGCTCTTCAAAGAGAACTAGAGTCATGTTTCATGAACTGGATCAGAAGAGCAGGAAGAGGTCACAATGACCACAGGCAGGTAGAGAGTCCAGGCACTAAGAACACAGTCCTATGAGATGAGCAGACCTTGGATGGTGTCCCAGCTTTACTATTTATTAACACATTAGGCAACTCTCCCCACTTCCTTCTGTTTCCTCAACTGCAAAATGACCATAGTAATACCTATTTTACAAGATGACTTCAAAGTTTAAACAGGAGGATGTATAAAGGACTTAGCCCAGCCTGTTAGCTACTATTCCTATTATTATTTAGTCCAATGCCCCAGTTGTATAGATAAACTCAGACCTGGAGTTTCAGTTTTAGTGACTTATTTTTAAAGCCCATCCATTATTCAAGGTCACATAGGGGGTTACCGGCACAAGGAGCAGGAACTCAGCTTCCCTGCTGCATGTGGGGCATTCCTTCTGCCACTTGGCACTGACTGGCTCCCAGGTGACAGGAGGGAAACTCTGCTGGAGGTGCTTTGTTCATACTCTGTAGGTAGGGGCCAACACCCTCAAAGCTTGGCATGGATTCATCAGCAAGTGTGAACTTGACCTTACATTAGACATAATCCTAGGCAAAAGGAGATGGAGTGAGTCATGGTATTATTATTATTATTATTATTTGAGCTGCTCACAGAGCTGACAGGCAGGACAAATCAAGGATGCTACAGGAAGAGAGAGGCTTTAAATAGTTGGTGGACTTTAGATAGGTAGAGGGAGGTGGTTTACTGCGCATGGGGTGAAGAGACTTAGGCAAAGGATCAGAAATACCCAAAAAGAGCCAACTCCGATGACAGAGGTCAGAGTAGTGGTTATACAAAGGAGTCTTCTGGGGTGTAGGAAATATTCTCTATCTTGGTCTTGGTAGTAGTTACACAGGTGCTTGCATGTTTAAAAAAAAGCACCACACACCACACTGTAATGTTAAGATTAGTGCCTCTTGGAGTTCTCTCGTGACTCAATGGGTTAAGGATCCAGTGTTGTTACTGCTGTGGTTCTGGTTACAGCTGTGGCACAGATTAGATTCCTGGCCTGGGAACTTCTACATGCCATGGGCATGGCCAAAAAAAAATTAGTGCCTCTTATTTACTTGGTGTATGTATATTATCCCTCTAATTTAAAAGAAATCACCAAGAATAATCCCTCCAAAGAGTCAGTGTTAATATTTTTATTCTCTATCTTCTGAGCAGAACAGATAAGTATAATGACTTAGGTCCCCAGTATTCTCTGACCTTGGCTGTGTCAGCCTCAAGGCTTGAGAGCCTTATTTGTAGAAATGGGTTAATAATAGGGTCAGCTCAAAATGTCCTGGCTGGTGCACTGGTTTGATGCTCATCCAAGCACTGCATCTCCTGCTCCTGTATATTCCAGTCCTGGCTCTGTGGAACATGAGAATGGGGATGGGAGAAAGGGGATCTTGGGGAAACTGACAGCATGGGTGCTGGAGTATACAAAGTACTGGGATATCTGCATTGTTGTCCCAGCTCTGCCTCCTTCTATCTGGAGAACTTGGATAAGATCCATTATCCATCTGGGTCTCAGAATCTTTACCTGTCAATTAGAGGCAGTTGTACTTCAGGGAAACTATGGTTTGATGTGAAATCAGATGGATTATGTAGCACTTCCTGGTCAATTACTTAATAATTATATTCCCTTGGGTAGTAATAATATTAACAGCAAAATTAATATATACTTCTTATATTCTACTCATTGTTCTAAGCACTGTAGTTAAGCATTGTTCTAAGCACTTAATTTTCATGATTACCACATAGTGCTCTTATGATGCCTAATGAGAAAACTAGAGAAGTTAACTTCCCAATGTCCCACAGCTAGTAATTTGGAGAATAGAGACTTAAGTCAGATGGTCTGGTTCCAAAATCCAAGAACCTGGAGTTCCCATTGTGGCTCAGAGGTAATGAACCCAACTAACATCCATGAGGACATGGGTTCAATCTGTGGCCTCACTTAGTGGTGTAACGTGGTCATGGACATGGTTCAGATCTGGCATTGCTGTGGCTGTGGCAAAGGCTGGAGGCTATAGCTCCGATTTGACCCCTAACCTGGGAACTTCCATATGCAGCAGGTGCGGCCCTAAAAGACCAAAATCCAAAAACTTAACCATCATACTATGTTGCCTCTCTGTATACTGGTTTCTTAACCAATGGAAAATATTTTGTTATCTTGAGGGAGAGGTACAAAAGCATTAAAAAATTTCAGAGGACTCAAATATTGGTTGAAATCACACATTACATTTTAAAAGATCTGAACCACTAAGCATGCGAAATGCAGGTTTTAAAATGTGACTATTTGGGGAATTCCCTGGTGGCTCAGCAGCTTAAGGATCCAGCATTGTCACTGCTGCGTCTTAAGTTGCTGCTGTGGCATGGGTTTGATCTCTGGTACAGGAACTTTGGCATGCTGTGGATGCAGCCCCCCCCCCAAAAAATATGACTATTTCACTGAAACCTCCTTTTTATTTAATGATAATATTTCATGCTGTACACTGTGCCAGGCACTGGGGGGGGGGTGCACAGAGCTGTGGGCAGAATAAATTTGTTTCTGCCCTCACAGGACTTACACTACTGAGGCAGACAAATATTAAACAAACACACAAATAAATATAATTATAAACTGTGATAAGTGTCAGGAAAAAACAGGATTCTTTGGGAGATCATCATGAAGGCACTTAGTTTAGAAAGGTAAGATCAAGGAAGACATCTCTGATGAAGTGACATTTAAGCAGTGGCCTAAAAGGAGATACACTATTTTTGTCAGAATTTGCCATTTAAAAGTAGAATTTGAGGATCACAATGTGATTTGTGGACAAAAGACAGATTCCTTCAATGTCAAGAGCCATGCAGCAGCACCAGATTTTCCGAGTACCTTTTTTCTTCCCTGGAATAAACCAGTGGGCTGCATTATGTTGGTTGGCATTTACATAATATTCAGAGTGTTCTTGCCTTAGAAACTTGTCCAAAACCCATTTCTACCTGTCGGAATTTGCACATATTTTCTTTAGAAACTTAGCAAGGAAAAAGGGGGATTACTGTTCATGAGAAATGTATTTGACTCTAAAATAATTAATGTTTAAGAAGATTAACAGCTATATAATTGCCTCATGGAAAGGGACCTCATATAGGTGCCACTTGCTTTTAAGAGGTGTTCAGCTGAGGCCAGACACAGAGAGAAAATGCTCCAGTGGGAGCCATCAGCCTGAATGTGAATTTGCATATTCTTTAAGGCCCCTTAGCCCAGAGTTCACTCATGCCTTTCCTAGCTAGAGCATGTGAAATTCATATTGTGATACATACAGTCATAAAAACACTCTAAAACAATGAGCCTTCTCCAGTTTTTCTCATCTAGTTGGTCATGCCCTTCTTCAGGCACTTGTCATGGCCTAAAACTCCATGGTCAGAACTGCATAATTTAGCCCTTATTTTTTCCAATTATTTCCTCTTGTTAGGGTTTCTTTTCTCTCTGAGAAGACTCAAAGGCTCCCAAAACAAGAAACATGGCTTTTTTTATTTTTTGTTTTTTGTTTTTGTCTGAACATAGTTTTTTACAGACCTGTGGCTGGGACTCCAGTCTTGTGACTTCTGGTCCAATGTTTTTGCCTCTGCACCACCCCACCCTCCATCACATTCAATAGTGTTAAATGATAGTAAGCCTTTAGCAATTACTGAGAATGGAAGACTTTCTGAATATTTGACAGAATAAGGAAGAGCTAAGTCTTCCTGACTTACCCTGAAACCTCCTGGAGCTCAGCTAAGCACTTCTAAGCTATGGTATTTTCAAGAGAGAACCCCTAAATCTTAAAGGAACAAGGCCATGTTCACATTTGACTGTAGCCAAGAGAACAAAGATCTGTTGCTTTTCATTCCCTAGAGTCAAAAACTAAAATAAATATGAAGGGCAATCCTCTTATTCCTCCAGGAGTTACATCCAGAAGGCAACTAAACATATCAATCATGTTGGAGAAATACTTCTGCCAGGTGCACAATCAAACCCAATCTTGATGTTTGCTATTGCAAAGTTAGCCTGTCTTCACGGAAACTACCTAGTCCTTAACGAGACAAAACCTTGCTTTCCTTGCAAGATCACCCTCAGAATGAGTCAAAGCCATAATGATTCAAAGCCATACTTCCAAATTCATAAGACACTGGCACTCACAAGGCCCACCATAGGGCATTTTCTCATCTTCCTGTGTGATAACTCCTACTCAGAGACAAACAACAACAACTCAATATCAGAAAGCAAGTCAGCAGAAAGTCCAGGGTGGAGCCCAGGTCTCCTGTCTCCAAAATCATTGTTCTTTCCACTGCATTGCAATGACTCTTTCTTGGTAAATGTAATTGAATTCTCCTTTAGTTATCTTCCCCTCACTTTAGGCATCTTGCCTCTGTGTACAGATCCAGGCTACTCCTTCCATACCAGAGAAGCCCAGTCATAGTCACCTTCTTTGGAGGGTAGGAACAATCTTTTTCACTCTAAGGTCAAGGCAGGTACACTGACAACAGGAACTTTGGACTGAACAATCATGGTCACATTCATAACCCTCCTCTAAAATAGCCTGTCTCTAAGAAAGCATCATTCATTCATTTATTCCTTTACTCAAGAAATATTTTTCGATCACTTACATGTGTCACATCATCCTAGGTGCTAGCGGTACAGCAGGGGAAATGATAGGCATGGTCTTTGGCATCAAGGAGCTTACTTCCTAGCATAGGAGCAGACACCGAACAGATAATTACTGAAGTAAATGGCTACTCTGAAAGTATAGGCGGCTGTGCAAATGAGTAACAAAGAAAACTAGTTCAGAGGGTCAGGAAAAGCTGCTGGGGAAGTGATATTTGAACTAAATGGAAAGAAAAATAGAAACCGGTCATGAAAAAGGGATAGAAAATGTATTATTGAAGAGGAAAAAAAATGTACCTGTGAAGCTACCAAAGCAGAAAGGAACTTGGTGAATCTGAGTAATTGGAAGAAGTCCAGGATAGATATGGGAGGAGAGAGTGATATCGAAGGAGGTGATGGGAAGGGACCAGGTCATGCCAGGCCTTATATGCTGTGCGAATGAATTTAGACACTGTCTTAAGGGCTTGGGGAGCTTTTGAAAGGTATAATCAGAGGAGTTATCATCCATTTTAAAATGATTGTGTTGGTTGCTATGTATGTAGGCAAAACAGAATATGCAGAGAGACCAGGTAGTGATCAAACATAGGGACCAGATAAAAGATGGCTGGGCTAGGTGATTAGAGTACATGTGGAGAGTGAGAGAGAGAGAAAGAGCCTACAGGTTTATGATGTGGGCATCAAGCAGGTGCTTGATGGTGCATTTTACCAAAATAAGGAAGAAGTCAGTTTAGATGAAGATCCATAAAGAACAGACAGATACCAGGTTTGGCACAAAGAGAAGTTTGAGTGGATGTTAAATCCACAGGAAGAGATCAGGTTTCCCTTAGAGGGGATGAAGAAGAAGGCTAGGACAGAACCCCAAGAAGCTCCAATATTTAAAAGCCAGATAGAAAAGAAGTCTTCAATATGAAGTCTCAGAACAAAGAAAGAGGATTTCAAGAAAAAGAGAGTAGTCAATGGTGTCAAATCCTGCTGAGAAGAAACTAAGTCAAGATCTGACAGTTCATCTGAATTTGGCACCCTGGAAGTCATTTACAATTTAGAAAAAACTTTAGTGAAAGGAGCTGCAAAAGGCATATTAGAGTGTGTTAAAGAGTTAGGACATATACTAAAGGGAGCATTTGTTACGATGTCACTTGTGATATTATGCTTTCTAGTTAAACCTGATGCTAGGGGACCCCATCATTTCTAAAAAAAAAAAAACCCTTAATCAGTTATGATATTGACTGCTACAATTCTGCTGCCTACCAGGACTTACAGATAGATGACAAATAATTGTCTATGTGGTGATTTCAATATTCTTGTTGAATCAAGCTTGCACTTTATCCTTACAAAATCTTTAGCTTACTTAAATATAACTGGGCATGTTAAGCCAGTTTTAAAAATTATAAGGACTCATGGTGCTTGCCAGGCTCCCTCATCTAAGAATTCTGAAGGTCTGTTAGTGATTTACTCTGATAGGGACCTGTTGAATAGGATAGGAATTCTGATAGGGAGGGTATTAGGAATAGGAGAAAGTAAAAAGAGTCTATATGTTTTAAATAAAAACTCTTATCTATAGCATGAATTCCTTTGAGATTCTTGAGTATATTGTAATTCGTATCATCTCATTAAGTAAACATTTACTTTGGCCAGCTGAACTATATTCAAAAGTATTCATACACTAAAGATGGGAAGAGAAAAATAAAGTAGAAACATTATGAGTATTTAACACTGTGTTTAATTGTAAATGATCTCAAATGTTTATTTAGTTTGTATGCTAAGAAATGTTTATTTAGTTTGTGTGCTAGTGGTGTGGAATTGAAATAGGCTAAGTAGCTATCGGCTATTAAATCTCATGTGTAATGGGAACTATTAAAGTTACATTGTGCATTTGCACAGCACTTAGCTTACAAAATGCTTTCACATACATTATTTGATTCTCTCAACAGCAGTGTTAGATTAGCAAGGCAGATGTTATCTCCAGTTCACAAATCAAAGAAGTGAGGGTAAGACAATTCAAAAAACCTAGTTAGTGTCAGAACTCAAGCTTCTCTCCAATTCCAGGGCTATTTTAACAAAACCACACTCTCTCCCTTGGTTCTTAATTTTTTTTAATAATTATGACTCTAAGTCTCTATAACTGACTCAATCCACCATCCTGAATTTCTGGAGCTGAATTCCCAGTTCATGTGATGATGAACTTGTTTTCTTCCTTATTCACCAAAATATTTCCCCTCATTCTGATTCTAGTTTCAGCGGGTTTGGGTTGGGAGACAAAGACCCTTGACAAAGAATATTTTTCTCTTTTTCTGCTTCATTTGGATCGCCATTCTGGTGGGCAGAGATGTTTTGATTAAATGCTTGTTAGGCATTTTCCCCCCCCCCAAACCCCCACATTTCTTTCTTCCTTGAATTACTCTTTTCTTCCATTTTATTACCCACGTAAATTTGATTATTCTCAGCACTTTAGCCTTGTACACTCGTTGAGCACTACAAACAGGTCAGTTACTCACCAAGCCCCATAGAAAACCATTCCCACTCAGCTCTCAACCATCCCCACAATTCTTGTTCAGCACCATGGACAGCTCAACTCCATTCTAGCACCACCTTGCTCTTTCAGCACTACGGACAGCACATGCCATTTTCTCCACACTGTAAATACTTTTTATTATACTCCATCCTTGGACAACAGATTAGCTAGCTCTTAACTCTGAATCACTTGGAGGTCAATTATGCTCAGCAAGGATTCCCATAGCCCCACTCCTTTAGTACCAGGGGCAACTCAGAACTATTCAACCTCAAAGATGGCTCAGTGATATTTTTCTGATGTCCCAGATACTTGACGTTCAATCTCTGACTACTGGGCAGGAGCATGGATAATGTGGTCACACTTCCACCACTATAGACAGCTTACTCACCTGTCCAATTTCCTTGTTGTTCCAATCATATGCCTAACAATTAAAATTTTCAGGGCAATGGACAGCTCAGCTAGACATATGTCAGTATCATCAACTATCTAAAATGCTGACACTTTAGGGGTTGCTCTAAGTCTTGACTAGTCTAGCCACATCCCTCAAAATAGGGACATTTAATTCCATGTTCCCATTAGCACAGAGACCCAAGCAATATCTCCAGTGTTAAACCTAACTAGATTGCTCATTCCACTAACTAAAGAGCCTAACCACACTCTCAGCACCACACAAAACAGTTTCAGTCAGATGTGTCAATGGCTTGGTTAAAATTACTCAGTACCAGCTTGGTCACATTCACGATTCATCCATGAAATGTCCAACTACATTCTCAGTCCTAGTGACATCCTAATAACAACGGGCAACCAAGTCATGGAAGCAGAACCTGAAGCAGCTCATTATCATGGTTCTGCACTTTGGGTACCCCTCATAATTAGTTTAATTGTATTTGTAGCTACATCCATGTTCCAACCACTCTCTTTCAGTAACTCAAACTCTAGTCACATTCTTTCCACTCCATGGTACTTATTTATGCTCCTTCTGAGTCTCCATGAATTAAATTATTCCCACCGCTAGGATAAAACTTCTCTTCCTAATTTTCTATGACACTGCCATATCCTTATTCTTCTTCCTTTCTGGCTACAGCATCTCTGTAATGTTCAGCACCTCTTCACCCCTGCAGCCCTCCAAATTCCAGCCTTCACTGTTCTCCTTGGAGAACAAATTTTATCCAGATCAGGGTGGATTTTAGGAATGCCTGCCTTAAGTTGTTAGTGAACAGAACCCCCCCACCCACCCCCACACACACTAGTAACATGGGATATGGTTAGTTTCTATCCACCCTGGTGTCACAGTCCAGGCACTGGTGATTTCTCTTCCCCGTTTCCCTAAAACTCAAAAATACTATTCGTTTAACAAATATCTACTGAGTATTTATTAAATGCTAGACACTAAATGCTATGGCCTGGAAAATCAGCAACTAACAGGATAAATTTGTTCCCTCAATGAGCTTACATTTGAATGAGAAAAATAGAAAAGAAAACAGCAATCACAAATCAGAGATTTACAGAGAAAATGCAGTGACTTATGGGAGCAGAAATGGGAAACTTAACACAGATTTCATATAAGGGTCAGAAATGGAGGAGTTATCTCAAAACCAAGAATGAAAGGGGATTAATAAGGCAAAGCAAGGTGAGGGACTAATTTCAGGCAAAGGAAATAGAACATGGAAAGGTCTAAAAATGAAAAATAATGGGTCAGATTCAAGGATAAACCAATAATAATTGTATGACAACCACAGTGCTGCAGAGGTAAGCACACAGTTTGGGTTATCTTGAGTCCTGTGGGGAGATTTAGAAGAATTTTGAATAAAATATAATATAATCAGATATGCATTTTAGAGAGACCTTTTGGTTACGGTTAGAGAATAGATAAGAAAGAACTAAAATGGAAACAAAAGGATACCTGGGGGGGGGATCATTGCATGACAGTGATTGAACCACCAGTATGATGGAGAGGCTAAAGAAACATGGAGAGAAGATCCTAATGAGATGGAACCAAAAACATTGGATGTCTGATTGGATGTGGGAGTGAATAGAAAAGGCATCATGATGATACCTAGATTGTGGACAGGGACAGAAATAGGCAATTGGGGGCCGTTCAAAGAAGAAGAGAGCCTTAGAGGAGAAGTAGGTATTAGATAGGAGTGGAGACAAGATAATAAGTTCAGTTTGGGGCATGTTGAGTTTGAGGTGCCCAGTAGACATTCAAGTAGAAATGTCAAATTAGGGCCTGAGTTCCAGGGTTTTAATAGGGGCTGAGGATGAAGACACAGTAATCTGTGTATAGAGGAGAACTAAAGCCATGAGTATGGATGAGATGCTCTCAGGAGGTGGTGTCAGACCCAGGAAAGAGCACCTGCCCTGCCACTTATTAGGAATGTGATTTTGGGAAAGTTAACTTTGCCAATCTGGTTTCTTATTTATATATTAGAGATAATGCATGCAAATCTCTTTTGTCTTTTTGCTATTTCTTGGGCCACTCCCATGGCATATGGAGGTTCCCAGGCTAGGGGTCCAATCAGAGCTGTAGCTGCCGGCCTACACCAGAGCCACAGCAATGTGGGATCTGAGCCGCGTCTTCGACCTACACCACAGCTCGTGGCAATGCCAGATCCTTAACCCACTGAGCAAGGCCAGGGATCGGACCTGCAACCTCATGGTTCCTAGTTAGATTCGTTAACCACTGAGCTACAACGGGAACTCCAATGCATGCAAATTTATTAATCCAGAATCTGGAATATAGTGGATCTCTGTAAATGCTAGCTATTATCAGTACTATTGATGTTATTATTATTAACATGCAAAAAATTTTAAAAGTGTTATGTAGATCCCCAAGAGTCACAGTCACATATGGGAGAAAGTGAGGAGATGGAGATGGAGTATGCCATAGCACTTGAGGAGAGATTGTGTTTCAAGGAAAAGGAGGTAGTCAAAATATCCAATGACCCCATCAAGATAACAATTGAAAAGTTTCCCCTGAATTTAGCCACAAGAAGGTTTCTGCTGTCCTTGCAAGGAAGCATTTTAGTGAAGTAGTGGACACAGACATCAAGCTGATAAAACTGAAGAATGACTGGAGACGTGAGTGGAAATGAGTCCATTATAAAATTCAGAAGAAGATAGGAGGAGAGGAGGGGGAAGAACTGGGTGAGATATGTGCCAGGTGAAAGTTTTTAAAGTTGAGGTAGACTTGAGCATATCTAAATGCTGATAGGAAGGAACAAGCAGACAAGTAGGGAGAGAGAAAGATCCAGTGCAGAAGGAAAATATTGCCCTCAGCCAGAATGAGGGGTAATATTCCCCCAGACTGGAAGGAGGGAAGAAAGAAAAGTGTAGATCCAAGTAAGCTGGAGGTTTGGGGGCATGAAGTTGAGGGAGTTAGGTTTTCTTCATGAGAGAGAGAAGGTGGTCAGTGTCTTACTGCAAAGGGAAGTGGGGAATAGTGGTTAGTACAGATGAAGAATATTTGAAATATTAGACCACAAGAAACTGCTGCCTAGGGAAAGCATAAGGTTCCCAAGGTGCATTGATGTTTCCCATCACCCTTGAAGGGTCCAGATTCATAGAAACCTGAAACAAACTCATCTAGATTGACCTGGGCTGTGTATTTAGGATAAGGACAAGGGAATGGTCGAAATGGTGGACTCTGGGATCTGATCCAGAAAAGGAGAGAAGTGTTCCACCACAGACAAAGATCAAGCCGCCTGGGGGTCCACACATAGTTCAGAGAAGGGAAGAAGTGTTGAAAATGTCAATAATAAAAGATTGTGGTGAGAAAGTAGGATGAGACTCAGCTTGAACCAAAGTGTTTGATGAATGCAGAAGAGTGCCTGCTACTCAGTGGTCATAGAAAGGAGGAGAGAGGGCAGTATGGCTGGATCTGGTGATGTGATGGTGGGTTACAAAAATGATGGAGGAGCAATGATTAGAAGCTCATGGAGAGCATAGGTACATCCCTGAGTTATCTGGAGTAGGGTAGAATAAACAGCCTCCCCTGAGAATGCTGAAGGGGCAGTGGGGTCCTGGGGGAACTGAATGTGAGTTAAGGAAGGAACTGGAAATGTGGAGGGTGGTGTTCCAGCAAGCAAAGTGGGAGGGAGAGGGCCAGGAGGCAGGCTGTTACCTCTCTGTGGTTATGTCCACTCTCATAAGAGTATAAATTCTTCCTGAAGAAGAATGAGAAGATGGAATTCCCCTTTGGGATCCTGGAAACTACCAACTTTCGTCGATTCACTCCGGAGTCCCTGGTGGAGATTGAAAAGCGAATTGCTGCCAAGCAAGCAGTAAAGAAAACCAAAGAGAAGCCCAGGGTGCAGAAGGGCCAGAAAGAGAAGGCTCGGCCCCAGCTAGACTTGAAAGCCTGCAACCAGCTGCCCAAGTTCTATGGTGAGCTCCCAGCAGAGCTGGTTGGGGAGCCGCTGGAGGATCTGGACCCCTTCTACAGCACACATCGGGTAAGGGCTCTGGCTGGAATGGCCGTTATCAGCTCTGGGAGAGGAATTCTCTGTCCCACCCAGCCCAGGAATCCTCCTATACCGTGGGTGATGTGGCTGTCAGCTGGACTCAGTTAATGAAAAAAATAAATAAATAACTAACCCACCTCCTCAAAGCCCTCTGTGAATCACTATGATATTTATGGTAGTGGTTAATTAAACCCAAATCCTCAAAAATACTGACAACTGCTGTGGAGTTTTTAGAGGAAGTTGGCTGATCTCTTGGATGAATTCTGGCCTCAGATATCCAGAGGTATTGCTCTCTATGCAAGTGGGGAGCAAAGATCTTGAGGATGGGGGGTAGGTTAGAACAGGGAAAGGGAACCGAAATCAGGATGATTTAAACCAGTGGTCCTCAAAGTATGATCTCAAAACCCCAGGGGTTCCCAAAACCCCTTTAGTGGGTTCAGGAGTTCAAAACTATTTCTTGGAGTTCCCGTTGTGGCGCAGTGGTTAACGAATCCGACTAGGAACCATGAGGTTGCGGGTTCGGCCCCTGCCCCTTGCTCAGTGGGTTAACGATCCGGCGTTGCCGTGAGCTGTGGTGTAGGTTGCAGACGCGGCTCGGATCCCACGTTGCTGTGGCTCTGGTGTAGGCCGGTGGCTACAGCTCCGATTCAACCCCTGGCCTGGGAACCTCCATATGCCGCGGGAGCGGCCCAAGAAATAGCAACAACAACAACAACAACAAAAAAGACAAAAAAAAAAAAAACAAAACTATTTCTTAATGATATTTAGAATGACATTTGTCTTTTTCACTGACACCTTTTTATGAACATACAATAGTGAACATAGAGACTATTGATGGAGGATCATATCTGTTTAGCAGATGCTGTTACTGTATGTTGGTATACTCCTGTGTTTTAAAATGTCCTATCTTTTTCATTTCTAATATTATATATATTATAGATATATATGCACACACACATATATATATACACATACACACACATGGTATAAGCAAAAATTATAAACATTAACAAAAGATCATCGAGGTCCTCAATAATTTTTGAGAGTATAAAAGAGTCCTAGGAGTTCCCATTGTGGCTCAGCAGGTTAAGGACCCGACATTGTCTCTGTGAGGATGTGGGTTTGATCCCTGGCTTCACTCAGTGAGTTAAGGATCCAGCGTTGCTACAAGCTGCAGTGTAGCCCGCAAATGTCACTTGGATGTGGTGTTGCCGAGGCTGTGGCATAGGCCCCAGCTGCAGCTCAGATTCGACCACTGCCCTAGAAACTTATATTTGCCACAAGGTTCAGCCATAAAAAGAAAAAAAAAATCAAAAAATAAAAGAGTCCTAAATCAAAGTTTGAGAACCACTGGTTTAAATGAGAGCTATTTCATGACAATTATTGTGTTTGTATTGTATCTTGGACATTCTACACAGCTGAAAAAGTGCTCTGTGTATGTTTGGGATATGGGAGGGGCAGGAATCATCCCTTCAATTATGGTTTATAGAGAAAATAAAAAAGGTACTTGAGGAGTTCCCATTGTAGCACAGTGGAAACAGATATGACTAGTAACCATGAGGTTGTGGGTTCAATCCCTGGCTCGCTCAGTGAGTTAAGGATCCAGCGTTGCCTTGAGCCATGGTGTAGGTCACAGATGAGGCTCTGATACAGTGTTGCTGGGGCTGTGGCATAGGTTGGCAGCTGTAGCTCTGATTTGACCCCTAGCCTGGGAACTTCCTGGGAACTTCCATATGCTACAGGTGCAGCCCTAAAAAACAAAAAAATTAAAAAATTAAAAAGACACTGGAATGTTTCTCTCTCCTCTCACCTGCCAAGAGCCCTCATTCCTCTAGATGCTCAAAGGAGGGAATGGTAAAGAATTTAGAAGAGGAGACCTAGGAGGTGGAAAACAGAAGGACCATCACAGACCAGGGATGATCCACTAAGCAGAAGAGGAATTACATGCAACCAGAACTCCATCCTTCTGCTGCCATAAACCTTACCACGGGCATGATGCATTCACCCGCCCTGGGGTCAGCTATCTGTTCACTGGACACTCTCAGAGTCCCATCCTGATGCAGTCAGCCATGGGGCTTCAGGTCTTACTAGGAGCGTGAGGATACAACTCTTAGTTCCTGATCCTCCCTAACTCTCTGTCTTTCCAATTACCTCTCATTGACCCACAGTTTCCAGAGCCCTACTTGCTCACGAGACTAGGATGATCTCACACTCAACACTTGGTTGGGTGAGGATGCATGTTTCTCACTGGAGGTTCCCCTCCTGTTGTGTTTTATTTTAGACATTTATGGTGCTGAACAAAGGGAGGACCATTTCCAGATTTAGTGCCACTCGGGCCCTGTGGTTATTCAGTCCTTTCAACCTGATCAGAAGAACAGCCATCAAAGTGTCTGTCCACTCATATCCTTTGCACAGTTGCCTCTTCCACACGATAGAATCAGGCCTTGCCTACTCTTTCCAATACCTTCTTCAGGGGTTAACAACAAAGCCTTCCTCCAATTGAATCCTGAAACAATAAGATTATTAATTTTTTTAAAATGTGGTTTTAATGCATCAACACCTAAGAGCAGTCCCAAGACAGAAGAGGTGTTCATGCAACCCAGAGATGAGCTTGGGTTCACCTAGACTAGTCTGGACCTACCTGTGGATGCACAACTTGAAAAATATGCTCTTTATGAGGAGAGATTGCTGATGCACCCAGACACATTTTCACCATATGTGGCCTGCTCTTCCCATAACATAATAACCAGTAAGAAGGCCCCAGGTATTCATGGGGCAGATGAAATAGGCATGGATTTTTACTCTGTGCCCTAGCCATGATGGAGAGTGGTTTCTTATTGGGCAAAAGAGGAGCTCTTCCTAGGGGGCAAAGAGAGCAGACCGCAAAGGGTAGAGCAAAAATTGTCTCAGTGGGGCCCCATTGGTCACGGGTCACTTGCCTATAGCACAAGTTACCCCCAAACTACTAGCAGGTCAAAAATGTCAATAGTCTGAGATTCATGTCATTGGGGAATGTAGTAATTAGAGACATGTTAGTCAAATGTCTATACTAAATTAATAGCTTTAGGAACCTTCAGAAGCTGCCTCCAGCTTTTGTTTCTTTCTCTCCCCCCACCCCACCTCCTGCCAAGGCAAGCCAAACTACGACAAATAAGAGACTTTGGCTTGGTTTCCAAGGATCTTCCCTGGTGACTGTCCAAATTGGAAGTTCCTAATAACAAATTCAGCCCTGGCTTCTAGGAGATTGATTTGTAAGAACAGCCTTGCCTCGGCTGCCTGGCAGATGGTAGCCAGTCTCTTCTTAGGGGGGTCCAATAAAAAGGAGCTCTTGCCTCACACTCTGGGGGAGCTCGCTAAATTGCTGGACAGGACTCAGGTAGCTGGTAGCCCTGGCACAGAATCATCTCAGAATGAAACTGACTACTTGATGGAGTTGCATTACATTTTCCCTTTATATGTTTTACCTTTATAGCCAACCAGTGGGAATCATATTTTCTTAATTCAATCTTGGCTTTCCTAATAATGCTCTGGAAGAGTATTTAATGATGATAATAGGTTCCTATTTGCTAAAAAACCTCCTAAGCATCAATATCATCATAGGTACAGAAACCCTTGAAGAAAGGATTAGCAGCCCTATATTACAGATGATGAAACTGATACTCAGAGTTTTTGATTGAACTTGAACTCAGTTAATTGTTCAAGGTCTCACAGCTAGTTAAAAGGTCCAGTCTGCACCCTGCTTAAAGCGGTATCAGCAGTAAGGAAGTAAGAAGGTAGTTGATGGAAATGAATTAGGGTAATTCATTCTCTCTGTATGTCATCTACTTAAAATATATGCAATCACAAAAATTACAAAAAAAGAAAAGCAGAAATATACAAGCTCTTGTTTATCTATCCTGTTTGAATTATGTCTAGTTGAGTAAGAAACAACTAATTAGAAATAAAACCTCTTTAAAAAGCCAAGTATCCTGTAAATATTCTTATCTTGAGATTTGATGAGTACATAATTGATGGGTGAAGTCCAAGCTGGATGGAAAAGTTGTTAAAGGTCTCCTCACAAAAGTCTGCATTTATATATTTAAATCTCATGAATTTGGTAACTTCATCACTCCAGATATTCCTCAAGGTATGGAATTCTCAATCTCTTAATAGTTCACCAAAATCATAATTCTAATCAAATTTGCTGTACACACATGTTTTCACAAGTAACATTATCAGAGTATATCATAATTCTTTTAAAGGTTTATGGGGTTGGAGATACGATTTTAATTTAATCCTTGGGTTAACGTTTCCCCCCATGTGCATACATTTCTTGATTTAATTATAAGTCAACAGGAAAATGTGGTTTAATTAGTAGAATTTCCCTTTTCAAAATAGATGTGTTCCTAAATAACTATAAAACAGGGCACATTAAAGGCATTTACAGAAAACTAAAATAGATTTAAATACTTCTGATCAAATTGAAATTATGAAAGATGAGTGGTTCACTCTCTCTGTAGGTCAAGCTTATCTTCAGGCATTGTTTTTTTAGGAAGAAATTGTTAGGAACTCAGCTAGTCCTCAGCAAAATGTCCAATGGGAGAAATTTATCTTTAGACTTTCCCACCAACATTTCTTCCCCATATGTTTATTTCCTTCCACTCATTTTCCTTTTCAGTGTCTCCATCCCCTTCTGGTAATCCCTTTTCCCCCAACTCTCCTCTAAGATCCTTCTCTCTTATTATTCAGAGCTCTTCACAACAGCATAACCATGTTCAGAATTTTCTCTTTGAGCCAGCAATTCACTTCCCTGTGCCTGCTTCCACTATTTCTAACCAGATGTCCATTTCCTCTGTGTGACTCCATCTAGGTTAGAAAAACAATCTGGGAGTTCCCGTCGTGGCGCAGTGGTTAACGAATCCGACTAGGAACCATGAGGTTGCGGGTTCGGTCCCTGCCCTTGCTCAGTGGGTTAACGATCCGGCGTTGCCATGAGCTGTGATGTAGGTTGCAGACGCGGCTCGGATCCCATGTTGCTGTGGCTCTGGCGTAGGCCGGTGGCTACAGCTCCGATTGGACCCCTAGCCTGGGAACCTCCATATGCCGCGGGAGCGGCCCAAGAAATGGCAACAACAGCAACAACAAAAAGACAAAAGACAAAAAAAAAAAAAAAAAACCAATCTGACCAGGCTAATTCCCAGGAATGTGTGTAGCCCTCCCCTTATTTCTAACTTCTAGGAATGTAGTAGTCTCCCCTTATCCATGGGAAATACGTTCCAAACCACAGACAGTACTGAACCCTATATGTTTTTCTCTATACATACCTATGATAAAGGTTGATTTATAAATTAGGCACACTAAGAGATTAATAGCAATAACAACCAACAAAAGAGAACAATAACGGAGTTCCTGATGTGGCTCAGTGGTTAACAAATCCGACTAAGAACCATGAGATTGGGGGTTCAATCCCTGGCCTTGCTCCGGTGGGTTAAGGATCCAGCATTGCCATGAGCTGTAGTGTAGGTCACAGACGCAGCTCAGATCTGGCATTGCTGTGCCCTGGCGTAGGCCGGAGGCTACAGCTTGGGTTAGACCCCTAGCCTGGGAACCTCCATATGCCTCAGGAGTGGCCCTAGAAAAGGCAAAAAGACAACAACAGCAAAAAAACCCCAGAACAATAACAAAACACTGTAATAAAAGTTAGGTGAATGTGATCTCTTTCTAAAAATATCTTATTGTACTATACTCACCCTTCTTGTGTTTTGATGATGTGCAATAATAAAACACCATGTGAGGAGATGAGATGAGGTGAATGATGTAGGCATTGTGAAATAGCATCAGGTTACTATTGACATCTTGATGATAAGTTAGAGGCAGGGTCTACTGCTTAGGGTTGGAGCCATGATGTTGTTGATGGTTGGGGATGCCTGGTGGGAGGGAGTGGGAAGGCCTAGATGTCATCCTGATACTCAGAATGGAGGGTAATTTGAAACATATGATTATTTCTGTAATTTTCCACTTAATATTTTCAGACCACCATTGACCACAGGTAACTGAAACAGCAGAAAACGAAACTACAGTTTGGGGGCATTACTACATTCTTTTTGCCTTTTAGGAAAAAAGAGACATTTGCTGGATGAAATTTCAGGCCTTATTGTATAGTGAAATGCAGGTGTCGGGACAGAAGGACATTTCTAGGAAGGTATTCTGTTTCCTTTCATCTTGCTCAGGGTTCTGTTATCAGACAATCTGAGTCCGCATCTCGGCACCGTGGTTGACTAGCTAAATGAACTTGGAAAAATATTTTAGCTTTGTCATCCTGTTTTCTTAGCTCCAATGTATAGATAATAATATCCATCTGTAGGTTAGCTGTATTAGAAATAATGTGGACAAAGTATTCAGCCCAGGGCAGGCACTTAGTAAGTGTTAACCGTTGTTTTGTGTTGTGACAAGATGATAAAGCTAATCCTAGCTAAGAGTTATGAATTTGATCAATTCACTGTCAAGGTGATCATAGATGACATCAGGAAAACATGGTGACTCTCAGCTTTTCCTTAACACAGACCTCTCAGGTGGTTCAGTTTATTTATAACCATCACTATTTTGGTCAACTGTGTTGGCATGACCCAATCGGAACTGCCAGAGAGAATCGAGTGAGTAGATTTGCTGCCATTCTTAAGGCTTTCCTTTTTGCCCCCTATTTCTCTTCCTTCACTGGCAGCCACTTTCTCTTATTCATCCTGCTGGGTCTTATTTGGGTAATGTAGAGTCCTGTTGTCTATCTGACTTTGCAATGGCTAGATATCTTCCTCTCTGTGGACTTTGTTTCTTACATACACATATGGTTTTCAGCTTCAAAGAGCTATAGATGTGTGGTTCTCAACCTTGGCTACCCATTGGAATCCCCTGGGGATATTTGTAAAATATTGCTGCCTGGGTCCCAGCTCCAGAGGGTCTGATTTCACTGGTCTGTGGTGACCTGGGCAGATGAGCCCCCATTTCCCTCCCCTGATGCCCCCACCCCACAACCTCACTTGCCATGTGCACATCTAAATGAAGTTGAGGGAAGTCCTACTCAGAAAGAGAGGCAGGAACAGAATTGAGGTGGAACTAAAAACAAATTATCCTGAAACATATTCAGAAAATCACCCATGAATGCAGCTGCTGAAACTATCTTGGTTCATATACTTCAAAGTGACCTTAATATTCCTGAGATTATGCTATCACCCTGGGTTAATGGTGGAATCTCTGTAGTTTCGGACTATGGGGACTTTCCAAAAACATAGTGCATCAACACATCTGGGAGGGATGCCCCAGCCCAGCTCAAACCTGTCATATTTTTGGTATAATAGTAGGAGGTCTATAGAGCTTTCTCTTTTTCCAACTTTTAAATTTTTATCTTTTCCTGACTGTAACACTAATACATGATACAATAGGAAATGTGCTTATTTCTATTAATAAATTAAAGAAGAAAATCAAGTGGTCATCATAATTGATGCTGAAAATCATTTAATAATATTTGGTATCTGTTTATGATTTAAAACTATAAGAAAAAAGGAGCAAATATCATACTTAATTGTGAAACACAGCAAACTTTCTCTTTGAGGTCAAAAGATTAAAAAAAAAAAAAAACCAAAGATGTCTGTTTCATCAATTCTGTTCAGCTTTGTAAAGGAGATCCTAGCCAGTGTAGTAAGACAAGGAAGAGAAATAAAAGGTATAAGAATAAGGAAAGAAGTACCAAAGATGCTTTGATTGACAGATAATGTGGTTGTGTGCATAAAATAATCAATATAATCTAGAGATAAACTATTGGAATTAATAAAAGTACAAATTAATATACATAAATCATTTGTATATCTATATGCTAGCAACAAACAGAATACCATTTGCACTGGCAGTTAAAAATATCAAGTTTCTAGAAATGAGATTATCAAAGTATGAGTAAGTTCTCTACAAAGAAATTATAGAAACATTAAGTGATATTACAGAAAACCTATCAAATGGAGAGATGTATTATATTCTTAGATTCAAAGTCACAATATTTTAAAACTCCCCAAAATGACTAATAAATTTAATGTGATTTCAATCAAAATCCCAACGGGTTTTTTTTTAATAACTTGACAAACTGACTCTAAGATTTATTTGAAAATGGAAAGAGCAAATTATAGCCAAGACACTTTTGAGACAGAAAAACAAGGTGGGAGAAAATAATGTGCTCTACTGGATATCAAGATTTACTATAAAGCTCCAATAATTGAAACAGTGTGCCATTGGCATAAGATTAGTCAGACCAGTAGAACAGAGTAGTTGGCCCATAAACAGGCCAGTGCACATACAGACCTTGAATTGGTAAGAAAAGTGGTACTGAAGAACAGCAGGGAAAGGGCAGACTTCAGCAAATGATGCTGACGAATTAGGAATCCCAACATAAAAATCACATTGAGTATCTAACTTATGCTATCAATAAGAATCAATTTTAGGAGTTCCCATCGTGGCTTAGTGGTTAACAAATCCGACTAGGAACCATGAGGTTGCAGATTCGATCCCTGGCCTTGCTCAGTGGGTTAAGGATCCGGTGTTACCGTGAGCTGTGGTGTAGGCTGCAGACACGGCTTGGATCCTGTGTTGCTATGGCTCTGGCGTAGGCCGGAGGCTACAGCTCCGATTGGACCCCTAGCCTGGGAACCTCCATACGCCGTGGGAGCGGCCCTAGAAATGGCAAAAAAAAGACAAAAAAAAAAAAAAAAAAAAAAAGAATCAATTTTAGGTGGATTAAGATCTAAATTTATTTGTGAAAAACAAAGACATAAAGTTTTTAGAAGGTCTAAAAACAAAGGAAAATGTCTTCATGACTTCAGATTAGGAAAAGGCTTATTACATGTGAAAACTGATACATTTTTATGCCAAAATTATGAATTTCTGTTCAACAGAAGACCATGAGAGTGAAAAAACAAGATTAATACTGAGTAGAAGATATTTGCAACACATGTACCTAAAAAGTATTTCTGTCCAAAATAATGAGACCTTACAAATCAGTTAGAAATATGTCAGAGAGGAGTTCCCGTCGTGGCTCAGTGGTTAACGAATCCAACTAGGAACCATAAAGCTGCGGGTTCGATCCCTGGCCTTGCTCAGTGGGTTAACGATCCGGCGTTGCCGTGAGCTGTGGTGTAGGTTGCAGACATGGCTCGGATCCCGCGTTGCTGTGGCTCTGGCATAGGCCGGTGGCTACGGCTCCAATTCAACTTCTAGCCTGGGAACCTCCCTATGCCGCAGGAGCGGCCCAAGAAATAGCAAAAAAAAAACAAAAAAAAAGAGAAATATGTCAGAGAAACTAACTGGAAAATGAACAAAAAAATTAAATAGATATTTCACAAAAGTAGAAATCCAAATGGTCAGTAAATATATGAAAATATTTTTAACCCTTTTCTTAATAAAGGAAATATGAATAAAATCACACTGAAAGATAATTATACATTCATTAGATGAGGAAAATTCTAAATTGTGGCAATACCAAATATTGAGAAAAATACAGAACAGCAGAAAGTCATATATTGCTGGTGGGAATATAAATGTGTACAACCTCTTTGGAAACCAGTGGATAATATCGAGTTAAGGTGAAAACACATACACACACTGTAATCCTCTAGTTATACTGTTAGGTACATACATTCAACAGAAAAATGTACTTACGGGTACCAGGATACAGCTGCAAGAAAGTTCATGAACATTCCCCATGAAAGCCCCAAATTGGAAACCACCAAAATGTCCATACATTTTTGAGTACCTTAACTATTTCTACTATATTCTTTTTTGAAATTATAGTTGATTTGCAATGTTGTGCCAGCTTCTGCTGAACAGAAAAGTGACTCAGTAATGTATATATATATACATTCTGTTTCTCATATTCCATCATGTTCTATCCCAAGAGATTGTATATAATTCCCTGTGGTATACAGTAGGATCTCTTAAAAGTGGATAATGTACAGTGATAAATATAAATAAACTATAGTTCCACAATGGGAATGAGTCTTAAGAACATAATAGTCAACAACAAAAAAAGCCATACACAAAAGATTGCCGAAGTATGATTACATTTACACAAAATTCAAAAACAAGCAAAACTTAACTATTTCATTTCAGGATGCATATTTTGGAAGTAAAATATAAATTAAAAAGGCAAGAAAAAATACCCCAAATTAAGAAAGTACTAACCTTTAGGGCAGAGGAAGGAAGGGGCTTGTGAGTGCTCAAAATGTTCCATTTCGTGACATGACTAACTGTCACATAGCTGCTGTGGACTGAGCAGTGTACCTGGCTCCCCCACTCTCCAGATTCATGTGTTGAAGGCCTAACTGCCACCACCCCTGCACTGTGTAACTGTACCAGAGAAAGGGCCTTTAAAGAGGCAATTAAAGTTAAATAAGGTCGTAGGGCAGGGCTGTGATCCAACAGACCTGGTACCTTTATATAAGAGGGGAATGGACACCAGAGCTCGCTCTCCCACAGTGTGAAGACACAGCTAGAAATTGCCCTTACCAAGCCAGTAAGAGGACTGATCACACTGGCACCAGCCTATAGAACTATAAGAAAATACATATTTGCTGTTTAACTGCTCAACCTATGGTATTTTGATATGGCAGCCTGAGCTGACTAATACACAAGCATTCATTTTACAACTAGTTTGTTTCATGTGGACTTTCATTATGCATGTTACACATCGTAATGAAAAGCTTTAAAAAAATAATTTAAAAATAAATGACCATTGTGTAAAGTGCAGAATACTGGAAAATATGTCAGAAGATAGTCACTAGATAGATAAGTCACTGTCAGTATTTTAGTTCTCTTTCTTTCTGTCTCTGTCTCTCTTTCCCTGTCTCTGTATCTTTCTCTCTTTCTCTCTTTATTTCTGTATTTCTGTACCTCTCTCTATATATATATGCATATATATATATATATATATATATATGCACAGATGATATAGCATGTAAAATTTCTATCCTTTTTAAACTTTTAATGCAAAGCATTTTCTCTCAAAAGTTATTTGGGGATTCTGGTTAAATATGGAAGATAGCTTGAATATGTTTTACCCCAACCCTCTCAAAATGCCAGTAAAATGACAGCATGGGAATAAGAACAGTATAAATATACAAGAACAAAGAGAAGTAGAAAGGAAAGCACAGAGGACAAAAGATGTCAAAACAATCTCAGAAGACCAAAAGTGGGCGGAGGATTGGTAAATGACTCAGCAGACCAGGGCTTGTTAAATGATAGTGCCTGCAGAGAGGGATAAAAATGAGGATCAAGGTATTTAACCCCCTAAAGACCCAGAGGCCCTGAAAATGTTGACATGGTACAAATAGCAAAAACTGGGACTAGAAAAAAGGAAGAACATGAGAGCAGTATATGTTCACTTATTGTTGCTTCTATGATAGCAAGAAGTTAAAGAGCATTCTTTAAAGTTCATATATCAAGGAATGAAAAATAATTCCATTTAACAGTATAAAGGTAAGCAGGAAAAAGATCTTATTAAGTACAATCAGATGATGGATAAAACAGAGGGGAAAGGAAAGAGAATTAATGGAAATAAGATATATTAGTTAAAGAGATAGCATACCAAAGGCAATGTATTACATGGTTTTAATTGTAATTATAAATGTATACTTTTAAGGCAACCACAAAAACTAGAATAAAAACTCCTCTAAAGTTAGAATCATAAAGAAAAAAATAAAGCAAATAAAATATACCAGACAATGAAATATTTTTAAAATTATTAAAAACATAACAAAAAGTATTATAAGCAAACTATGACCAAGTAAATTTATCATGTCAATAAATATAAATGGTTTTACTCATCTGTTTAAAAAAATCATGTTATATAACAAAGCAATATTGAACTCTATGTTGACTAAAAAATATACCACTCAAAATGATAAAGATCAAAATTTTAAAACAGTCAAAGATATAGGTAAGCAAAGGCAAACAGAAAGAGCAGGAGGCATGATTTTCATATCAGAGAAGGTGAAATTTAGGCCAAAGCTTATTAAACAGGACAAAAATAACATCCTGTAATGCTAAATAATCCATAACAGTAATGTATATCTTTGCAACAAATAAAGTGGCAACAATGTTCATAAATCAAAAATTAAAAGAATATTGGGGTATATAGGCAGAAACATTATAGGGACAGAAAAATGTAGCCAATTTCTTTCAACTCTAATCAGATCAATTGTACAAAAAGTATATAAAATATAGTGATCAGAGTAATAACACAACTAATAAGATCTAATTAATACATTTCAAACTATATTCCCTGAAAAATAACCATACAAATTGGCCAAATATTAAACAGTAGAACTTTAATAAATTCCAAAAAGTAGAAATAATAAAGAAAATATTCCCTGATTACATTGCAATAAAATGAGAAAATAATTACCAAAAAAAAAGAGTTCCCTTCATGGCTCAGCAGTTGATGAACCTGACTAGGATCCATGAAGACATAGGTTGGATCCCTGGCTTCACTCAGTGGGTTAAAGGATCCGGCGTTACTGTGAGCTGTGGTGTATGTCGCAGACACAGCTGGGATCTCGAGTTGCTGTTGCGTGGTGTAGGCTGACAGCTACAGTTCCAATTCGACTCCTAGCCTGGGAACTTCCATATGCCCCGAGTGAGCCCCCAAAAAGCAAAAAAGAAAAAAAGAGAGAGAGAAAGGACTTACCATTTGGTAATTTTTAAAACCAAAGATTTCTTAGATGGGAAATTCCCTTGTGGTGCAGCATGTTATGGATCTGGCATTGCCACTGGGGGGAAAAAAAAAAAAAAGAATTCTTAGATTGAAGAAATGATACAAACCAAAATTATAGAATTTCCAGGGAAGAAAAAAATTAAAAAAACTTTAATCAGAACAAAAGAGTGCAGTTAAAGATGTGCTTAGGGGATAGTCCATAACATTGAAGCAGAGAATATTTATATCAGCCAAAAAAAAAAAAAAAAAAAAAGAAAAAATTATTTAAGTACCTGACATAAAACTGTAAAAGGTCAAGAAACAAAAAAAGTGAATAATTTAAACAGAAAAAATTAATTCATTAGAAAATAAACAGTAGAATAAACTCAAAAGCTATTGTAAGAAAACATGCACAGGACCTGTTTACTGAAAAAAAAAAAAAAAACAACAGTATAAAGTATTTTGACAATGACAAAACTTTTTTTTTTGCTTTTTTTTTTTTTGCTTTTTAGGCTTGCATCCTCCACATATGAAGTTCCCAAGCTAGGGGTCAAATCGGAGCTACAGCTGCTGGCCGACTCCACAGCCACAGCAATGTGGGATCCCAGCCACATCTGCAACTTACACTACAGCTCACGGCAACACCGGATCCCCGACCCACTGAGCCAGGGATCGAACCTGCATCCTCATGGATACTAGTTGGATTCATTTCTGCTGCAACACAATGGGAACTCCCAGACAAAACATTATTGAGAAAAATTTTGAAGTATCAAAATAAATTTAATGGATTAGAAGACTCACCATTATTATAATGTCAGAAATTAATCTATATGT
This sequence comes from Sus scrofa, assembly GCF_054392235.1. Lineage (NCBI taxonomy): Eukaryota > Metazoa > Chordata > Mammalia > Artiodactyla > Suidae > Sus > Sus scrofa. The sequence goes on along the minus strand of NC_139395.1, from coordinate 38,297,235 downwards.
TCAATGAAATCCTTATAAAAATCCCAGCATGTTTTGTAGAAATTGATTGAAAAGATTTTGCATGGATGAAGCAAAATTCATTTAATTCTTATTCTAGTGATAGGTATTTGTGTTTATCATAATCAACAAATCCTCATGTTTTGCCATCAGTATTCTTTGGTGAATATCCATATACATGGATCTTCACCCACACAATGTGGTTAAATGTGAGAGATGAATTCCTATGAGTGGATTTGCTGGGTCAAAGGGATGTACAATTTTTTTTTTAAAAAGTAATGTACAATTTTAATTTTTGAGATATTGCCAAATCATCTTCCAAAGTTGTACCAATCTCCATTCCCACTAATTATTAAATCTATTCTGTCAGATTTTATATTAATTAAATTATTGATAAAATTTCCTTTATAAACACACTTTAAAAAATAGAAAAGATAAAAATAAACCTGGCTGGTCCTAGTTCTAGAACTGTGTGTGACAGGTATTGGGTGATGTTCAGCATCATTGGCCTCAAGAAAATATTCAGACTCCAGATTTTATTTTTGAAATGAAACTGGTAGCACCCACTGTTGCTGGGAGCCCAGAGGGACATAGTAAACATCCTTGGGATAGACTGAGACTGCATGTATCATGCTGTGTATTTTTCAGTAAAAATTAAATTATAGTCAGTGTAACACCAGGAGCCAATTTTATAGCCATGTTCTTGATACAGTCTTTTAAACACAAGGGGTTCCCATCCCTATCTCCCCTCCCTGCCATTACCAACCCCCAAACATTAGCTTTGCTCTGTTACCTGCTTCTTGTTACCTGTTACCTGCTTCCCTGTTACCTGCCTCCCTGACTGCCTGCCCACCTGTCTGCTTGAGAGAAGATTTTATATCTATATCTGTATATATATATTCCATTCCATATGTGTGTGTTCCTTTTTTTGTACCCCCTTGTGCTGGAAAGAAACTAGAGATCCATTGAGCCAAAGTGGAGAAATGCCAAAATGTCAGATTGGTCCCCAGAATGAGATAAAAAGATGGAAAGCTAAGGAATGGAAAAAGTGTAAACAACATCCAGAGCAAAACTTTTCCACCCTCCCGACCCCCTGAACTCACAGAGTGTCATTGAAAGGGCCCTTTGATGGCCATGGGGCACCCGTCACTAAACATACTGAAAATCTGGAAAAAAAATTGACAAAATACAGCAATTTGGCTGTAGGAAAAAGCACAGTGGAAAGATAAATGTTATCTTACTTGGAAAAGAATGGTGAAATGAAGTTGAACTTAGGGCAAACAGGAAGATGGGTAGCTGGAAGCACAGACATAAAGTATTATTTTCTGTCTTTTCAAATTCATATGAATGATATATTACATGCATGCTTTAGCTGATGCTTTAAAAATCAATATTGTGTTTTTGAGATTTATCTAAATGGATACATGTATCCATTTGGTAATTTTTTATCACTGCGAAATGTTCCATAAGATATTTTCCTGTATTTTCTTCTAAAAGTCATAATATTTCTTTCTACATTTAGATATTTCATCCTCCTAGACTTTTGTGTGTGTGTGCATGGTGTGTGATAAGCTTCTAATATTTTTCCATATGGATTATTCACAACACCATTTTTAATAGATTATTTCCTGAATGATTCCTTCTACTAATTCATGCACCAGATTCCCATGTGTATCCAAGTCTATTTCTCCTAATAATCTATTACATCACTCCTTGAATCAACACCACAGAACCTAAATGATTTATAATAATGTTTGACCTGGTTGATCATAGCATCCCAGTTAACTTGTCTTCTTAAAAATTATGTTGGTTCTTCCTGTTTCTTTACTTTTCCGTATCAATTTAAGGATCAGATTTTTCAGCTCTTTTCTTACAAATATGCTGAAACCTTGATTGTAAATGCATTGAATTTATCATCACAGGAAGAATTGCCATATTTACAACATATATAGTTGTATCTCCCAATTCATATAAACCTCCTTTTATATTCTTCTATAACATTTGATGTCTTCTGTAAAGTTCTTACATATCTTATCTCTAGATACATTATCATTTTGTTTGCCCTTTTGAATATTTATTTTTATTTCTAAAATAAATTATTGTTATTAATTTTCTATATGTTGGTTTTTCATTCAGTAACCTTGCTGAACTCCTTTAACAATTCCTATTTAAACAATTATATCATTTGCAAATAATGATGAACTTATTTCTTCCTGTATGATCCTTATACCACTTGTTTATTTTTCCTATCTTATTAAACTGGCCAGGACTTTCAGCACAATGCTAAATTGAAGCTATAGTAGCAGAATATTCCTTTTGCTCTTGCGTCTAAAGATTATGCTTCTAATATTTCACTATCAGCATGATGACTATGGGGTTCTCATAATTACCCCTTGTCAAGTTATGGAAATTTCTTTCCATTTTTGGTTTGAGTTTCATTTTGAATGAGTGTTGGTTTTTAATCAATATTTCTGTGTTTAAGATTATCATAGTCTTTTATCTGTTAATATAGTAGATTACATTAATAAATTTGCTAATCTATTTTTTTTTTGTCTTTTTTTGCTATTTCTTGGGCCGCTCCCACGGCATATGGAGGTTCCCAGGCTAGGGGTCCAATTGGAGCTGTAGCCACCGGCCTATGCCAGAGCCACAGCAACACAGGATCCGAGCCATGTCTACAACCTACACCACAGCTCACGGCAACGCCAGATCATTAACCTACTGAGCAAGGGCAGGGACCAAAACTCATGGTTCCTAGTCAGATTCGTTAACCACTGCACCACGAAGGGAACTCTGCTAATCTATTTTAATGGTTCCAGCTTGAGCACTGCTGGATTCAGTTTGCTAGCATTTCATTTGATCTAGCTCGGAAGTTCCCACTGTAAGTGCAATGAGATTAGCAGAGTCTCTGCAGGGCTGGGACACAGGTTCAATCCTTGGCCCGGCACAATGGATTAAAGATCTGACATTGCTGCAGCTGTGGCATAAGTTGCAGCTGTGGCTTGAATCTGATCCCTGGTCCAGGAACTCCATATGGTGTGGGGCAGCCAAAAAAGAAAAAAAAAATGATGCTTATTCATTTGATCTATCTTGGTACCTGAGTTTGACTTACAATCTTCTCACATAAACTGTCCCTTTGGGTTGTTTTTCCATCTCTCTGCCTCACTGTCTTCCTTCTGTATTATCTCTGAGAATTCCAAATTCTCACTCTGTTCTGTGGAACAGTTTAGCTCTTTCCATCCCCCATAGTATTTCTTTCTTTTTTTTTCTTTTTTTTCTTTTTTGCTTGTTTTCTTTTATTTTATTTTCTTTTTTTTAATATTTTTTTTTAATTTTCCCACTGTACAGCAAGGGGGTCAGGTTATCCTTACATGTATACATTACAATTACATTTTTTCCCCCACCCTTTCTTCTGTTGCAACATGAGTAAGTATCTAGACAAAGTTCTCAATGCTATTCAGCAGGATCTCCTTGTAAATCTATTCTAGGTTGTGTCTGATAAGCCCAAGCTCCCGATCCCTCCCACTCCCTCCCCCTCCCATCAGGCAGCCACAAGTCTCTTCTCCAAGTCCTTGATTTTCTTTTCTGAGGAGATGTTCATTTGTGCTGGATATTAGATTCCAGTTATAAGTGATATCATATGGTATTTGTCTTTGTCTTTCTGGCTCATTTCACTCAGTATGAGATTCTCTAGCTCCATCCATGTTGCTGCAAATGGCATTATGTCATTCTTTTTTATGGCTGAGTAGGATTCCATTGTGTATGGAAGATGTTCCACATCTTCCGAATCCAATCATCTGTCGATGGACATTTAGGTTGTTTCCATGTCCTGGCTATTGTGAATAGTGCTGCAATGAACATGCGGGTGCATGTGTATCTTTTAAGTAGAGCTTTGTCCGGATAGATGCCCAAGAGTGGGATTGCGGGGTCATATGGAAGTTCTATGTATAGATTTCTAAGGTATCTCCAAACTGTTCTCCATAGTGGCTGTACCAGTTTACATTCCCACCAACAGTGCAGGAGGGTTGCTTGTTTTCTTTTAAATTAGAGTATAGTTGATTTACAGTGTTGTGTTAATTTATGCTGTGCAGCATAGTGACCCAGAAAAAAATATATATATACATATATATATGTATTATTTTTCTTATATTATTTTCCATCATGGTTTTTCCCAAGAGACTGGATATAGTTCCCTGTGCTATATAGTAAGACCTCATTGCTTCTCCATTCTAACTGCAGTCATTTGCATCTACTAACCCCAAACTCCCCATCCCTCCCACTTCCTATCCCCTCCCCCTTGGCAACCACAAGTCCATTCTCTATGTCCATGAGTCTGTTTCTCTTTTGTAGATAGGTTCATTTGTGCCATATTTTCAATTCTGCATATAAGTGATATCATATGGTGCTTTTCTTTCTCTCTGACTCACTTCACTTAGTATGAGAATCTCTAGTTGCATCCATGTTGCTGCAAATGTCATTATTTCATTCCTTTTTTATGGCTGAATAGTATTCCATTGTATATATGTACCACATTTTCTTAACCTATTCATCTGTCAATGGCATTTAGGTTGCTTCCATGTCTTGGCTATTGTGAATAGTGCTTCAGTGAACATAGGGGTGTGTGTATCATTTCAAATTATAGTTTTGTCTGGATATATACTCAGAAGTGGGATTGCTGAATCATATGGTACAAGGGGCTAATCTCCAAAATAAACAAACTGCTCATACAACTCAGCAACAACAACAACAACAATGAAAAACAACCCAATAGAAAAATGGCAGAAGACCTAAATAGACATTTCTCTAAAGAAGACATACATATGGCCAGTAGGCACATGAAAAGATATTCAACATCACTAATTATTAGAGAAATGCAAATCAAAACTACAATGAGTTACCACCTCACACCGGTCAGAATGGCTATCATTAATAAGTCTACAAAAAATATGCTGGAGAGGGTATGGAGAAAAGGGAGCCCTTCTACACTGTTGGTGGGAATGTAAATTGGTACAACCGTTATGGAAAGCAGTATGGAAGTTCCTCAGAAAACTGAATATAGAACTACCTTATGATCCACAAATCCCACAGTATTTCTCAGTAATAATGAAAGGATCTCTACTAGTCACTAGAATTCTCTCAGTAGCCTCTAAATCACTGGAAAGATTCAGAAGAAAAAGCAATGCCATCATTTTATGAACAGATGATTTAAGAATCTGAAATTTACGATTAATCATAATTTTTGTAGATTTTCTGACTTTTTATGTTCTCAAAAGCAGTGTAGGGGAGTTCCCATTGTGGCTCAGTGGAAACAAATCTGACTAGCATCCATGAGAATGCAGGTTCAATCCCTGGCCTCACTCAGTGGGTTAAGGATCTGGCGTTGCCATGAGCTGTGGTGTAGGTCACAGACGAGGCTGGGATCTGGCATTGCTATAGCTGTGGGGTAGGCCAGTGGTTACAGATCCAATTTGACCCCTAGCCTGGGAATTTCCATATGCCGTGGGTATGCCCCCCCACCAAAAAAAGCAAGCAGTTTATGTGATTCAAGGACTGACTTAATCTTGAATACTTTATCTTAACAAAGGTATTGTCTTCTGACACTACATTTACATTTGTTAAACTTGCATTTATCATTGTTACCATTGCATAATATCACTATTCAAAAAATAAACCATCATTTCAGAAGTGGTTTGGAGAAATATAACAATAGGGATGAAAATAGAAAAATAAATTCTACAATATGAAATTAGCTTACAAATAAAAGTAATGAATGATCTCTTTCACAAACATAAAGCCTGAATCTGTATGTCAAGAGACAAGTGGACAATGGATGTGGATAATCTCACAAAAGCAGATAAAAATAAATAAGAAAACGGAGTATGACAGTGAAAAATGATAATTAAATTTTTTTGGATCAATGATCCTTTTGTCCTAGTACCAAGTTTATTATCTGTTAACATTTTTATCAAATAATAATAGAAAGCTACCAAAACTTCCATATTATTCTTATTGTTATTATTATTATTATTATTTTGTCTTTTTAGGGCTGCACCAACAGTATATAGAAATTCCCAGGCTAGGAGCTAAATCAGAGCTATAACCGCCGGCCGATGCCACAGCCACAGCAATGTCAGATCCGATCCACATCTGCAGTCTACACTTCAGCTCACGGCAACACGGGATCCCTAACCCACTGAGCAAAGCCTGGGATTGAACCTGCATCTTCGTGGATACTAGTCAGGTTTGTTACTGCTGAGCCATGAGGGAACTCCCTCCATATAATTTTCTGATAAAGTTTACCAACCTCAGTTTTGAACCAATTAACTGTCTCTAGTACAAACACAAAACAAGGATTTCCAGTACAAAATTGTCAAAATTTTATGTTAAAGTTTGAAAAACATGAAAACTATATAGTCATCATTTGTCTTTATAGCAAAACCAAACACAGTTATACTCTTGCTAGTTAGACATGGAACCAGCTTCAAAATCAATGACAAATATTGTAGTTGGAAAGCAAGCAAGAAATAATCAGAATTCCTTTATCAGAACTATTGGATTTCTTTTCATGTGGGTGGCATTTAAAATTAATGACTGTTAGGGGGAGGGAGTGGGATAGATCAGGAATTTGAAGTTAGTAGATGCAAACTAATACATTTAGAATTGATAAACAATAAGATCCTACTATATAGCATAGGGAACTAAATCCAATCACCTGGGATAGACCATGATGGAAAAGAATATAAAAAAGAATACATACATGTATGACTGAGTCACTTTGCTGTATAGCAGAAATTGTCACAACATTGTAAATCAACTATACTTTGATTTAAATAAATAAATAAATAAAATCCATGACTGTTATGTATGTAAACAAGCAGATGTTTTACTTTAGAGTTGAGTAAAATGATAAATTGTCAGTACATATTCACCATATATGTGAGAGTGAAGCACTCAGTGACTTTTTGTCCTATTTAAAAAGATTTTTTTTTGTCTTTTTGCTTTTTCTAGGGCTACTCCCATGGCATATGGGGGTTCCCAGGCTAGGGGTCTAACCTGAGCTGTAGCCTCCAGCCTACACCAGGGCACAGCAACGCCAGATGTGAGCTGCATCTGTGACCTACACTACAGCTCATGGCAATGCTGGATCCTTAACCCACTGAGCAAGGCCAGAGATTGAGCTGCAACCTCATGGTTCCTAGTTGGATTCGTTAACTACTGTGCCACGACGGGAACTCCTAAAAAGATTTTTAAAAGAAGATATTTCTGGTTTCATTAAAGATTATTTTGTAAATTTCAAAATGGACTTAAAAAGGTATATTAGCTTGTATACTAGTGTTCATAGCAGCATTATTCACAATGGCCAAAAGCTTTCCAAATGTCCTATCAAAAGATAAATGGATGAACAAAATGTGGTATGTACACACAGTAGAATATTATTCAGCCTTAAAAAGGAATGAGATTCTGCTATATGCCACAACATGGATGAACCTTTAAAATGTGCTAAGTAAAATTAGCCAGACATGAAAGGACAAGTATTATCTAATTCTACTTACATGAGGTACCTAGAATAGGCAAATTTTTGGATACAGAAAGTAGAATAGAGGTTGTCAGGAAGCTGGAGAGGGAGAAATGGGGAGTTATTTAGTGGGTACAGATTTTCTGTTTGTAATGATGAAAAAGTTCTGGAGATGGATCGTGGTGATGGTTGCATAATTTTGTGAATGTGTGTGCTTAATGCCACTGAATTGCATACTTTAAAATGGTTAAAGTAGTAAATTTTACGTAATGTGTATTTTACCACAATTGAAAAATAGTTGAATTAGGAGTTCCCGTTGTGGCACAATAGAAACGAATCTGACTAGGAACCATGAGGTTGCGGTTCAATCCCTGGCCTCAAGCAGTGGGTTAAGGATCTGGCATTGCCATGAGCTGTGGTGTAGGTCGCAGACACGGCTCAGATCTGGTGTTGCTGTGGCTGTGGTGTAGGCCAGCGGCTACAGCTCCGATTAGACCCGTAGCCTAGGAATCCATATGCCGTGGGTGCGGTCCTAAAAAGACAAAAATAAACAAACAAAAAAATGGTTGAATTAATATTGAAGAAACTCCCACTACATCGTCAGCAAGGAAAGGCATTGCTATAGCAATGGAAGATGTTGCTTCTGAATGTAGTCTATATCTCATTGATGAAAACAGTGGGGGTTCATTGCCTCCAGACCCAGATTTGCTGTTGAGGAATGTCATAGAAGTTGTGACTACAAGCTGATTGTGGCCATTTAATATATGTCTGCTCAGCCTACAGGGCTGAAATGAAAAATGAGTACAAGATGCTTTTCCACATTGAACTGCTCTGGCTGGCAAACAAAAATGGTTTGCAGTGTTTTCAAATAAGGAGTAAAATTTTTTAAATTACCATTTCTAGGAATACATGAGGCATTTCTCAGTCATACATTTAGGATTTTGAATAGCATGGATCTTTGACTTCAGAATCTAAGTATCAGAATTTTTTATTTTTATTATTTTTATTTTTATTTTTTTTTTTTTGTCTTTTTGCTATTTCTTTGGGCCGCTCCCGCGGCATATGGAGGTTCCCAGGCTAGGGGTCGAACTGGAGCTGTAGCCACTGGCCTACGCCAGAGCCACAGCAACGCAGGATCCGAGCCGCGTCTGCAACCTACACCACAGCTCACGGCAACGCTGGATCGTCAACCCACTGAGCAAGGGCAGGGATCGAACCCGCAACCTCATGGTTCCTAGTCGGATTCATTAACCACTGCGCCACGATGGGAACTCCCAGGATTTTTAAATGATTGGACATCATGACTTCTTAGAACTGAACAGTGGTGCACATAGCTCAGTGGCTAGGAGTTCGACTTTTCCCCAAAACCGATGATTTTCTTCATCAGGAAAAATATTAAAAATATGCCTTCGCATATTAGAAATCACATCCAAATTTGCAACTGAACATGCAGAAATACCTGGTGAGCCAAATGCCACCAGAGAGGCTGTGATTCCATCAGCCGCTGCCTCCCAAGCTGAGACCTTTAACCTTCTAGCTTTCAGCAGCACTAAGCTGGGGCCCTGGTCCTCTGGTGAAACACTGAACATAGTCTTTAGAGACAACTCTCCCATAATTTTTGGATCTGCGTTTGATCTGAAAGGCCAGAAATATCTGTCAAAACGTCACAACAACCTATAATTCTGAGTTAAGATTTTCTAATTCAGAAAACATAAAGAGTGGGGGGAACCCAACAAGCTATGGCAGCTGACAGCTCTATCAGCTACCCAGACAGATACAGATTCGTCATGAATGATTTCAAATGAGATTGCTCCTCTCGCAGATAGGGAAAAAAAAAAAAAGTTACTGCTATTCACATTTTGTTTTGATTTTTACTTTTATTTAAGATGTACAGATCTATGGCTTAAAAGGTCGCATAAGTCCATAAAGATTCTAACAAAAACCACAATTTCATATTTCTCATCTTCTCACCCCTAATCCCATAATTCCAGAGGCCACCACTCTCAGCGGTTTTTACTGCTTTCTTCTGATACCTCCTTATCTCTAAAAATATATTCAGACTACTATTTAGAAAAACTTTTCTATGTTAGGTATTACCTATTAGCCTTGTTATGGAAAAAAATGGATTAGTTCCACATACACATGTTGATTTCCTCTCACACTCATCTTCCCATTATAGTTTTATTATAATTTTTGGTTAGATAATCAGATAATATGTACATTGTTTGACTGCATATATGATTATATAATAGTGTTACTAAGCAAATACTGTTCACGGCTGTATCATGCAGTATACTTTGGTTACATTTCCTTTTTGTGCAATTTTTTTGCTTTCTCTGAAGTTAATAAGGATTTCATTTCTTCATTTGCTCAGTTTTCTATTTATTTACCACTAATTTGCATTGAAACTCTTTCCCAGAGGTTTCATTCAGTTTACTTGACTGTAGCAGGTTATCCATCAGTTTCCATTTTTCTTGGGGAAATCCCTCTTAGAGTCCCTCATCTGCATCAGTCTGGTCTAGATGTTCTCTAGGCGTGATGCATAGCTCTTTTCCAGAGATTTTTCCTTTTTCAGGATGCAATTCTGTCTCTCTCTTGTTCAGTCTATTTCCAGATGAGAGGAGTTACTTCCTCCCTGAATGGTAGTATGGCATGAGGTTTAGAAAGCCCAACTGCTTCAGAGTTCCCGTCGTGGCGCAGTGGTTAATGAATCCGACTAGGAACCATGAGGTTGTGGATTCGATCCCTGCCCTTGCTCAGTGGGTTAACGATCCTGCATTGCGGTGGCTCTGGCGTAGGCCGGCAGCTACAGCTCCAATTAGACCCCTAGCTTGGGAATCTCCATATGCCGCTGGAGCAGCCCAAGAAATAGCAAAAAGACAAAAAAAAAAAAAAAAAAAAAAAAAAAGGAAAGCCCAACTGCTTCTTATAAAGACTTTGAAACTGCCCTTTCAGCCACACTTGCCATCATCTTGCCAAACCCCACTTTCAGAGGTATTTTCATCCTCAAGTCCTAAGCTGCTCTGCCATGTAGGTTGACTTGCTTCTGGGACTTCCCCCACTTCCAGCTTAAGGCTTCAGCTTTCTAGGTCTGCTGTCAGTTATCACTCATCTGTTTCCATGCTAATTTCCAAAATGCTGTTTTGTTCTCCATCATCATTGTCCTAGTGAATTTACGCTATTTAAAAAATTCCTTTTACTATCATTTAAGAAGGATTTCGGAGAGGATGGAGGTAAACACATATGTTCAATATGCCATATTAAACTAAAAGTCTTTTCATTTTTCATATTAGAGTTTACATTTATAATTTTACAATTTGAAAAAGGTAATATATCCAGTAGTAGGTGTGGTGTATGCATGCATCTGAATCGCTTTGGTCAATGGTTCTAAAAAGGTAGAACCATGGAACTCCCCAAGCCAGCAGCATTAACCTCTTCTGGGAACCTGTTAGAAATGCAAATTCTTGGGCCCTACCCCAGACTTACTGAAACAGAAACTCTGGGCATAGAGCCCAGAAACCTATGCTTCAACAAGCCCTCCAGGGGGTCAAATGTGTGCTAGAGTTTGAGAACCACTCTAGGTGATTGAGGGCTTCTGAACACTTCAGAAGCACTACCCTATTCTCAACCTCGGCTTCAGATCCATCTTCAAATCCAAACCCACAAAGCACCCAGCAGAAAACAAAAAGAGCTGTTTTGAGATGACATTGTCTAACTGGATCCATCCTCCTGGGAAAATGTCTGTGAATTTAGATGCTTTTTTTCTTCCATGACACCTAGTTGTTCACTGCTTTATATGGCTCTTAGACTGGAATCCCTGCAGCCAGAAATGCCAGCAGACCAGGCATGATGTGAGAAGAAAAGACAATTGGAAGCAGAGCTGTCTGGAGAGGAGGGATGTAGCCAGCCTCCTCCTTCTTTGGTAGCTTCCACCATCAACGAATTCAGAGAGGAGCTGAAGCTTCTCTCGGGGCAGGAAGCCTCAGGGAACCTCATGGAGCAGGAGAAACTTTGTTCAGAACATCATTGCAGGGGTCCTGCCATCTCCCTTTGCCTACCTTCAGAGGAGCAGTGGCTGCTGATCATCCACAAACTTCCCTCCCCGCCCCACCCAGCTGTGTGATTCCTCTGAGTTCTTCAGTCTGTGTCCCATCTCCTTACCTTACCTTCTCCCCCTTCCCACCTTGGTGATGATCTTTGTATATTTTCCTTTGGAACAATCACAGCCCCTCCCTTCCTGAGCTCTCTCCAAGGCACAGTTAATATTCCTTCACTGCCTTCCCTCCCAGGTATGTCTTCACTGTCATTTATACCTTTGAAGCCTTGATAAAGATACTGGCAAGAGGATTTTGTCTAAATGAGTTCACTTACCTGCGAGATCCTTGGAACTGGCTGGATTTTAGTGTCATCACCCTGGCGTGAGTGTTTCTCCACACTGCTTTGTCTGTGCATCTGTGTGGGGTTGTAGGTGTAGCCAGGCTCCCACTCTGGGTGTGTTTCCTTCCCTCTATCCAGCCTCCTCACTTGTGACTGCGTGGCCTGGGATTCTCTTGCTATAGATTTTTACTCTAGGAGTCATTTTCCAGGTTGGTCCCACACCCTCAAAGAGAAGTTGGAGACCTCAAAACTGAGCTGATAACTAGCCTGTCAGAGGGAATCAGACAAGGCTCAGCATCCACGTGCTTGAATATCCATCCACACATGAAGCAGACAGAGCCCCATAGATCACGTCTTCCCAAAGGGGCCATTCTGGAAAACATAGAAATCAGTGTTCCTGTCAGTCTGTAGGTGTACATTCTCAGTGTCTGTTCTGGGTCCTTCCTAGGATTGTGTTACCCAAGTGTCCTTATTTATGCTGCATGAATTCTCAAGACCCACTTCTTGCAGAGATGCTGATTGATTTCTGGTCCTCCAGATATGTTGGTGAAGCGATAGATCTCCGAGGGATCTCAGGTCTGCGGACGTTCAGAGTTCTCAGAGCTCTAAAAACAGTGTCTGTGATCCCAGGTGAGCTGCTTTAACCAGCACATTTATTCATAGAGCACATGTTGGTTTCCACAGCCTGATGTCCCGCTTTGATTTTTACAAGAGCCCTGTAAAGTTCCAGAGCATGGGCTATTGTCCTCATTTAAGAGCCAAAGAGACTGAGGCCCAAAGAGTAGAAAACGCAATCCCAGGTCTTCATCACTAGAGGCAAAGTGTGATCTGGAACCCTCACGTGTTGATTCTGAGCCAATATTCTGTCCTCATGGCTTCGCCACTGACAAATGATGAGAAGGTCATGTCCTCATTTTATGTTCCTGTTGAGGGGTTCAGGCAAACCTCCAGTGGATTCTCATTTATACTTTAGACTAAAGGTGTAAACTTGAAAACAGGGAAGAGGGAGAAAGGCAGCCCTAGGCTCTGGTGAATGTCTCTGCCATGTCCGTGGATCTGAAAGTTTGAGCCTTAGCGCTGGCTTTGGACTCACAGAAGAGAAAATAATTAGGCGATTCTTGTTTGCAGATGATTCAGAAACAAAAGTACTCCGTCAGGGCTCACCTCGTTGGGCCTCCAAGATCTCTGTCGCCACCAGTAGTAACCCAGTGATATTCCTCCTCCCCAGCTGGGTTGATGGAGGGTATGGGGAGGCCAGAGACCAGGTTAAAAGCCGTGAGACAGCACTCAATGCTTCCCCCTTGTGGCCTGATGAGTTGTCCCCACTCCTTCACCCCAGAGAACCTATGCCCTCATTTGGGAAACAGAAATACATTAGAGCAGAAGTGTCTTTCCACAGTTCTGTATCTGGCTCTGCAGGGAGCAATTGGAAAGTCTTTGCCACCTGCCACTGGACAATGTTCTTCATGAAAAAAGTTGCAGCAATAAGTAGTCAGTTCTGCCTCTTGGTAGCTCTGTCACTTACTCTCAGCCAGGAAAACCCTTAGTTTTGTATATAAGACCTAGTCTGTCCAGAACCCTTCCTGCCTCATCTCTCTCCTCTACCCACTTCACATAATATTCCAGAATCCACAGACACTCAAAGATTTTTTGCTCATTGCCCTTAGCCTTGCTGCTTGTCCATCAGGAGAGCCCCTCTTTCTCTCTTCCCTCAACCCATATGCATCCTCAGGGCTCTGCCACAGTCAACACTCTCAAGGATTCTCCCTTGTCTTTCTCAGTTTCCCCACATCCCCCACCCCCAGGCTTCCTCTGTGTGCCCACCTGCTCAATAAAGCTATGGAGTTTTCCCTCACTTGTCAGACAGCCCAACCATAGGCCAGTGCCTTAATCATTGCTTGGCTCCCAACAGGGACCACATGAGGCAGGGGATGCTCACTGGGTTATTTCTTAACCAAAATGAGAAGGCCAGGCTAGATTGCAGTCTGCTTCCCTGGTCAGAACACTTTCTGCAATTTGGGAAACTGCTTTCCCAAAGAGATGATTTCCTTTGCCAGAGCAACAAATCATCCTTCCTTAAACAAGCAGGGTTCCCATCCTTGCTGCCAGCTGTGCTCCTTCTCTTTCTGCCTCAGTGACTCTCAGTGTCTTTCATCGCCTCACTCTATTGCTATGTGCATCTCTCTGTGTCTTTGTGTGTCAGACCTGTTCTTTCTCTCGTGCATATCTCCCTCCTCCTTCTCTCCTGACTTCTTCCCTCTCCCTGTCTCTCTCTTACACACACACACACACACACACACACACACACACACACGTAAACACTGAGGTTCATGTTTCTCCCACCTCAAGCTACCTCCCAGGACTGGAGTGAGGACAGAAAAACAGATGTCAAATGACGAGTGAGGTCGGTATCCTCATGCCTAGCACAGTGCCTGGAACATAGCAGTTACCCAGCAATTAATTTTTAAATAGAGTTTCTCCTGTCAGGAATTTATTAGCTTTAAGATGATTCTAGTAGTTTCCCACTGTGGCACAGTGTGTTAATGATCTGGCTTTTCTCTGTGGCATTGCTGGTTTGATCCCTGGCCTGGTGCAATGGGTTAATTATCCAATGTTGCTGCTGCTATGGCATGGGTCACAGATGTCACTCAGATTCAAGCCCCTGGCCTGGGAACTCCATATGCTACCACTGTGGCCAAAAAAGGAGGGGAAAAAAGATGATTTTAAAAATGCATTGCCTGGGTCTCAGTTACCTCATCTTTACAGTGGGACAGTAATCTCTAACTGCCTGTCACTCAGGCTTATTGCAAGGTTCAGATGAAGAAATGGGCTTGGAACTGCCCGAGAGTTTATAAACTACCTCACACCTGCAGGGTAAGACAGTTAAGATGCAAACGTGCCAGGCACGTCCATGTGGCACCTCATCCATGTGGAGTATCACTGTCATCTCTCCACAGGGCTGAAGGTCATCGTGGGGGCCCTGATCCACTCAGTGAGGAAGCTGGCTGATGTGACCATCCTCACCATCTTCTGCCTGAGTGTCTTTGCCCTGGTGGGCCTGCAGCTCTTCAAGGGCAATCTCAAGAACAAATGTGTCAAGAATTGCACACTTGTCAACGAGACAGCCAATTATTCTTCTCATGAAAAACAGGAGTGGAATTTCTGCCGTAGGGACCAAGGTCTGGTTGGCGGGAGGTGTGAAGCCCCTGCATACCTGTATAGTCACATGTTTTGATTCCTCTTTCTGCTGAAATGCTTCTTGTGAGTTATGTTTTACTTTCAGGTTTCCCATTCTCTGTGCCCAGTGTCCCCTTTATAAGAAAATGAGCTCGCAATCAAGAGGCAGGTCATTCTGCCTCTGCTGGAGGAAGCTCAGAGCTGAAGCCACTGCTCAGCTTTTCTCTTCCCAGATGAGATGTTTTCCCTTCCAAGTGTCCCAGCAAGCCCACTGAGGGCACATGGCCAAGGGAACTTGCATGGCTCAGGCAGAAGACCTAGCAGGTGTGGCTTTCACCACTCAAGGCTTGAGTTGAAGGTTCAGCATCATGTAAATCTTTCACTTCTTCCTTTATTTTACAGATTACTACACCAACAAACCAGGCACTTCTGATCGTTTACTGTGTGGCAATGGATCTGATTCAGGGTGAGTGCTCCACCCATGAAAAAGCATTAATGCCCAGCAGCCCTTTCTCCTTCTTGTTGTCAGCTCTTTCTTGCCTGGATTGCAAGTCCTGAGAAAGATATAGAAATAAATATGTCATGTCCTCTGCCATCCTAGGCTCATGGGGAGGGACTGTATGAGTTAGTTCTTGCTATGTAACAAAGAACCCCAAGATTTTGTGGCTTCAAACACCAGCCATTTATTTAGCTCAGGATTCTGTGCATGTTGGGCTGAGATCAGCCTGGTGTTCTTCTGACACTGGCTGGGCTCATTCATGCAACTGCAAACTGGACAGATTTGTGGGGTTCCAAATGATCTAATATGGCCTTAACTGAGGTGTCTTGTCTCTGCTGCACATGGTCTCTTACCACCCCTCCAACCCCAGCAGACTAGCCCAGGCTTATTCTCAGGGTAGAGGCAGGATTCCAAGAGAAAGAGTAGAAGAGTGCAAGGTCTCTTGAGGCCTAGGCTCAGAACTGGTACAGTGTTACTTCTACTGCATTCTGTTGACTAAAGCATGGGCAAGTCTAGTGAGCAGTCTAGATCCAAGGAATGGGGGAATGGACTCTAACTCTTGATGGGAGAATCTGCAACATCATATTGCAAAGGGCTGTGGATACAGGGAGGGGAATAATTATGGTCACTTTTGCAAACGGTCTACTCCAGGAAGGAACTAATATCAAATACGTTTTGTTAGATGCTCTCCATTTAATTATCACAACTCCATCACCTGGGTCTTATTACCCTCACACAACAGAGTTGGCGATCTCAAATTCTTACAGAGGCCAGAAATATAACAACAAATGTGAGCAGTAGGCCGGGTGGGAACCATGACCATGTGAGTTCATGCCCCATATAAAGGGGTAGCCATTGTGCAGTCCAGCTTTGATTGTCGTGTGGAAATGTGGGTCTACTGCTTCTAGATTGCCCAAGTTTTAAAAAAGAGACAGGAAATTTA
This sequence comes from Sus scrofa, assembly GCF_054392235.1. Classification (NCBI taxonomy): domain Eukaryota; kingdom Metazoa; phylum Chordata; class Mammalia; order Artiodactyla; family Suidae; genus Sus; species Sus scrofa. Next base: position 38,280,726 of record NC_139395.1, on the reverse strand, counting down.
GATTTTTATGTGAACTTTCTTAACTATAAACATTGGCTACCAATTCCAAAAAAATGTCTACATATTGTAGGCCAAACAAAATATTTCAGTAATGCAAATTAGCCTGCAATCTGCCAGTTTGTGAGCTCTGATGCATACACATGAAGATGCTACCCCATGGAGAACCAGTGCTGTGCTCCAGGCTCCCTGGGCTGGGGGAACACAGCAAGGTGATAGTGTGAGACAGGAAGGATATCAAGGAAGGTTTCCGAGAGGTGGTGATTGAGGTGAGATTGAAAGGCAAGCAAGATGTCTCCAGGCTGGATAAATAAGATGTTTGGGTGGAACTATTCCAGGTGGAAGGACAGAATGTGAGTCAAAGCAAAGGGGTAGGGAACCCCTCAAGTCTGCCTGCTGCTTTGCCCATGGGTGCAGAAAGAGATCAGACAACAGGTCAGAAAGGCTCACCTCTCCATCTCCACCGTAGAGCATCTGGAATCCACACAGTCCCGCTCCCTGAGTGGCTGACAGCTCTATATTGGGCAAGTAGAGCTGGGTGGGACATTTACAGAATTCTGCCTTAATCAGCTCACTGGGAAAACAGTCTGGGATAGAGCTGAGGGATGGGACTAACAGAAGAATTTGAGAAACACAGGCCCTTTGGCCTCTTTCTTCACAAATGCACTTGGCATTTGGCTCTTGAGCTCAGGGAGAGAGGTGTTCTGATGTCAATTTTCTTTGACTTAAATAGAAATTAAGGGCCTGTCAGTGTCCTTTTCCTGTCTGAATAATGGCATTTCTCATGAGGATGGTTCCACAGTAGCCCACACACTGACTGTGGTCATGTTGTCGGGTCCATCCGTGGGGTCCTCCTCCCAGCTCTGAGAGAGACCAGATATCCTCTAGGTAGGTCGTGGTCAGGTGGGGAAGTGGCTAGGGCTCAGACGTCAAGCAGAGGTCAGCTTAGACGATGGGCAGAATAAGCCTGACAGGCAGGCATGCTGTGGACACCAAACCTGCGTTCTGTGCTGAGCCACAGAGAAGCCAGAGCCCTGAGTGGAAGCCCATACCACTCGGTGGCACTGTGGGGAGGAGGTCTGGTTCTCGAGGTGGAGAAATACTTGATAATTTTCAGCGTTTTTTCACATATGTTATTCCAGTCCATCCTTTTGGTAGCTTTGGGTTAAAATCAGGAATTTTAGGAGTTTCCTTCATGGTTCAGCAGAAACGAATCTGACTAGTGTCCAGGAGGATGCAGGTTCAATCCCTGGCCTTGCTCAGTGAGTCAGGGATCTGGCCTTGCCATGAGCTGTGGTATAGGTCACAGACGTGGCTCGGATCCCTGTCACCGTGGCTGTGGTGTAGGCTGGCAGTTACAGCTCAGATTCAACCCCTTGCCTGGGAACCTCCATATGCCTTGGATGTGGCCCTAAAAAGAAAAAAAAAAAGAATTTTAGTTTTGCATGTTATTTATATTTTAATTAATTTTTTATGGCTGCACCTGTGGCATATAGAAGTTCCCTGACCAGTGATTGAATCTGAGCCACAGCTGCCACCTATGCCAGATCCTTAACCCACTGCACCAGGCCAGGAATAGAACCCAGGAAAACACAGACAATGCTGGATCCCTAACCTGCTGCACCACAGTGGAAACTCCTTATTTAGCATTTTACATGTAATATTTACTATGCGGAAGGCAACTTACATGAGCCTTTGCACTGTGGTCTCATCTAATTCTCAGTGCAGTAAGCTGTTAATGTGTAGGTATAGTGGGATTCTACTGAAGACATAAAGATAGGTTGCCCTTAGCATTAACTACCCTACAGGTAATGGGTTGACTAGTTCCTTGGGAGAGTGAAACTAAGAGACTGTCTTTTTCTTTTTCTTTTTTTTTTTTTTTTCCTGGCCACACCTGTGGCATGTGGAAGTTCCCAAGCCAGGGCTCGAACCCAAGCCACAGAAGCAACCCAAGCTGCTGCAGCGACAGCAATGGATCCTTAACCCACTGTGCCGCAAGAGAGCTCCCCAAGAGACTATCTTTATATGTAGGTCTATAGCATCTGGAAACAGGCAGATCTCCAATCAGTTCTAGAGATAGAATTGAGATTTGGTTATAATCAAGTTGTCAGGTCCTAATCAATTGTATGGGTTCTGGGGTGTGTGTTTTCTGAAATAAAGAGGACCTTCCCTCCACCTCCAATGCCTGGCATTGGTGAAGGAATCAAAAATTAGAGTCCCAAACTACAAAATAGGCATTACTGTCCCCTCAACCCAGCCATCCCACTGGGGTGGTGGAGGAGAGCTCTCACATGCGTGGGATACTTGGGGATACTTCCCAACATCCACTTACCTTTATTATGAGAGAGAGAGAGAGGAAGCAGTGCAGCCTTTCCCCCCCTCCCCCCCAGTACTCACCAAGCAATCATCTTCAATTTGGCCTTCCTTCATAGGTCAGTCTTCCCAGGCTACTTGGCACTTCTCTTCTTTAAATAAATCCACTGGCATCAGTGTAGTTTTAGACACCCGACTTCTCTCTGAACCCCAACCTCCACATCTGTTAAAAAAAAAAAAGCATTGTGGAAATGATTAAATTATAGCATTTGTAAAGCACTTAGGGGAGAAAGAGGCACACAGTAAGTGCTCAGTTAGTGGAAAGTGGTGTTTTCATTGTTACACATAATTGGTCGGTGAACTTGGCTGATATGAGTCCTCCTTTGAAAGACAACTCTGCGGGTGATGCCAGCCAGCTCAGGTTTTATTGACTCTCCCCTGTCCCTGCCCCATGTGAATTTGCAAAGAGCTTACCACCTTATGGGGTCATGTCTGGGCAGCCAGCTAGCCTTCTCCAGGCCATTTCCCTCTGCATGAAGCTCTGAAGTAAAGGTACTATTGTTGGGAGGCAGGGAACCACATCCAGGGCCCAAGAATGGGCTCTTGTCTAACACTTGGAAATGAACTGTCTGAAGAGACACAGGTACTAGCAAAGCAAAAGACTTTATAGAAAAGGGGGCTTGAGCTCAGAGCAGCAGGGTAGAGGAATCCAGGAGAAGTGCTCTTTCTCATGGCTCACAGTCTCCAGGTTTGTGGAGGTGGAGTTAGTTTCCAGGTTTTCTCTAGCCAATCATTTTGCTCGTGCCCATATCTGGTCCTACCCAGGACTCTTCCTGGCTGTGTGCACACATCCCTCAGTAAGCCTGAGAATTTCTGGGAGGTTAGCAGGACTATTGTGTGCTGGCTTCTCCTCCCTCCTTTTGGCCCCTCCCAAATTTTTCCAGTTGGTTTTGGCAGCAGCCCACCTCCTCCGTGTTCCTTATCAGGACAACTCACATAAGCAGTTATTATCACGCCTGGCCAGAGCAGGTGGTTTCCATCAACAGTTTCCTAATATTAACATCCCCATTTAATGGGCAAGAGAAATTGAGACCTAAAGAGACTGAATGTTCAAGGTCACACTGCTAATAAGAGGAAGGTGAGGCCTTGAACTCCAATCTTTGACTTCAGACCCTGTGGTTTTCCCACAGCCTTGAACTGCCTTGCCTCCAATAAGCAGGAGGCTGTACAGTTGACAACATTCTCTGTTTTTGCTGCAGCCACTGCCCTGAAGGTTATTTCTGCCTTAAAACATCTGACAACCCAGATTTTAACTACACCAGCTTTGATTCCTTTGCTTGGGCCTTCCTCTCACTGTTCCGTCTCATGACACAGGATTCCTGGGAACGCCTCTACCAGCAGGTATTGATTTGCATGTCCCCATATGGGCTCAGTTGGAGGCCTGGGGTTGGCTGCGTGACGACGTTTTTCCTGGAGGACCCTGACCACATCAGGTGCCCGTGTTCTCTGGTTACATGTCTTTCTTCTTTCTCTTAAATCTGCAGACCCTGAGGGCTTCTGGGAAATTCTATATGGTTTTTTTCGTGCTTGTTATCTTCCTGGGGTCCTTCTACCTGGTCAACTTGATCTTGGCTGTGGTCACCATGGCATATGAGGAGCAGAACAAGGCCACCATTGCTGAAATTGAAGCCAAGGAGAAAATGTACCAGGAGACATTTGAGATGTGCCAGAAGGAGCAGAAGGTCCTTGAAGGGTGGTTCTTTGTGAAGTCTGTTGCAGGCTATATGTTTTTGGGCAGATGTCTGGACCAGCCTCTTAGATTAGGGCCATCATTTTAGGGAACCATGGGAAGATTCATTTTATCTCAGGGACCATCTTAGATTAGATTTTCTCAAAAAAGGACCTGAATGAAGAGCCTACGTGAGTGATTTATTGAGGGGTGCTCTCAGGAGAGTGAAGGAAGCAGGATGGGACAGGGGAAGAATTCAATAAGAATGTGACTTCAGCCAAGGACTGTCTTCAGCCTGATCCCATGGGGAGCTCCAGGGCATGAATTGTACCACAGAGTTAGGCAGGGATAACTACCTACCTAAGAGGCAAGAGGGCTGGCCCTTTATACCCCCATACTTGCCCAGGCCAAATGTACAGTCAAAGGAAATTTTCTGTAGGATTCCACAGCCATAGCCTATTAGTAGCTAACACTCAAGCAGCTGGAGATGAGTGTACTGACCTTGTAGAAGAGATCTGGTCAGGGCCTACTACAGGGTATGAATGAGGGAGGTGACCCAGATGTGGCTCTTCCTGCCATGTCTCAATCCCACCACCACCCACGTCCTAATCCTGACCTCCTCTGTTTTAAATATCCTCCCCTCTGTGACACTCCATGTCTAGGGGACACACATTTATGCTAAGCTCAACCAAATACTCTTGGCTACAGCTGCTCTTCTCTCCCTTCAGGTCCTAGAAGCACTGGGGGTTGACACAGCCTCTCTCTGCTCCCACAATGGATCATCTTTGGCCTCCAAAACTGCCAGTGAGAGAAGGTACAGAATGAAGCCAAGGGTGTCAGAGGGCTCCACAGATGACAAGTCACCCCAATCTGAGCCTTATAACCAGCACAGAATGGTAAGGGGCTCAGGTTTATGCCTTAAAGATGACCCACCTTTGCATCTGCGGTGGACAGTATGTTGAAGTGGGGAGAGGTTTTTAGCAGAAAAGTAGCTGGAGGCACAGAGACTAGGAGGATGTCTTGGTAATCCAGACCCCTGCCCCCTGCAAATGGCCTAAACTAAGACAGGGACAATTTACGAATGGGGAAAAGGGTGGATTATAAAAACTTTCATGAAGTCCAGGGGAAAACAATAAGACTGAGACTATGGAATGTTGAAAAAGAAGGGAAAAGTCCAAAATGCCTCCCAGCTTTCTGGATTGGGCAGTTAGATGGGTGGTGATTCTAAGACAGGAGCACTGTAGGAAGAACCTCGATTTGTAGGGCATGCAGTAACCTTGAACATGCTGACCCTGAGGTATCTGGACGTCAGGGTCAGCTTCCTTCTGACACTCTAATCTGCAGTTCTGGAGCTGAAGAGGGGTCCTTGTTTGTGGTGCTGAAATCATTTACAAGCTTCTTTCTGACCTCACACCTCAGTGCCTGCAGTTCTAATTCGCACCTACTACTGGTGCAGGAAATCCCAGCACCCATCTTGAGACACGAGCCAACCTGGAAAGAACTGCAGTACTTCACTTCAGACCCTGTAGCAGTTCTCCCAACCATAGCCCTCTACCTCGCACTCCAAGATTCCCTGGACTCACCAAGTTTCCTTCCACCAGCTCCCTCTCCCATCAAAGTCCTGTGTACCCCATTTATACCCTTTCCACAGGCCCGAGGGGGTAAAGTAGGTCCCGCACTAATCATTTGGGGAAGGGGAACATCATGGCTGTTTTTCAGGCCTACTGACCCTCACTTCCCTCTCAATTTCTTTTCCTTGTGCTCCTCTGAAGACTGTTCTCCTTTTTGGAATACAGTCTCTCCCCAGACTGATGTGTGTGTGTGTGTTCACAGACACTCCCATGCACACTGGCCTCAGTGACGCCCATACCTCAGCATTTATCAGAGTCTGTGCCCTTCCCTTCCTTGCTCTGCCTCTTTTGAGCAGACCTGGCATGAACAGGAAACAGTTTAGAAGCTGTTTCACAGGGGATTTGACCAGGGCTTTGGTAATCATTGAACCAGATGAATCACAGCTTCCATAGAAATGTCAGTGACAATGAATTGGGCTTTAATTTCTCCCATTCAGTTAGCCCCACAAAGAGTAGCACTTAGATGTCCAATAATTTTCTGATGTATGTATGTGCTTGTCTCCCCAGGCAGGTTCCCAGGCAGGGAAAAAGCAGAACCATGTCTTATTAATTCAACAACACTAGGTGCTTGGTATAAAGAGTTGACTAAAACACTGTCCACTTCCCAAGGACTTCCATTTGGGTGGAAGAGGCAGGTATAAAAAGAATTATGTGTTGAGCATTATATTAGGGACACACATACGGTGTTTGGGTCTAGAAGAGGAAACATGTACTCTTATTTGGGTGGGGGTGTATCAGGAAAGGCTTCCGGTGGAGGGAATAATTGAAGTGAGTAGTAAATAGTGAGTAGAAGGTCCTCCAATAATTCAGGACTGTGAGGATTTGGGAAGGAACATTTCCAGGCAGAAAGAACATGTATGTGAAAAGATAGGAAGGAATAGTTTTGTTGCAGAATCTGCAAAAACCGTGGCAGTGGAAGGAGACAAACAGCACTCGGAGATATGGAAAAGTAAGATTTATTCAGCACCGGTGCGGGCTCAGAGGAGTCACCTCCAGAGTCTGAGCACCAGGTCTTTGGTCTCAGTAACTTTTGTACACTACAAGGTCTTGATTTTCCCATGTAAGCATCCCGGACCTCCCCCCATCCCCAAGCAGACGTATTCCTCCCTAAGAAACTGAGCAAGCAAGGTTACAGAAGTGGAACTGATAAGCAAGGTTGGGTACATGATTAGCAGGGCTGCTGGCTTGGACATAGGGCACACAGTTGTTACATTATTACAAGAAGGGTGGTATAGTGATGAGCATAGCTGGAAAGGCTTCCAGCTGCCTTCTTAGCCAAGGGGGGGTTGCTCTTTAGTTAAAACTTTATTTCAGTTTGGGTACTTCTTTAATGCCAACTGATTGATTGAAGCCCATTCAATAAGGCAGTCTCCTTCCTGCTTTCCCAGGTGTGTTACTGTAATAAATAGACCATAGACAATTTTAATAAAAAAACCACTTTCTGACCAATAGTAATGAAAGAGACATTAATGGTAGCACTTAAGAGAGAGACAGCAGGAATTTCGGGGAGCAGACAGGAGACCAGTCAGTCTGCTTGGAGGATGCATTTTAAGACAAGTCCAGTACTTAGATTCAGATTGAAACTGACACTTATGACTTGAACTCAGCCTAAACCCAGATTGGGACTTGAACCCATGGTTTTTATATTAGAATCACTCACCCGGTTTGAGGTTCAGGTTCTTTGTGCTTCAGTGCAGACGGAATTCAGCAAAAGACAAAGTGATAGGCAAGAAATTTATTTATTTATTTATTTATTTATTATCTTTTTAGGGCCGCACCCACAGCATATGGAGGCTACCAGGCTAGGGGTCAAATTGGAGCTGTAATAAAAGGAGAAGAGGGACAAATTCAGCAATATGATCAGAGTTTGATAGGAAGTTAATGTTTAGATTTTGAAAACACTTCTCTGACCTGAGTTCAGAATTGACAACTTGTTTGGTCAGGTTCCCAAGGCAGTCATGGGAACCAGCCAACCCAGCATCCAGGGGCTCTGGGCCTATGAATTAGCTCCTTTCTTCTGGCAACTGTAAGCCACACGGTTCCCTTGGAGGAAGATTTTGATGGGAAATGTTTATTGATTTGGAGGAATGGCACTATTCTTCCAGGAAATTAGGCTGCGGCTCTCCCTCCAATCTCCCCATTGTTGGCTGTTCAAAGTTTGCCTCAAGGGATCCTGGAAGCTCATTATATTACAAAGCTCTTGTCTCCTCCTTTGCAACACAAATGCTCATACCCATATAGGTTTATCTAATGAATTGTCAAACCAAATTTTCAGACAATAAAGAGCACTCATTCATCCATCAACCCTTTACCAATCTTGTTCCTGTGCTGATACATATAATAGTCTCCTGAGCCACAACTTTGCATTGAAGAAAGGAACTTAAGACAGCTTCATCCAGCCCCATGGCCAAAGACTGGCAAACTACTGACCCATCTGGGTCACAAGATTGTTCTCTGACACATTCTTGGCCAGGACGACCTACTTAATGATCATGAACCCCTTGCAGTTTCTTACTGCTTTTGGCCTTTTCCCAGTCTGTGTCAAGAGTATTCTCTTCCCCTGTTATCTCCCTACATATACCTAGAATGTCCCATAGGTCTTTTTCTTTAATTTTCCACTTCAAGGTCACAAGGTTAAGGGCAGGGCAATGAGAGTGGGTGAAGAGAAGTGTTGAATTCCAGATCTGCCTACATGATGATCTTCCAGCCTAACTTCCTTCTCAGCTCTCTTGGGGCAATGTCCAGTCTTTCCTAGGCCTCACCTCTGGGAGACGCCGGGCTAGCCATGGCAGCGTGTTCCATTTCCAGGCCCCTGGCCGAGACATCTCATTCCCTGATGGTGTCACAGATGATGGAATCTTTCCTGGAGACCATGAAAGCCGTCGGGGCTCTCTGCTTCTGGGTAGGGGTGCAGGCCAGCAAAGCCCCCTTGCTAGGAGTCCACTGCCTCAAACCCTCAACCCTGGCTCAGGGCGTGGAGAAGATGGACACCCTACGTTACCCACTGGCGAGCTTGCCCCTGGAGCCAACGAGGTCTCGGTGAGTTTGTGACTGTTCCAAATTCTGGGGCTGCTCTCCAACAAGAGCTTCAGGCCAAGAAGCCCTGAGTGTCACCCATGGAAGGATCCTTTAGACATCACTCTGCCCAACACCTCCCAGCTACTTCTACTTTACTGAAAGGGCAGGCGAGACCAAGAGAGAGATTGGGTTTACCTGAGATCAGTTTTTGTGGTTTACTCTGCAGTACTAAAACTGAGAGCACTAATGGCCTGAATCTAGCCAGAACACATATTGGGGCTCAAACCCAGCCAAAACCCAGATTGGGACTTCAACCCACAATTTTAAATTAGAATCACTCACCCAGTATCTAGACTCATTGAGATTCAGGTTCTTCATGCCTCCACACAGAAGTAATTCAGCCAGAGACAAAGTGATAGACAAGAAATAGATTTATTAAGATAGTCAAGCAGACAGGCAAGCACAGAAGCTCTGCCTCCACCCCCCAATCCAGATCTGTAGGGCTATAGATTTATCATCCAAGGGGAGTGGGAGTCAGAAAAGACCCCCTCTTCCTCTTTCTTCAAGCAGTAGCTCCTCTTTAGCATCCCGTAAGGTGTGTATTCAAATCAGCAGAAGGGCAGTCTTCAAACTCCTGTCCTTGGTCTGAATCTGAATGCAGGCCTCACCCCATCCCCCACCCAATGACCTAGGGCATATCTCTCACCTCCACTAGTCAGGCAAGCCTGCCTTGTTCTGATGGTCCTCTTGAGCAGTTACTAACTTACAGTGATCTCCCAAAGCCCCTTAGGTTCCCCCTCTATTTATGGTCCCTTATTGCGACTTCTACAACTACCTGTGCCTACTCCATCCCTATCAGTACAGTGGTATAGAATATTTGCTGGTTGACCTCATTTTTTTCCCCAGAGTTTCTCTGTCCCTATTCACTATCACTGCTTTAGAGATAGGCTTGTTTTCTCCCTGGATGAGTATGAAAAAAATTAAAGTTCTTCTCTTCTTGCGTGTAACTCTGTGCAAGCTACTGTGGGCTTGACAATTAAAACTCAGAGTAATCCTGGGTGCCCTGGACAGGTATTAGCAGAAGCAAAGTATCCCTGGCTTTACTCAAAGAAGCAGTAACTTGCCAAAATGCACAAATTAGGCAACAGTGACTAATTGGCCAGTACTCTTAATAGAATAATCACAGAATGTAATGGCAAACCAGGGACTCTTCATTGGATTGGAGCTGTGATTTAATTCAAGCTCTCCCTCCAGCTTCAATAATGATGCTTCTAGTGGTTTTTTTTGTTTTGTTTTGTTTTGTTTTTGTTGTTGTTGTTGTTGTTGTTGCCTTCTGGCTGGCCCCAGACACACAGTGGTTTGCAAACAGACTTGTGAGCTGACAATTATATGTCTCTAGTGACTTGGGTAAGTCTTACAGAGTTACCATAGCACCTCTGACTAAATGCATGGGATTCAGGGTCCCAGCAAGAAGCAGGTGAGCTGATGCAGTGGGCAAGTGGGGAGAGTTTATGGAAGTATTTATGGAGGTATTCATTAGGCTCTGGAACTAAGAAGGGACAGTGAGGCAGCGAGAGACTAACCTTGGTGGGAGGCTGTTCCAAGCCTAGGCTGAAAGGGTGAGGGGAAGGACCACAGCCTAGCAAGAACTGCCCCTGTATGTGAGAGGTGGCCTGATAGAGGTGGAGGATCATAGCCTCTACTCAGCCACAGCCCAGCAAGGAAGAAGCCAGCTAACACACAGCCAGCTCTGCTCTCCTCCCAGCCTCTGATTTCCTGTCTGTGCCTCCCACTGACCAGAACCAGGAAGTGAGGGTGATGCAGTTTGTCCAGGTCGCCCTCCTCAGGGATAGAGCAGGGCAGAGACGGTGGAGTATAGGTCTCCACTAGTCTTCACAGATGATTCTGGAGAATCATCAACCCAGAATCTGCAGGTCAAGGCTGTCGGACCCTCTTAGAAGTACTTTAACACTCTTGAAAATGCCTCATTCAAGAAACCTTGTCATTGCTCCCTAGATGACCACTTTCCTGGATATTCCAGGCTTGATTCATGTTAGTGAAATTATCTGGCTAGCGCAAGATCAACACTTTAAGCCCTTCCATGTCACCTGGACATAAATTTCAGTCACAGCTATGCCACTTACCAACTGAATCACCTTAAGCAAGTCCCTTAACTTCTTCAGGTCTCCATGTCTCCCCTTATAAAAACCTTACCAAGGGAGTTCTCTGGTGACTTAGCAGTTAGGATTTGGTATTGTCATTGCTGTGGCATGGGTTCAATCCCTGGCTCAGGAACTTCCACATGCCACAGGTGTGGCAAAAGCAAAAACAAAAAACCTCCTCATTAAAAGGTTTCTAGAGGAGTTCCCATCAAGGCTCAGTGGGTTAGGAACCTGACTAGTATCCATGAGGATGCGGGTTCAAACCCTGGCCTTGCTCAGAGCATTAAGGATCCAGTGTTGCTGTGGCTGTGGTATGGGCTGGCAGCTGTAGCTCTAATTCAACCCCTAGCCTGGGAATTTCCATATGCTGAGGGCATGGCCTTGAAAAGCAAAAAAAAAAAAAAAAAAAAAAAGGAGAAGAAGAAAAGAAGTGGACCATCAAGACAGAAATATTCTCAGGGAAAAAAGAGACCATGTGGAATTAGAACTGGGTTGTGGAGTTCCTGTAGTGGCTCAGCGGAAACAAATCTGTCTAACATCCATGAGGACGCAGGTTTGATCCCTGGCCTCACTCAGTGGGTTAAGAATCCAGTGCTGCTGTGGCTGTGGTGTAGGCCAGCAGCTACAGCTCTGATTCAACCCCTAGCCTGGGAGCCTCCATATGCCACAGGTGCAGCCCTAAAAAAAAAAAAGAACTGGGTTGTTGGGTTGTATGTTAGGGAGAAAAATGGGCCTCTTAGGAGGGAGTTCAAGGAAACCTATCATGGAGTAGGAATTCTGGATAAATGTCATATGCACAGCTCAGAAGTCTCATAATGACTTCCTGAAACCTTGCCCCTGCAGCTCCCACTTCCCTTGGGTTGAAACCTCAGACACCCTTGAGGCAGCCCTATCCCCACCTTGGTGCCCAGGTACCTGTCCTAGGACAGGAGTTTACAAAACCTTAGGTGAGCCCAGGTCATCTGTTAGCCACAAATTCAGGCTCTAGTTGCTCCTGTGTCCTGCTCCCCATTTCCTGAGCTCTAACCCCAAGTTCATGCAGCAGCCCCTTTACTCCAAACATGACTACAGAGGATCATAGCTTCACTGGGCAGCTTGCAGCCACCCGAGACAGGCCAATAAGAGGCTGAGTGATCTGTCTTTGCCACTGTCTTTGCTTTGTGGGAGCATCCTGACTCTTTTTGTGTCCCAGCAGGCACTTGATGCAGGACAGAAGACTTTCTTAACAGCAGAATACTTGAATGAAACTTTCCGGGTCCAAAGGGCAATGAGCGTTGTCAGTATCATGACCTCTGTCCTTGAGGGTAAGTATTGCTCATTTGAACTTCCATTCACTGCGCCATGGTGAGTCCCCCTATGAGCAAAAGATGGGCTGCCCAAAATCTGTGTCAAAGGGTACCATCTCTGTATCCTGGGATCATAAATACTTCTATTTTTTAATACCCTTTTCCCCATTACCCTTTATCAATGTGGCTCCTAAAATGTGGATAAATTTTCAAAAACAATAGAATCCAATGAATGAAATGCCCTCAGATATGCAAGAAATTTAAGTCTTTTTTGGGTAGAGGAGAGGTCAGGGTGGTGGCAAGTCCATAGCATATGGAAGTTCCTGGGCCAGGGATCAAACGTACGTCACACAGCAACCCAAGCTGCTGCAGTGACAGCACCAGATCCTTAACCTACTGCACCACAAAAGAACTCCATTAACAGTCTTTAATTTTCAGACATGGAAAAAGTATTTTGATATATTTCAAGGCTGTAACTCTCACAGTTATAATGTAATTTCTGTCTCTAGGTGCCCCTATTGCGCTGAGCATTAGAGGGCAATTTAAATAAATTAATCAGTCAGTTTAAATCCTTGTCAATTCAGGATTCCATCAGTCAGCTGGGGATCCCAGGGATGGATCTAAGTTCCATTTGCTTATACCAAGCCAAGGGTGGAGGGAGGGAATGACCCCCTGGCACCCCATTTCCTAAAGAGCATGGCCCCATCCTTCTCACCCTGACTCTAGGACCTCCCTTCTTATCAGCCTTGGTTTTGCCTCAGGGTATGGAAAATATGGCCTTAGTCATATCCAGTTATTTATATCCTCCAGGCAAATTTAAAATGTCCTACGCTGGAGAAGGGAGCTTGGATGTTGGTGTGTCCCTGAAAAGGGGCCCTTGGTTCTTTCCTCCCAGCCCTGGGCTGAATTCAAATTGCAGCAGAGGGCATGGTGGACAATAGACACCAAAAAAATTGTTTTAAGGATTTGAAACAGGGCCAATCTGTGCTGTACTTTCTAGGTGAAGCTGGAGGTGGCAAGTCTTAGAGAGACCCAGCGTGAGAGAGAAACTGTAGGGTATAATGGGCTGGTAATGTACCTGGATAGAGAAGGTCTGAGGTGGCCCCAGAGGGTGCACTGTGGCCCCAGAACCACAGGAGAGTATCTGTATGATGACCTTGCTCTCGTTGAAGGCTGCAGAAGGATGAGTGAGAACCAAAGAAGGAACAGCCATCTCCATGACTCTCCCACCAGTGACCAGATAGGAACGTTGATGACTCAAGTAAAGCACACTTGACAGTGACTCAGGACCAGCTCAGTCCTCCACCAGCCTTGAGCTTCCTGAAACTCAGACACAACTTCAGATGAGAAATAGTAGCAGACAGTGAATTGACCAAAACAAAGTCCCCTGGCTGGAGACTTGAAATATAAATTAAATTCAGTTACAGGGGGAAAATCCTTAAGTTATATTTCTTGCATACTTGAGTTTGTGTTTTGAGAAATGTGTACCTATTCCAGTAACAACAGTGTGTACATACTCTTGTATTATTTTTCCTCATGGATCACTATTTAATAAATTACTCATCAGCAGAGAGTGAGGATTAGAGAGGAGGAGGAAGAGGTTGGAGGGAGGTAGTAAGACATGCTGGTCTGGAAGTTTGAAGGACTGAAATGGAGAAACAGCAGGATTCCTGGGCAGTGACAAGATGGGACCAGTCAGCATAGTTATGTGTTTTTTCTAACTGGGTTCAGCTGGCTGGGTGCAGGTACAGGGTCAACTGTGTGTTGGGTTTATTCAGAGTTGGGGTTTTGCCAGACAAGTACAATGGACAGGGGAGAGGGCCAGGGAACTGAGGGTGTCTGCAAGGAGTGTAAAGAGGGGTGAACATGAAATCTAAGCTGGGTAATTAGGAATTAAAGATATGATATACAATGGGCAGTTAAAAAGTGTAGGGGCCATGGTTTGGAGGACTGAGTGGGGACAGAGACTGGGTTGCACTTGCTAGGCTACAGGAGCTCAAAAAGGAGAAAGTGATAATCAGAGAGAGGGAGAGGGAGTGCTGAGATGGAGGTGAGAGTTACTAGTAATGTTATTAGTAATGACAAGGTCTAGGGGATGGCCATGGGGAGGTGGGCTAAGTCCATGCCTGGCTAACAACTATCATTGGCTCCACCGGTGATACAGAGCTCGAGGAGTCTAAGCCGAGATGCCCACGCTGCTTGACCAACTGGGCTCAGAAGTATCTGATCTGGAAGTGCTGCCCCACATGGGTGAAGCTCAAGAAGCTCCTCTGGAGTATTGTGACGGACCCCTTTGCCGAGCTCACCATCACTCTGTGTATCGTGGTAAACACCATCTTCATGGCCATGGAGCACCACGGCATGAGCCCCACTTTTGAAGCCATGCTCCAGATCGGCAACATTGTGAGTGCCCTGGCGAGCCACCACCCATGCTGTCCTGGCTGGGGGGATTAGGGTGGGGTGACGGCATGCTGTCATTCACTGGACTATTGATCTAGCAGGCTGAGGGCAGAGGAGCCACATGGAAGATGTGTGGACACTGAGTACAGAAAGTCAAGTCTGGAGGACCAGGCTGAGCTGATGGAAATTGCTTTGTGATGAATGAACATGGGTGGAAGTGCACCGAGAGAGCCCTGACCTAGGGGCTGCCAGCTCCCCCTTTACAGAACTTAGGACAGCCACCTGAATTCTCTGGATTGCAGCAGTCTCTACCTTGAAAAAAATGATAAATGCCACTTTCCCATCTAAAGACAATCTATGGATTTTCAAGTTTCCTTACAGGTTTATTGCTTTTAAGCCTGGAAAACACAATGGCTGAGTTTTATCAGTGCTGTCATTTAAGGGCAGAAAGTGTGGGGGAGAGGGGATAGTAACAAGAGGGAAGGAAGAGGAACAGGATTACTGTTGTCACAAAAGCATCAGGGAGTGAGAACTTTTTTTCCATCTGGTTTAGATAGGACTCTCCCTTAAATTTTCCTCCATCATTTTAAAAATAAATATTAGAGAAGGTTATTGTTTCTTTCTTTTTTTCTTTTTTTCTTTGTATGGCCACATCTGTGGCATATGGAAGTTCCCCAGCTAGGGAAGCTACAGCTTCCGGCCTACACCACGGCCACAGCAACACGGAGTCTGAGCCATGTCTGTGACCTACACTACAGCTCACAGCAATGCCAATCCTTAAATCACTGAATGAGGCCAGGGTTCACACCCACATCCTCACAGAGACAGTGTCGGGTCCTTAACCCACTAAGCTACAACAGGAACTCCTCTTCCAACATTCTTTAGTATTATTGTCTTTCAACAAGATAAAGTCCATACCAGATTTCAATACACATGGAGTAAATTGTCAGACTAAGAGGGGAACGATCCTCAGCCTGTGCCCCCGCAGAAACAGTAACAATAGCCAACTTTGACCACCATCGGACATGGCCTCACATGCTTCTCATGGGTTATCTTATGTAATTTTCACAAAACCCTATATGGTAGGTACTATTATTATGGCCTTTCACAAATGGAAAAACAGAGGATGTTAAGTAATTTGCCTGAAGTCATAGAGGTGAGTAAGTAGCAGCATTGAGATTTGAACCCAGGTCAACTGGATCCAAAGCTCACACTTCTCAACTCCTGGATGCTAAACTCCCTCACAGGACCTGCTAGTGTGTGAGGGAGAGATTGTGTATGTTAGTGTACATGTGTATGTATGTTTGTGAGTGCATGAGAACTGCCCAAGGTAGACAAGAGAGGGAGTGTGTGTGTGTGCTTGCACACTTGTGCGCAGGCACATGTGAATATGCACACAAGAAAAGCAGAGGCTAGGAAGGTCGAGGTCCTGCCTCCATGTCCTTACTGGTGTCTGTCCCACTGCAGGAGGGCTAAGTAGGTCCACCAGAGCCATCCAGCTCTTCTAACTCCTGGTAGGCTGCAGACTAGGTAAAAGGAGGGGTCCCAGAAGAAATGTGACTACTCTTGTCCAGAAATCTCCCCCTTTCCCAGAATCCAGGGATGTGAAAAGGATGCCAACAAGTTCTGGGACACTGTGGAGCCAGCATGCCTTACATTTTAGCAGCACCTGGGCTAAGAGGTCACATTCTATGTGGCAAGAGGTGAAATGGAAAGAGGAGGGAGAGCCTGTTGCCAAGAAGTCTTCGTAGACCCCATAGGGTCTTATGGACAGACCTCTGAGCCCACAACTCATTTTACAGTTGGAGACCTTGAGGCAAGAAAAACCAAAGGGTTTTATGGCTGTGACTGAGCCCAGTGCCATTTCTAAAAAAGGACAATCAGGCACTTTCTTTCATTGTGATATTTACAATGAGTCAGGTGTTTATGAATCTTACCTCAGCATCACGGCGCTACCAGGTGATAACACTCTCACATAAGAGCTCATTAAGACTCAGAGAGATTAAGTATCTTGCCCAAGGTGGCACAGCTGATGAAGGGTCAGAGGTGACCCAGGTCTCTCTAGGGCACAGGACCTCATCCCTACCCTCTACCCCACCAAACAGACCTGCTTACAAAGGGTAGTCAGTAGATGTTCTTTGCATCACACAGTTGCAGTCTTGTGGCATCAGGCAAGTCAAACTCTTGGACATTTCCTCCTTTGTAAAGGGATGCAATCACGTCTGCTTCCCAGGCTGGTGAGAGGCTCCGATGAGAGCAAATGAGAGAAAAGCACCTGACTCTGCTGGGCTTCTTCCATGCCTGTCTCCCTTCTTTGCTGGATATTGTGTGACCTGAGCCCGGCCCTGACCTCTCTCAATGTCAGAATTCTTTCCTATTTAAAACCATTAAAGAGACTCAGGGCTGAAAGAATCTTAGAGATGGTGTATTATTATTGTTCCTGCTAACAGCTATTTTTGATTAATGAAGTATTCTCTGCCAGGACCTTTACAAAGAATTGCAGATTATTTCATCTTAGGCCCATTATACAGAGGAAGGAATTGAGATAGAGGATGAACTCCTTCCTCAACCTTTTTTTTTTTTTCCTTTGGTCTTTTTTGCCTTTTCTAGGGCCGCTCCTGGGGCACATGGAATTCCCAGGCTAGGGGTCTAATCTGGGTTGTAGCCACTGGCCCATACCAGAGCCACAGCAACGTGGGATCCAAGCTGCGTCTGTGACCTACACCACAGCTCACAGCAATGCCAGATCCTTAACCCACTGAGTAAGGCCAGGGATCAAACCCTGCAAGCTCATGGTTCCTAGTCGGATTCGTTAACCACTGCTCCATGACGGGAACTCCTCCTTCTTCAACCTTATACAAGTTAGGAAATGGCTGAGTGCAATGTTTATCTATCTGTGTCTGGGTCGCTCCACAATCGATCCTTGCTTTTAAACTACTGAACCAGATTGACTTTTCCTTTACATAATTGTATCATGATTATATCCTAATGATTATCCACTTACTCCATGTCCAACACCGTTCACCGAAGCATGGAAACACTAATGCATATTCCCTGAGCACTGGTCCAGAGATTTCTCTGTGCTGCCACATTGAGTGTTCCTGTCCCCAGTCCTTCAGGAGCCCACAGATAATATAGGAACTGAGTAAAAACAAGGTAAAGGGATTTGCCACTTTATAAACAAGACATTTCTCCCTGCTCTATTTGTCTTTGCCCCCTCGCCTGACCGACAGACTCTCTGAGATGAATCCTGTTTCTGTCCACAGGTCTTTACTGTGTTTTTCACTGCTGAGATGGTCTTCAAGATCATAGCCTTCGACCCCTACTATTACTTTCAGAACAGGTGGAACATCTTTGACTGCATCATTGTCACCGTGAGCCTGATAGAGCTGGGCATGGCCAGGAAGGGCAGCCTGACGGTACTGCGGACCTTCCGCCTGGTAATGAGCTCTCTTGGCGATTTGGGGACCCCTCCTCTAAGACATCCAGGGAATCACCCCACTGGGAACAGACTTCATCCTTTGGGGACCCCACCAACCAGCTCCTTCTTCCTCTCTGGTTCCTGGGGGAGGAGGGAGGGCCTGGTTCCTGGGAGCTGGAGACTTGGTGTTTTCCAAAGTAGGGATGTACCTTCTTCTCTCCGAGCCTGAGTCCCCTCATCTGCACAAAGACGGGGCTTCCCAGAACCCCCCTGTTCTCTTATCAGATAACAGTAACAGCAATAATCAGAGAAGCTGCTGTTTCTTGAGGTCTGACCATGTATGAGGTACAGAGCTGAACCCTTGACATAATACCTCATTTCACACTTACAACACCCTAAGAGAGCTGCTTTTACTATCCCCACAGACAGATGGGGAAAACTGAGACAGGGTGCTTAAATGGTAGCCCAGAGTCTCCCCACTGCTGAGGGGAGAGACCTGCCTCACAGAGCCTCGGACCTGCATCTCAAAGCCAGGCTGCCTAAGTCCAAAGTCCCAACTCCTCCCATCCCCAAGAGCTCATCCTCTGATTCCCGGGTCTCCAAATCACAGTCCCAAAGTTTCATGCACCTCAGAAACTGCCTCCTACTATTCACATGTCCAGGCTATTCTCCCCATCCAGTTCTGGGGTGCTTTCTACAGGAGGGGTTCACCTATTCCTGTTGCTGGTGCCCCTTTGACCACAAGCCACCTGCTCATAAGAGTAGAGCCACATCTGCCAGATTTGCCAGATGTCCAGGAGGTGGGTCTGGGGCTACTGAGGTCTTCCAGTTTCCCAGACCATCTAGAGGACAGCTCCAGGGAGAGGCATTTACACAGAAATCCATGTGACTTATGCCAAAGAGGTGACCCTGTCCTTTATTGTCACAGTTTCTACTTTTTCATGAGAAGCCAGGAATCCAGATTTTTTTGTGTGTGATACTTAAAATACTACTAATCCAGTTTTAAAAAAAAAAAACACTCTAAAGGCCAATTGAAGCATGTCCTGGTTGATGACCTCTGCCTGATGACGGTTCTTTCACTATCCTATGGAGAAGGGCAGAGCCTACAGGGCTCTTTATTCATAACCTGGAAACTGGAGAAGATTAGCATTGAGTCACATTTTTAGAAGGATAGATGTCTCTAAGTATCTAGAAAATGGCAAGAGGCAGGCACTTATGCTAATGGTGAACATAAGACGTCCAAGCACAGTTATCAAGAGAGTGAGATTCCATACTCCCTATGAATTAATAAGAATTAATAAGAGAAGGAGGATCTGAAGTTGGTTTCCTAATAGCATAGGAACATATTTGGTATATTTGGGGAAATACAAACTTGGTGTTTTAAGATCTTCATGCTCCTTTTGTTCTGATTCCATTAAGCCTACAGTCTCAAACAAGCAAAAATAACCAGGTTTACTCCTTAGCGTGGGTCTGCAGAATTCTCTAGCTGCCTGCCCCTTGATGCAATCCTAACATGCTGATAAACTCGCAATTCCCGAACCATTGCACCAACCTCACACTTTCTTAGGGGCTTTTAGTCCTCCTCTCCCACCCCTCCCACCATCCATTGATGATGGCCCATCAGTATTATTATGCCCTTGAAAACAAACTCAACTATTTTTCCTCTCTGCTCCTTCATATGTTTGTGTTTCGTAAAACCCTTCCCTGGAGTTGAAGCCAAATATTTCCCTCTGCCATGCATGCACCTGAACTGTGGACATTACTATGGAAAATTCACACAGGTCATCAGTTTCATATTTTTAAGTAGGTTTTATTTTTTAAAACAGTTTTATATTTTTTCAGAAAAATTGAGCAGATAGTACAGAGTTCCCATACACCCCCCCACACACACATACGTGCACATAGTCACACTGTTTCCCCCATTATTATCGCTTTACATTAGTAAGGTACATTTCTTACAGGTAACTCATCTGTGGCTTCCCATTGCTCTGGGAATGAAATCCCAAATCCTTGAGATGGTCTACAAAGTTCTGCATGATCAGGCCCTGCTTACCTCTCCAGACATTCTCTTCTTGCCCGCTTTGCTCCAGCCAGAGAGGCCTCCTTTCTCTTCATCACACATAACAGAACTGTTTCTGACATGGGGCCTTTGCATAATTATCCCCTCTGCCTGGAATACTTTTCCCCTAGTCTTTACTTCCTGTTCATTCATTCTCATCTTTCTTGGCTTAACTCACACATCACCTCCTCAGAAAGGTCTCCCCAACCACTTTATCTAAAGTTGGATTCCCTCATCAAATTAACCTATTTTTCACACTTTACAATTACCCTGGTATTCTGTGAGGCACAAAGCAGAGTTTTCTTGTTTACCATTCTATTCCAAGGGCTAGTACACACTAGGAATTGAATAAACACCTGTTGAGTGAAGGAAGGAAGGAAAGATGAAAGAAAAAAAGGAAAGAAGGAAGATAGAAAAATTCTGTGTCGTCATTCGTGCTTTTTCCTTCCTCTCAAAGTCGCATCACTTCTCTTCCTACCATTTTAAGCCTTGCTCCATTAATCCGTTGATCTCTTCTCGTACAAGTACTGCACTGTCTTTATCACTGCAATTGCCTCCAATACATCTGTCTGTGAGGCAAGTTGCCCACTTTGTTTTATTTCTTCAGGAATATTGTGGCCCCTGCACTTCGTATTCATTTTAGAACCAATGTGCCAAGTTACATACCCTGTATACATACAAATTTCTTTTTCCTTAAAGGACTGCAATAATCTATAGATGAGTTTGAGAAGAAATGTAACCTTTATATTATATAGTCTTCTGATCCATGAAAAGGGCATACTCTCCATGTATTTCAGCCTTTCAGTAATTTTATAATTTTTCCATAGAGTTCTATAATTTTCTCCATATCTTTTGTTATTCCCTAGTTCATTATGCTATCCCAAATGAAATTTTTTTTGGCCACACCCACAGCATGTGTAAGTTCCCGCCCTGGGAATCGAACCTGAGTCACAACAGCCACTGTAGGGACAGTGCCAAATCCTAATCCACTGCACTCCAAAAGAACTCTAAGTGAAATTTATTTTTATTTTATTTTATTTATTTTTGTTTGTTTGTTTGTTTTTTGTCTTTTCTAGGGCCGTACCCATGGCATATGGAGGTTCCCAGGCTAGGGGTCCAATCGGAGCTGTAGCCACCGGCCTACACCATTGTCACAGCAATGCAGGATCCGAGCCGCATCTGTGACCTACACCACAGCTCACGACAACCCCAGAACCTTAACCCACTGAGCGAGGCCAGAGATCGAACCCGAAACCTCATGGTTCCTAGTCAGATTTGTTAACCACTGAGCCATGATGGGAACTCCAAATGAAATTTATTTTTAAATATTCTTTTCTGGGTGTTGTTTTGTTTGTTGTTGTTTTCGCTAGCATTTTGCTATTTAACATTTTTGTATCCAGATAGCTCTCTTATTCTCATGACTTATCTCTGTAATCTTTTAAATTTGTTAACACAATCATATCATATGTAAGTGATGAGTTTTGTTTCTTCTTTTTTAATCCTTATACCATTTGGTTCTTTTTATTACATTACTGTGCTGGTTAGGACATCCAGTACACTGTTGAGAAGTGTTAATAGCAGTTTTGCTGTTTTCCTATCTCAAAGAAAATGCTTTCAGTATTTCAGCAAGTCTGATATTTGTGGCAGCTTTTTTAAAAAGATTTTTTAAAAAACCTTTATCGGCAGAGGAAGTTCTCTTTTGTTAAGAATATTAATCATGAATGGATGTTTAATTTTATCAGACAGTTGTTCCATGTGATTAAGATAATCACATGATTTTTTTCCTAATCTGTTAAAGTGGTGAATTATACTAATTGATTTTCTGATGTTAAATCAATTTTGCATTCCTGGGATAAACCCAACTTGATCGTGATATATTTTTTTATACATTGGAAGATTCGGTTTGCTAAATTTTTTTTTAATTTTGTATTCCTATTGATGAGTAATATTTGGCCTGTAATTTTCCTTACTTGCATTGTCCTTGCTAGGTTTTAGTATCTAGGCATCAAGGTTATGCTAATCTCCATACAAGAGGTGAGGGATACTCTTCTTCCTCTACATTCAATCTCTGGGTAAGATTTGTATTATTTGTTTCTTGTTAAGTTGGTAGAATTCGCTAGTTAAGCCATCTGGAGGTCAAGATTTTTCATTACTGATTTAATTTTCTTATGGGTAGTGAAATTAGTCAGATTTTCTATTTCTCAAGTTAGTTTTGCTAAGTTATATTTTTCTAAAAATTTTTCTTCAGTTAAATTTTCAAGTATATTGGCATAGCATTGTGCATTCAATGCCTCTATCTTTTAATGCTCTATATCACCAGTACTTAAGTTACCCTTTTTTTCCTTTAAAAATAGTGACTTATGCTTTCTCTTATCTATTTTTACTTATCTTGCCAAAGATCATCAATTTAATTAAGCTTTTTAAAGAACCAACTTTTAGCTTGTTGATCCTCTCTACTTCATTGATGTTTTTACTTCAATTAATCTTGCATTTTATCTTAATTGCATCCTCTGTTCTACATATTTTATTCTTTTCTAACTTCTTAAGATGGAGTTTCCAACCTATTTTCCTTTCTAATATATTTGTTGAAGACTTTAATTTCCTTCTAAGAACTGCTTTAATATGTAGAATTTTCTTTATTGTTTAGTTCTAAATATTTCCTAATTTCAAGTTTGATTTATTCTTTGACTCAAAAGTTAATTGGATACACGGTTCTTAATTTTGAAATGTATGTATTTCTAGTTATCTTTATGCCATTGAGTTCCAGCTTTATTGTACTATATTGAGAGAACATACGCTGTATGATTTTAATGCTTTGAAGTTTATTGATAATCTCCTTTTGGCTCAGTATACTGAAAAATTTCTTTATGCTCTTGCAAAGAACATGTCTTCTGCAACTGTAGGGTACAATACTCTGCATGTATAACCACTGGGTAGAGAAAGTTCATTGTGTGGTTCAAATATCCTATATCCCTGCTTATTTTTATCTTCTTGTTTTAGCCATTACTGAGATGGTAGTGTATAAAAATATCTCCCACTATGATTAAAGCATGGTCTGTTTCTCCTTATGGTTCTATCTTGAGCCTATGTTATTAAATGCACACGTATTTTAAGTTAGTATATCTTCCCAGTGGAATGAAACTTTTATCAGTGAGAATTGACTTTCTTTATCCCTAGAAATGCTTTTGGCCTTAAAAATCTCTTTTGACTGATAGTAATTAAACAACTCTGTTTTCTTTTAGTATGGAATTTGCCTGGTATACCTCTATCCATCCTTTTACTTCCAGTCTTTGTGTTTCTTTAGGATTTTTACATGTCTCTTTAAGTAGTACACAGTCAGACTTTGGATTCTTATTCAGTTCTGACAATCCATTCTTTGTCTATTAACCAAAGAATTTAGTCCACTTATTTTATTGTGAATACCAATATATTTGGATATGTGTCTGTCATCATATTCTAGTTTTCCTATTTGTTTCCTCTGATCTAGTATTTTTGTTCTCTTTTTCTTGATTTTTTTTTGGACTGTTTGTTTTTCCTTGTTCCATTTCCTTTTTTATTGGTCTGGAAACAAAATACTCTTTTTATTCTTTGAATGATTACCTTAAAAAAGACAGCATGTATTGTTAACTTAATCAAAGTAAAAAATTAGCTAAAATCTTCTTTTTTAAAATTTATTTATTTTTTTATTTTCCCACTGTACAGCAAGAGGATCAAGTTATCCTTACATGTATACATTACAATTACATTTTTTCCCCCACCCTTTCTTCTGTTGCAACATGAGTATCTAGACAAATTTCTCAATGCTACTCAGCAGGATCTCCTTGTAAGTCTATTCTAAGTTGTGTCTGATAAGCCCAAGCTCCCGATCCCTCCCACTCCCTCCCCCTCCCATCAGGCAGCCACAAGTCTTTTCTCCAAGTCTATGAGTTTCTTTTCTGAGGAGATGTTCATTTGTGCTGGATAAAAAATTAGCTAAAATCTTTACTTCCCAGGACCATTTTTATTCCAGTTCTCTTCTCCAACTTATTATTGTGTTAAATATCTTAATTTTATCTTGTTTTTTAAAAGCTATATGGCTTAATTATTTATAAATAATTCCTGGTTTGTACAAACAATACAGAAAATTCAGTAGCTTAACCCAGTAAAAGTTTATTCCTCGCTCATCTCATAGTCTGATGCAAGTCAGTCAGCTCTCTGAGGGACTGCTCCTAGAAGTGACTGTGCCATATCTGAAGAAGGCATATACAGCCTTCAAAGCTCGCCTCCTGCTTGTAGAAAGATGGCCAGATTTAAACAGTCAAAGGCTTTTCAGTCAGGGCTCATGGTTTCTTTTGCAATACAATTCCTTTAAAACTTAGATGGATTCAGACATCTCTGTGCACTATACACTAAGTGCTTTCTTTGACAGAGTTCTCAATTCTGCTTTGTTTCTTTGCTTTCTGGTCCCCATACCTGTCTCCCTCTCTCTCTCTCTTTTCTCTCTTTCAAATGTTAGCTATGCCATTAATATGATCTTTGCTAAGATGTGCCTCATTTCATTGAAAAATTCAACTGTTCTTCTACACATAAAGGCTTAATCCCATTGCTTACTCTTCGAGATCTAAAGCAGTATAATTCCCCTAAAACTTGAAGACTCTAAACTTCTGGATTCTATTTCCTTTTATTTCTTATCAATAAGCCAAATATTCCCTGAGCTCATCTCTTTCTTGTAACATCTTGACCAATTACAACTGACACACAAAACTAACGTTCAGTTTTATAGACCCTTTCCCTAGGGCTTCTGGCTCATGATCTGCCCCAGAATTATTACAGGCAATCATTTCACCCCCACAACACAGATTGCCACTTTCCAAGCTTTCTTCTATCAGTTTCCTTGTTGTCCATCACATGGTCACTAAGCCAGTGCCACACATTCTGTGTTGTTGAAATGGCAATGGCTATATTCAGTGCACCCATTTCTGCATTTCTCAGGAGAAGTACAGCTGGTGGCAGCAACAGTCTCTAAATCTGCAAGTTAACATAATAGAGGTTTATGTTCACAGAGTATTCAGGGCTGGTTGAGAAGCTCTCCTGGTGTGTCTGCTCCAAGCAGTGACCCAAGGATCCGGGATGGTATGATGTCATCTTCAATGGGTGGCCTCTAAAGTGGCCATGGGAGGGGAAGAGAAAGTGCATAGTGTTTTATGGCTCTGCCTGAAGGTGGTGTACCTTACTTCTGTCTCCATCTCCATTGTGTCAGCTGGAACCCAGTCATATTACCTCGACTGTATGTAAGTAAAGCTGGAAAACAGTCTTCCTTTGTGTCTGAGAGGAGGATATGTGAAGGGTGACCATATAGCCAGTCTTTGCCCTACCCCATGAGATTTTTATTGCTGTGTCCACTCAGTATTTACTTAGATTCACTCTCATACTTATCACTTCCTTTCTCTTCATCTATTCTTGCATATAATACTTTCCTCTTGGGGTCACTTTCTTTCCGCTTGAAGTACAGCATTTAGAATCTCTTTTAGTGAGTGCCTTCTGACAGTTACACTTCTCTCAGTTTCATCTAAAATTTGCCATTAAGTTTGCCTTGTCCTGAGAGATATTGCTTATGGGATCTAGCCTTCATAAGGGGAGAAATTCCTGTTATACTCTCTACCTTAGGGAGCCCTGGGATGTGTTTCCTGCTTGCTATGCCCCATGAGACCATTACAACTTATGCCCAGACTCACTGAGTTTTGCAGATGTCTTCAGAGAAACAGCTGGCTTCAGCAATCTGTTTTTATCCCCAAATTCCCACCGTTATTTAATTTTTGGCTAAAGAATTACTTACTTTGGAGTTCCCACTGTGGCACAGTGGGTCAAGTATCTGGTGTTGTCTTTGCAGCAACTCAGGTCACTGCTGAGATGCAGGCTCAATTCCTGGTCCAGCACAGTGGGTTAAGGATCTGATGTTGCTGTAGCTGTACATAGGTTATAGCTGCAGCTCAGATTCAGTCCCTGGCCTGGGAACTTTCATATGCCATAGGTGCAGCCCCCTCACCAAAAATAATTACTTACTTTATTGAAAGATCATCAGTGTGCTTAAGATTTTATTATCTAGCATTTTATTAACTTTTTGTTGGAAAAAGGAACCCAGGGGTACCCAATATAGTTTACCATTTTACTCTGTCTTCTGATATTCTTCACAAGTTCAAGGTCTATTTCATCACCAAGTGGTGACCTTTCCAGTCGAGGACAGATAGACTTATGTTGCATTCTGCTCTAAAACTAAATCATCCTTATTAAAGTAAGTTACAGATTAGATATAGAATGAACTTAGACACTCCCCCCTATGGCAAAGAAAAATGAATATGGAACTTCCTGAATAAGAGGGTTAACCCCTGCCCCTTGGGACTTACTGCTGTATTGGGTGATGACACTGATGCTTCTCTGTCCAGCATAGCATCCTAGCACCTCGGCCAGAGCTTGGCTCTTAGTAAGAGCTTCGTAAATACCCTGTGACAGCTGCATTCACCCATTTCTTTCTAACAAATTAAAGAACCACACAAAATTTTTTTATTTTTTAAACATTTGAACATCTATATGCATGGTGCTTTTGCTCTCCTGTGGAACTTAGCACAAATGGATCTACAATGAGGACTTCATTGGTCTTTGCCTTGCCTCTGTAATTAAACCCTTAGTTCTATGCAGGCAGGAGCCTGCATACTTTTCTCCATATACCTCACAGGCTGGCACAGTGCCATGTGCATGTGTGGCTAGCTTTCAACAAAGTAGGTAGATTGGTTAGTCAATTAAATAAACATATGAATCCTAGGTTCATAAAATCATGCATACTGCCATTTCAGAGCTGGTGTGGGCAACAGATGTTGTCCATTGCCTCAAGGTGAGAAATGCCCTAAGGTGATGGTTAACTAGTACCTCAAATTGCTCTGCCTGCAGAAGGCTGGCCTCTCTTCAGGTCAAAAGTGGGCTCTTCTCACACATTTGTGATCTCCATCATACCCACTCCACCCCCCTAGAACTGATCCACAGTTTGTGGAGCACATTCATATGTAGGGACCATAGAGGGCTGGTCATACTTTTGAGTAACTGGTGACATAGGAAGAAATGTCTCTGATGGTAGCTTCCTGGGATATCAATCCCTGCTAATGGAATGAGCTGTCTTGTGTTTCTTCCAGACCTTTGGTCTCTGGTCAAGCCTTGAGCTGAAAGGTGATGGAAGCAGCCCCCAGGACCTAATACAATCTCTGTTTCTCTGCAGCTGCGGGTCTTCAAGCTGGCCAAGTCCTGGCCGACCTTAAACATGCTCATCAAGATCATTGGCAACTCAGTGGGGGCTCTGGGGAACCTCACCATCATTCTGGCTATCATTGTCTTTGTCTTCGCTCTGGTTGGCAAGCAGCTCCTGGGGGAAAGCTATAATACCAACCGTCACAAAATCTCAGCACCCAAAGAGGACTGGCCACGCTGGCACATGCATGACTTCTTCCACTCCTTCCTCATCGTCTTCCGGATTCTCTGCGGAGAGTGGATTGAGAACATGTGGGCCTGCATGGAAGTCGGCCAGAAGTCCATATGCCTCATCCTTTTCTTGACAGTGATGGTGCTGGGAAACCTGGTGGTGAGTGCACGGGAAATGCAGGAGACTTCAGGTTATACTGGAAAGCTTTGACACCATACCTCCCTGACTGAAAAGTCTTCAAACTTTTCAGGGTCATGTGGGACACATCATCATAAGAACTGTCCATTGAGAAGCAGCTGGAATAAGCACATATGACAGAACAGGAAAGATCTGGTTTAGAATCCCAGCTCCACCTCTGATAAAGCTGGGTGACCCAGTGCAAGAGACAATCTCCTGAGCTTTAATTTCCTTATAATCAAGAAAATAGTGTTTACTCATAGGCTTACTGGGAGAATTAAATTACGTGAATGACATATGCAAATTGCCTAGTGCAATGTCTGGGCCATGGCAGGAAGTCAATAAATAGTAGCTGTTAGCTGTTGAAGGAAAATTTCCCTTCTCCACTCTACGGGGTCTCAGAAGGTGTTTTTTTGTTTCTTTGTTTTTTGTTTTTTTTCCAGGTGAGTAAGAGTTAGTTGATGTCTTCAAGCTACACGGGTTCTAACTAGGAGCAAGAAGGAGGCACAGTGGGACAAGAGGAGGGAGAGGAGCTGGGTCATGGACAACATCCAACGCCATCATGACAATAACAAAATCCACTCCCATGGGAGGAGCCCCTCTGGAGGCCTTTCTTCCAATTGGTCCCAGCACCCCTTCTCTGTCCCAGCCTGGCTCCTCACCCTTGGCTTGTCTCCACTCCCTCAAGTTCTGGGCACCCTTGCCCTCCCAGCTCTGGCCTGGAGAAGTGAGGTAGGGCTAGTGGAGGGTGTGATTTCTAGGAGTCTCTTTCTTATTTTTTTAAATTGAAGTATAGTTGATTTATAATATTGTGTTAGTTTCTGATATACAGCATAGTGATTTGGGGGTTTTTTGCAGATTATATTCCATTATAGGTTATTTCAAGATATTGAGTATACTTACTTCCCTGTACT
Organism: Sus scrofa; assembly: GCF_054392235.1. NCBI lineage: Eukaryota > Metazoa > Chordata > Mammalia > Artiodactyla > Suidae > Sus > Sus scrofa. The sequence goes on along the minus strand of NC_139395.1, from coordinate 38,252,172 downwards.
AAACAGTAAGTCCTTGTTGTTTATCTATTTTATATATAGTAGTGTAAATATGTTAATCCCAAACTCCTAATTTATCCCTCCCCCTCTTTCCCCTTTGGTAAAGGGGTAACATAAGTTTATTTTCTAAGTCTGTGAGTCTGTATCTGTTTTGTGTGTAAATTCATTTGTATTATTTTTTAGATTCCACATATAAGTGATATCCAATAGTAATTTTCTTTCTGTCTGACTCACTTCACTAAGCATTATAATATCTAGGTCTATCCATATTGCTGCAAAATGGCAATATTTCCTTCTTTTTTATGGCTGATTAGTGTTCCATTTTGTGTGTGTGTGTGTGTGTGTGTGTGTGTGTGTGTGTGTGTGTGTGTGTGTTAAGTCAATTGTCTGTTGATGGATGCTTGGTTTGCTTCCATGTCTTGCAAGAGCCCCTTCCCCTTTCTTTGGCTGCATATGAAAGTTCCCAGGCCAGGGAATGAACCTGCACCACTGCAGCAACACTAGTAGCTGCAGTGACAATGACAGATTCTTAACCCAATACACCACAAAGGAACTCCCAGGAGCCCATTTCTTTTTGCCCTGGAAGTCAACAAACCTAGATTCTTTTCCCATAAGAGTTTTACAGATAAGAGAAACCTAAATCAAGAGAGGGTATGAAACAACAAATATAGACTCTTCAGAGTTTTTCCTGCTAGGGCTCCTGAGCCACAGGTGCCTTCTGCCTGCATTCCTGAGTAGGGGCAAAGCTCCTTTCTCCCAAGCTAAGCTCCCCATCCCTGCAGAGGCACTGGTGCCCCTGACCCAAGACAGGAAGTTTGCCTCTCTAAGCACTTTTATGTCCCTCATGTCATTTCCTCTTAACAACCTCTCTGAAAGGTAGGGAGTTTCCACTTCCTCCTTACAGGTGAAGGACCTGGAGTTGGAAGCAGCGAGGAGATAGGCCCAGGATCCCAGAGTGAGCAACAGAACCCAGGGTATGGCTGATAAGGGTGGTCCAGGGGCAGGCCTGGGCCTGTTCCTCTCTGTTGTCTCTAAATGTCCCTTTGTTCAGCAGGGGTGATCCTCCTTTATGGTAGAGAATGTACTTACAAGTCTTGTGCACTTGAAGCAGGTCACTTGGGACGCCCCCATGGCTCCCCTCAGTTGCTGTCAGGATGTCCGTAGCTCCAAGAGGGAAAGCCTCTTGGGTAGGCAGAGAGAGGCCCAGGTGTGGCTGTCCTGCCATCCAGCTGCCAACCTGGTGGGCCATGGAGGGGCTCTGCTTGTTGACTGAGTGATCTTTCCTTCCATTCCTTTTTTCAGGTGCTTAACCTATTCATCGCCCTGCTGCTGAATTCCTTCAGTGCTGACAACCTCACAACCCAGGAGGATGATGGGGAGGTGAACAACTTGCAGCTGGCCCTAGCACGGATTCAGTTGTTTGGCCAGCGCACCAAGGAGGCCCTTTGCAGCTTCCTCAACCAGCCCTGCTTGCTCCCCCAGCCCAAGGCAGAGCCTCAGCTAGTAGTGAAACTCCCACTCTCCACCCCCAAAGCCAAGAACCACATTGCTGCTGACACAGCTGTGGTGAAGCCTGGAGGGCTCCCGGCTCCCAGAGGCCCCAGGGATGATCACAGTGACTTCATCACCAATCCTAACATATGGGTCTCTGTCCCCATTGCCGAGGGCGAATCTGACCTCGATGACTTGGAGGATGACGCTGAGGAGGATGCTCGGAGCACGCAGCAAGAAGTGATCCCCCAAGGGCAGGTGAGAGTTCTCCCACAGGACAGCCACGGGAAGCAGGGATGGGCCTTAGGGCTGGAATGGCTGAGGGGAAGTAGGGAAATTTTGATAAAGAGGTTTTCCAACATCAGGGTTGGCACAGCCTTGAAGAGCCCCAGGCAAGCAAGGCATAGGAGCCCTTGATGTAAGGAAGCACAGGCTGTGCCAAGCTTTTTGGAAAAAGTGGCATTTAAGCAGAACCTGGAAGACAGAGTCAGAATTCCCCAGGCAAGCAGGGAGCAGGGACAGTGCCTGAGACCCAGGCCACTTGGAGGTGCTTGAAACTGTCTTTAACACAGCTGCCCCATTTGCTACACCCAACCCAGTCTCTGTGCATGAGATGCTAAGAACGGGATGTTGTCCAAGAGCAAGGCTCATCTTCACCAGCAGCCTAAAGAGTCATGATCATTATGTGACTCATTCATCCAGCTTTTTCTGACAAGGGATGTCACAGGGAAATGACACTTGTTCCTTTTGGCACCAAAAAATTTAAAGCACATTTTCTGGTAACATATATTTTTAAATGCTTCACACAGTTCCTTTCTACCTTATGCTGATAAATCAACCCTTGTTAACTTCTTCTCAACAACTCAAGGCATGAACATCTGCACAATTTGTGAAGGCATGGTTCAGTGTGGGACCTGGGGACATGGAGCACCGCTGGCCAGGCCACTAAGTGGCCTCAGACAGCTGTACTTTGAACTGTAGCTCTTCCCTAGCCTCCTTCCCCTGCAGCTGTCACTTCGCTTGTGTTCCAGCAGCTGCTGTTATCAGCTGCCATATTTTACATGCCTTTGTCTGGGTGACAGCCAAGGGCAGAGCATCACCAGCCCCAGAGTAAAGGACATGAACTCTGTGATGGTTGTCTCCACTCAGAGTCATTTTCAGTTACTTTGGGGGGTCTTTGGGGTGTCTGGAGGGCCAAGTTCACTACCACTCTAACCCTTGGACAAGTAGTAATGGTCATGGCTAACCTCTATGGAGCCAGGTACTGTGTGTGAAGTGTTTTGCAAGGATGAACATATTTAGTCATTGAAATAACCAAATGAAGTAGATCTTGCCTTCTCTAAGTTTGTAGATGGGGTAAAAAGGAAGATCAGAGAAGTTAAATAACTTTGCCTAAGGTCACACTTTTTGTAAGTAATGACATCAAGAGTTACACACAGATCTGTCTGACCGTATTATGTTAGTTGTATATATTAGGTCCTTGGCTCTGGCAGACTGTGCTGTACAAGATCTCTTCAAACTTAGAAATGGTCAGCTGAGGGGGAGCCCATGTATACAAGTTGGGACCCTCTCTCACCAACAGGAGCAGCTGCAGCAAGTTGGGAGGTCTGAGGACTCCTCATCCAGGAGCCCAGGTCCTGGAACATCCTCTGAGGACCTGGCTCCATACCTAGGTGAGAAGTGGAAAGCCAAGGCTGCTGCTCAGGGCCCTGCAGAGGTAGGTATGTGAGCTTCCTAGAGATGCAGAACAGCCTCCTGGACCCTGACCAGTGGTATGGTGGGGCTGGTTGACGGGGCCAGGCGTGGGTATTTCAGACTGCACTCAACCACATAACATCGTGTCTCATGCTGAGAATTTTTCAAGTCCTTCCTAACCTCTGGGTGAATCAGCATGATTTCAGTGGGAAGAGTGAGGTTCCATAAACTGGAAGGCCAAGGGCCATTTCCTTAACCCCTCTTAGCCTCCATGTCTCCATCTGTGAAACTAAGCCATAATGCCTACTTGGTAGGATTCTTTGGAAGCTTAAATGAGATGCTGCTTGTCAAGTGTTTAGCTTCTGCCTGAAATGGAAATAAGTGCCCAGAAAATGACAGCCAAGAAAAAAGGAAACAAAAGACAATCCACAGAGCAAGTTAAGTATCTTTCAGAGCCAGCAGATAAAAGCCAGAGTTCCTGTGGGTGAGGGAGTCTTCCCTGTGACCAGCCCCCACCCTCCCACCCCCGCTTTCTTTTGTCCACACCATCTTCTCTGGCCAAAACCAGACTGGTGCTGGGGCGAGGCTGTCTGTACAGAGTGCTCTACTGACAGCCTCACATAGACTGAGCAGGAAGATTTAGGAATGGCGTATAAGAGGTAAAAATATACTTGATGATTTCATTACAAATTTTTAAAGAAAACAAGCTACACTGAAAGAGGTATCTCTAAAGACTCAGCATCTGTAATAGTACTGTATTAAATTCAAGAATTTAACTTGACACCTAGCCACTGAGTGCTGATGGTGCCAGGCACTGGGAAAGCAAAAATAAGGAAGACATAATTCATCCCAAAGTTACCAAGCCCATCAGTTTGAGGAGAGCCAGTGCCTGGCTAACCCAGGCAAGGCAAGGCTAACCCAGCGGGGTGAGACAGACGGTGGGCTTGAGAGGGGATCTGAGGGCCCTGGGTGAACACCAGCCTCTTGGGTCCAGCTGGGTGCTGGCTGCCATCTTCTACACGTGGACAATAGGTTCCTGCTGGGCATTCTGAGGACTCCCCGGCTAGTTCTCTCTACTCATTGTTTTCAGTACACCACTGCTGGGATTATTTTTGTTTTGTCCATGACCCTGGCCAAGCAGGGAGGAGCCTGACAGTGACAGATGGGGACCCACCCCACCATTTGGGTCCATTAGCCAAGCGATCAGGTTTACTAATACGAGAGCAGCTTCAGCTCCTAATTGAATTCATCTGGAGACATTATAGGGCTGAAGCTGCCAGGAGGGCAGCAGGGCCCCTGAAGCATTGCTCCGTGATTAAATATTCAAGCCCCGTGAAGGCTGAGAGTCTTTGTGGGTGTAATTACGGTGTCTCGGGCCACCGCCAGCACTCCATCAGGGGCCTAGAGGTTTAAAGCCTCACACAGCTGAACCTCCGGGCCTCCACAGAGAGCAACGCTGTTCTGGGGCTCAGCTGGTGAGGCATTGAAACACAAGGGACGCCATGGTGGTCCAGCCCCAAGGGTGCTCTCGCCACATCTTAGAACATTTCAGAGCCCTGGGCCAGTCGGACCTGTGGTGACCGTGTGCAGATTCACTGGGCCCCTCAGAGAGCTGAGTTTACTGCTGGGTTTTCTGCCCTCCAGGGCATGGATGACACAAGCTCCTCGGAAGGCAGCACTGTGGACTGCCTGGATCCTGAGGAGATCCTGAGGAAGATCCCCGAGCTGGCAGATGACCTCGACGAACCAGATGACTGCTTCACAGAAGGTAGAGTGGCAGAATCTAGATTGATGTTCATTAGGGCCAGAATCTAGCTCAACAAACACGGATCTGGGCCTCTCTGTGCCTGGGGTCCTGGCCTGGGGTCCATGGGAGACTGAGAAGCAGGACCCCTTGCTCCTCACTCCCAGGCTTGAGGGCCCGGCGTCAAACACAGATGTCAATGGGGAGCAGCCTAGCGGTGGGATATGCAACTTACATTGCATCAGACCCGGATAACAGATGCTCTGCCTCCCTTCTGACCCTCAAAAACACTCACCGAGTTATGTAAACTATCCCTCTGGAAGTTGAAAGGGAAAAGGTGGCCACCACCATAAACTCTTGACTTGGGCCCCAAAGGGCCCAGAGAAGGGCCCTGACACATCTGTGTCCTTCCAGTCTATGAGACTCTTAAAAGGTAGAACCTGCATCTTTCTCATCATTGCTCTTAATGTTTAGAACAGCGAGGCCCATTGTGTTCTCAGTAGACATTTGTACAATAAATGAATAACAATGAATATGTAAATAATTATGGAAAAGCTTTGAAAAAATGCTTGAAAATATTTGAAAAAATACTTTCCAGTTTCACATGACCCTGGGCTAGGCTGCCCAGGCCCCATTCCCGCCATGTGGTGACCTCCCAGTTCAGCACAGGCTCATGGCCTTGCCCCTCAGATACCCCCAGGCCCAGGCCCAGGTCCAAGGCTTGATAAGTCTCCTGGACGGAGACTATGGTATCCTCTATGGGGAGGAAGATGGTTGGGAGGACGTGAGATTGTGCAAGAGCCGGAGTGGAGAGGGGCACCTAAAGGGCAGGTGGGAGAGGCTGCCTGAAAGGGACCCCAACTCTCTCCTAGTCCAGGAAAGAATTCTCCTCCAAAGGAGTGGCAAGTGGGTTTCCCAGCAAAGCGGTTTCCCTGCAGGGCTGGGGCCCAAATGCTCCTCCTTTATCGGAGGAACATCACTCACCATCAGTCCTCTCTCCCCATAGGCTGCATTCGCCACTGTCCCTGCTGCAGAGTGAACAGCTCCAAGTTGCCATGGGCCGTGAGCTGGCAAGTGCGCAAGACCTGCCACCGCATCGTGGAGCACAGCTGGTTTGAGAGCTTCATCATCTTCATGATCCTGCTCAGCAGCGGAGCACTGGTGAGGAGAGGTGGGGTCCCCACCCCAACGCCCTCCAGATGGGGTCTCACACCATCCAAAGACCCTGAGGCTGCAGTAGTGGACTCCCCTGATCCCTGGGCCAAAAGTCTCCTCATCTGCAGCTGAAAGGCGAACCACAGCCCCACACGTGGGCTCCCTCAGCAGGAGGGCTTGGAGGTGCCCATATCTGGCCTGCTACACCTGCCTGCACGAATTTTAAGCACTGAATGTGTACATTCCACTTTGCAGGTGGGGAAACTGACATTCAAAGGGTTTATAGGACTTGTCCAAGGTTACCCAGTTTGTCAGTAGCAAAACCTAACTTTGCCCTCATTCGATCCCAAAGTCCTTGACTTTCCACCTTCTGATCTCCCTTGCCGTATCAAGCTGCTTGCAAATACCTCTATTACTGGTTTGGAGCTTACCACAAACCATTACAACAGCACTTCTCAAAATTTAATCACCTGGGGAGTGTGTTAATGCAGATTCTGGGAGTTCCCTTGTAGTGCAGCAGATTAAGGATCTGGCCTTGTCACTGCAGAGGCTTGGGTCACTGTTATGGCATGGACTCAATCCTTCGTCCAGGAACTTCCACATGCTGTGGGTTCGACCCCCACCTCCCCAAAAAAGGCAGACTCTGATTCAGAAAGTCTGGGGTGGGCCCTGAGGATTTGCATTTCCAACAGCCCCCACCTGATGTTGATGTTGCTGGTCCATAGACCACACTTTGAATAACAAGGCCTTACAGGCATAGAGATTCTGAGCTAAGACACTTAAGCCCCTTGCTGAATGCCCAGCTTTGTAGAACAAGAAAGAATGTTTCTCTCTGCAGATGTTTCTGTAGTGCTTAGGCTCACTACACAATCTCAGCCAGTCTTCCCAATGAACTAAGGTACACATGGACCCAGGAAGGGGCTCATCATCCCCAGCTGTCCACATTTTATGGATGAGGAAGCCTCAGCCCAAAGACATGTGGGGAGCTGCCCAGATCCCGGCTAATTAGTTAAAGGGAGGACCAGAGCCCTACCTCTTGATTCATGACCCCGACTCTTACCACTTTTCTTGCTCCCTGGGTTTACTCCCTGAAAAGAGTCTATAGACTATGTGGGCACCCACTTAAGTGCCAGATTTCCCAGGAAGGGAGCCAGAACTGCTCAGGGTGTCATCCCAGCCTTAGGGAGGAGCAAAGGCAGATGAGAAGGTATGATCTGAGAGGTGAGAGGAAAACTAGGCACAAAGCTCCAAGAGTTTCACGGAGCAGGCTGGCCTGCCACCTTGGCTGAGTGGAGAGGGGGTGGCAGTGTCTGACGCTGCCCACTGCCCTGGCACAGGGTGGCAATTGTCCCCCTAAAATAGCACTCTCAGCAGAGTCCTGAGTGCAGAGGCCACACTGCAGAACAAGAGGAGGCTGGGAAGTGCTTTCACCACACCTACTCTTCCCTCTATGCTGAAAATTTTAACCTCCATCATTTGATGAGAATGTAACCACATTGGCTGTGGACAGATGCTTTTTTCATTACCTCATTGGCTCCCACGGGCTTTCTTTCCTCTTTTCTCCTCTCCACTGCCCCTTACCCCTTCCCTTCTCTCCCTCCTCCCCTTCTCCACATGCCCAGCTGCTCTCCCACCCTCCCCTCCTGCCTGGGAGCTCACACGGGGCACCAGCTGCTGGCCCCACCCCATTGCTCTCCCTCCCTCCCCATCTCCTTCCCCAAGGGACGAAACAGGCTGGCACCAAATTTAGTCTGCCTTATGCTTTTACTTCGAGTATGTTTGAAAAAAATAACATGAGTTTTTATCTGACAAAGTGAAAAAAAAAAAAAAACACCTTGGAAATTATGGGGAAATGCAAAGAAAAAATATCACCAATTTTCCTATCACTCAAAGAGAATCTCACTTTGAAAACATTTTGGTGCACTTCCTTCCCATCTTTCTTATGCATGTAATACATAAATATTACAAATGGAAACCACATTGGTGCATTCTGTAATTTCTCAGTAAATTTTCTTTGTACTGTGCTCCTCCCAACTCATTAAATGGCTTCAGTGTAACTAATCCCCATGCTCACTTCTAATAAGCACTGAATATTCTTATATACACTCCTTCAGAGATGTTGGCTTATTTCCAGTTTTAGGTCCAGCCTTAGAAGCAGAACTGGAGGCAGGAATTCTGATGCAGTTTGTGGAGGCCATTCCCTCTAAGTTTGGAGCATGTGAAAGAAGTAGGACAGGGAAAGAAGCTGAGAAAAGACTTGGGTTCACATGAATCCCAGCCTCAGCCTGGTCCCACAGAAGATCTAAAGCATAAAGGGCATCACAGAACTGTCCCATCTTGAGGCAAGGGGACAGTCAGGCACTGGCTGCGGCTGCCTCCAGAGGGGCCATATAACCTCCTAAGGTGGAGGCAGTTCCCTTCAGCCCAAGGAAGTGTCCTCGGGCAATGGAAGCATTGGCCAGCTGTTAGCAGCCAATGTTCACAGCAGTGATGGTCTCATTGGCCCCTTAAACAGGATCTGGGTGGGGCACCAGTAATATCTAGGGTCCTTAAGGACACACTCTTGAAGGCAGAATTGCTGGGTTTCTAAAACCTTTGAATCATATTACCAAATTGGCTTCCCAAAAGACTGAACTAGTTCTCACTTCCCCCAGCCACTTCCCCCAGCTGCTTCTTTACAACCACACTGACACTGGGGGTTCCCCCCACACCAGTGCCTTTTCATCTTCATCAATCTGATAAAAGAGAAACGGCATCTTTTCTTCATTTGCATTTCCTTGATTACCAGTGAGATGTAGGAGTCTTACTTTTATTTTCATGAACATCCTTTGATGCTTTTATTTTTAAACCAAGTCACTGTTAGCAATTCCTTTGGTTTACTTCCAAAATCCAATTTGAGAAGGTTTCCTTTCTCACTTGTGTTCAGCTCCCCTGCAAAGTAAGCAGGGCTGTGTGTCCCCACTGGCTCCGAGGAAGTCCTGGTTTATATCTTCCAGAGCCTCCTCCACTACCCCCACCATTCCTCCCCAGAGCAGAGAACAAAACAAAATGATGTGGGCAAGCTGGTTAGCAAAGCTCTTCTAGCGACTGCAGGCAGGGAAGACTGGGCCCCTCCCTGTCCCTAGGCCCTAGGGCTCTGGGTCCAGGCTGTCCACCTACCACTTTGTTCCCTTCCTTACAGGCCTTTGAAGATTTTTACCTTGACCAGAAGCCCACAGTGAAGGCCTTGCTGGAGTACACTGACAGGGTGTTCACGTTTATCTTTGTGTTTGAGATGCTGCTCAAGTGGGTGGCCTATGGCTTGAACAGTTATTTCACCAATGCCTGGTGCTGGCTGGACTTCCTCATCGTGAACGTGAGTGGCCCAGTGGGCACGTATGGGCTTTGGGGTCCTCTCCTCTGGCTGATGACTGTATCCAGTGCAAAGGAAGCTCAGAGGTCTGACCTTCAGGGGCTACTCCAAAGAGAATTCTTAGCAAGGGGTCTGAGAATAGCCCTGCATATCCATGGTCCAGGTAAGATCTGGGCAGTACATGATTCCAACACAACAGTGACCCTCAGTTCCTAGGTCTCCATCCAGAAAGACTGCTTACTGACCTCTGTATTTTACATCCAAAGCAAGATGGCACATGACCTTGCATCCACTGACACAGCTTCTGGACCTATGGATGCTGAGAATTGTCCAGCTTAGAGAATCGACCCTCCCCCAACTCAATGGTCCCCAGCCCTGGCTGCACTTTAGAATCACCTGAGGAGCTCTCAAGAACACAATGAACAAACACTGCTCTTTCCAGAGATTCGGGTCTTATTGGTCCTAGATGGAGTACAGGCTTCAGTATTTTGCGAAAGCTCCTGGGCATGACCAGTGTGCAAACAGGCTTGAGAACCACTGAGCTTATACCACTGGTATTTCCCCAGTGGCATTAAAAGGGGCAGAGGTTGCCTTTGGAGGGGTGATGAGCTGGAACTCTATATTCAGACTAACCTGTGGCCACTAGCCCTGCATTAGGGGATTTACCGTGTACCTCCCACACCTTAAACTTGAGATTCCTCAAAACTCTGGGGATACCATCCCCAATAAATTTCTCTTAAGAGTCCTCCTAGCCCCAAAGCCAGGAGTGACCTCCCCCTCCTCTTAACCACACAGTCCTCTATCTGTCCAGGCCCTGACAGTCTTGGCTTGGCAGGATGGCTGCCTGAGCTATTTCTTCCCTGCTGCGTGGCTGAGGGTCCCTGCAGGCAAGGGGAGGCACGTGCTATGTTTGTCTCTGCCTCCCACATTCCCACAGCCACCAGTGCCAAGGTCTGCACATCAGAGGTGTTAGGAAATGTGTCTGTATTTGGTGCTTGCCTCCTGAAGCTGGATGGGGTCCAGTTCAGAACATTCTGTCCAGCCTCCTGTGTTGGCAGGTCCTCCACAGCAGGTCTGTGCACCCAATTCTCTTCTTTCCTGACACCAGTGAACTAGCAGCATCAGGCCACTGCAACACAAGGATTAGCTGTGAGGCCTGAAATCTGAATCACAGGTGATAATTTTGTGAATATCAAGTAATTACTCATAAATGAAGGGAAAATGTTTTATTCTAGCTGCCCACCCCTGTTCGGGGCATAGTAATTCCCACCTAAGTAGGTCTCGCTAGTTTCAGCCCTGATCACCTGAAATGGTCACCCACTCATCCATGTATCCCTCCTCCTACTAATTCTTCCTTCTGACCCTCCACCCTTCCTTCTATACATCCCTCTCCCGTCTCTCCAACCATTCACCCTGACGTTTTCCTTCCTTCCTAACATCTATTCATATCATCTCCTTCCATCCATCCATGCTCATTCTTCTTTCCCCCTTCCCTTCTACTCATCTATTTATCTTAACCTTCCTTCCACCCATCATTGGTCTTTAACCCTTCTATCTTCCTATTTGTCTTTCTATTGAACTATCCAGTCATCTGACCTTCTGTTCACTCATTCAAGCAGTCTTCTATTCACTCATTTTTCCATCTTTTTATTCTTCCTTTCACTTATCTATCTATCCTTCCTTTCTTCCACTCATCTGTCCTTTTTCTTCCATTCATCCATTCATCCATCCAGTCAACCTTTTGTCCATTCTGTGATCTCTTCCATTCCTTTATTCTATCCGTCTCTCTATATTTTCATTCATCCATCAGTCATTTTACCCAGCCATCCATCTTCCCCAATCCATCCCATTCATCCACTATCCATGCCTCTGTATTTTGTCATTTCTCCTTTGGTTTCTTTTTTTCCATCCTTTCCTTCAACTATCGTATCCATGCTTAGATCATTTAATCCGTTATTTTATCCAAACATCCTTCAACTTTCATCAAGATTTCTCCTTTATTCCCTTCCTTCCTTCCATCAATCCATCCCAACATGATTCAATTTATCCAGTGTTTATTTATAACAACTGAATATTGGATTGTTTTATGAAGTGCTCTGGAGAGACAGAAGCCAAGAAATAAAAATTCCCTATCTCCAGGAGTTTATACTTTAATCTTCCAGCAGATAAGACACACAGCAAGAAATAAACATATGATGAGGAAGAGAATGTGGTGAGCACTGCTGGAAATAATTAGTGTCCTAGGAACACAGAGACATGAGCCTTCTTCCATTCTGGGGATTGGATAGTTGTGAAGGTTTCATATAAGAGGTGGCGTTAGATGTGGGGTTTAAGATGGGCAGGGGCAACAAGGTGAAAGAAGGACTGGTGGTGTCCAATCTCAATTAAAGGATGATCTTGGGCAAAGGTACAGACAGGTACATTTATGCAACGATTTTATTTGGATAGGATATATGGGCGAAATATGACTGGAAATACAGGCTGTAGCTATATAATACAGAGTAGGGAGTCTGGAGCTTATCCTGAGAATGCTAGCATTAGCGAAGGTTGGGAGTAAGAGAGAAACATGATCATAATCAAATTTGCAGTGGAGAAATGATGGGATGGATGCAATACTGGGGAGGCTAGTGCCTGAGCAGTGGAAGTAGAGCTGGGCTTGGGTGGGAGGGCTTTGATGGACAGGCCCCAGCTCCTGACTGCCCCAACTGCAGAGTTTGTATAGGAGGCAGACTTCCCAGAGGCTGAACAAAAGACTGAACAGGGTCTAGCATGGAACTGTCCCCAGACCTCCTGCTCCCAGTCAGCCAGGCAGCTGGGTGCCACCTACTGGTGTTTGGAGCCTTGCCTGGATGAAGGAAGGAGCTCCTTTCCATTCCACCTTTTTGTCCTGGTGAAGGAAGTCACCATTCAGAGAAAGGGCTTTATTTGAGGCTCTAGCACCCAAGTGTAAACCCTGCCCTTTCAGAAGTTCTGATGTACATCCCCACCTAGCTGTCAAGGTAAGCGGAGCCTGAGTTCAGCCCACCAATCAGGGCACAGTTGGAATCTCCCAGGATCAGGTCACAGCCTCTGGCAAGCTCAAGCCAACATACATGGAATCTCCCTGGCACCTTTGAAGTTCCTGGAAGATGTGACCATTTTTCCATGTCAATTTGTGTCCTTTGAGGTCCTTGGTCCAACACTAAAAAAAAGACAAAATTGACCGACCTATAACATGGACTCCCAACTCGGTAATTACATTTCAACTGCCTGTCAAAGTGGGATCTCATGGCCCCATGCCAGTCACTCTTCCTGAGGAGCTGCAGAGCTGTGAGGGTCCTGGGGTTCTCATTTTACAAAGGTGGGAATGCCACCTGAAGTAGCAAGGCACTGATCCAAAGTCCCAAAAAATTATGGTTGAGAGGGAACAAGATTCCACCCTGCCCAGGACTCTTTCCTTTCCACTTTTCTGAGCAAAAACAATTAAGACTCACTTTATATTCCTCAAAATAGACTTTCAGCATAACCCCCATGAAGGATCAGCATCTCTCCAAGTCTCCGAAAGTCGATCAAATTTTCATGGCTGTTGGGGCCTGGCTGGTGTCCTAGAGGAGAAGGGGAAGGGGAACTCCACTGGGAGCTTGACCATCTGCATACCAGGGGGTGGTGATGTGGGAGACTGAAATATTCTTGCCCAAAGCTTCAGATAAATGATTAATGAAATGTTTAATGAAAGAGAAGAAATTGAACTCTTGCTACACCTCTCACTGAAGTTCAGAATAAGGTGGGAGCCACGTCGACAAAGTAAGAGGTGGGAGGGAGTTCCCATCTCTTTCTACCAGGACCAACTTTCTGGAACCCTACCTAGGGTGATGCTCTTTCTCTCTGCCTGCACTCAGATCTCACTGACAAGCCTTATAGCAAAGTTGCTACAGTATTCTGATATGGCATCCATCAAAGCCCTTCGAACCCTCCGTGCCCTGAGGCCACTGCGGGCTCTGTCTCGATTTGAAGGCATGCGGGTAAGACCTATCTCCAAGCTGCTCTGGTCTTTGATATTTGGTACCCTTCTCCCCTTTACACCCTCCATACTGCTGACCCTGAGCTCCAGGCCGCACCCCTGCAGATGGGCTCTGGGTCCCCACTTCCTGTTCTGACGTTGGCAATGTCCCAACTCGCCTGGTCCATCAAGTCCCTCTGTGAGCCCTCTTCCCTTCTCACCTTAACAATCACACCCACCAGGACTCAGACCTCACTCTCTCCTGCTCTTAGAGAGGTGATCCTGTTTCATGGTTTCCTAAGCATCTCTCACCTCAGTCTCCCCACCCTGCCTTTTGTCCTTACTGCCAACACCTCCAGAACATCCTGAGCTTCATGTTTCCATGACAAAGGAGGCTTGCTTCTGGAGTTCACGTTGTGGCAAAGCAGAAACAAATCTGACTAGGAACCAATAGGCTGCGGGTTCAATCCCTGGCCTTGCTCAGTGGGTTAAGGATCCAGCGTTGCCATGAGCTATGGTGTAGGTCACAGACATGGCTTGGATCTGGCATTACTGTGGTTGTGGCATAGGCTGGCAGCTGTAGCTCTGATTTGACCCCTAGCCTGGGAAATTCCATATGCTGCGGGTGTAGCCCTAAAAAGCAAAAAAAAAAAAAAAAAAGGCTTTCTTCTGACACTCCATTTGTGTGTAATGACATCATCAGCTCAATCCTCTCCCACTGTAATGTATCTTCTCCCCAATCCAGCGAAGTCCTCAGGTCCTATGGATTCTCCCCTTTCATCCATCCCTCTCCTCATCCTTTGAGATCAGCTTCACTGTCTTCCTCAGGATGGAATGCTCACAAGCCTGGCCCTAATATTCTGGGACCGCAAGGGCTGCTAATTTCCCCTCCTCCCCTTCCTCCTAATTACAAAATTTCCTGGTACAGAAAGCAAGGTTTGCTTTCTTCCTCTATCATTGCCTCAAAGAAAATATCATATCTTCAAAACAAAAGTAAGATTTTATTTATTTATTTTTATCTTTTTGCCTTTTCTAGGGCTGCACCCGTGGCATATGGAGGTTCCCAGGTTAGGGGTCTAATTGGAGCTGTAGCCACCAGCCTACTCCAGAGCCACAGCAACACGGGATCCGATCCGCGTCTGCAGCCTACACCACAGCTCACAGCAACGCCAGATCCTTAATCCACTGAGCAAGGCAAGGAATTGAACCCGCAACCTCATGGTTCCTAGTCGGACTCGTTAACCACTGAGCCACGACGGGAACTCCACAAAAGTAAGATTTTAAAATTAACTCGTTGGAGTTCCCACTGTGGCACAGAGGGTTAAGGATCCAGAATGTTCTCTGCAGTGGCTCAGGTCACAGCTGCCTCTTGGATTCAGTCCCTGGCCTGGGAACTTCCACATGCCACAGGTACGGGAAAAAAATTAACTTGTACCTTTACAAACACTAGGAGTTTATCACTGAGATACTTTGATCTTTATTTTACTTTATATCCAGGTTGCTGATTTACAAATAAGCAAGTTTGTGAATATGAATTCGGGTGTTCACTGATTCTTGACCAAAGCACACTATAAACTCTTATGTTGTGTGTTGTATTTAGGGAAAATAAAGCAAGGCTTAAGCACAACACACATGCTTACACCCCTAAATGAGCATCTGTGTACGTGTGAATTTGTCTATCTTCTCAATCTGGAGGAGAGATACTGAAACCTACCCTGAGTGAAATTTAGAAAGAAGGTATAAACCTATCTCCAGCTGCCCATGTCTCTGTCTTATGAGTCTGAAATATGGCTCTAGTTAACCCACAACTCTTACTTCAAAGGCCACTGGCTCATGAAGCAGCCTGAGTGAATGTAGAAAGAAGTGGGATTTGGCAAAGAGGGTGAGGAATTTGTGGGGCTCCAGGTCTTTCTGCCTTTCCCTCCAGGTGGTGGTGGATGCCCTGGTGGGCGCCATCCCGTCCATCATGAACGTCCTCCTTGTCTGCCTCATCTTCTGGCTCATCTTCAGCATCATGGGCGTGAACTTCTTTGCAGGAAAATTTCAGAAATGCATCAACAACACAACTGAAGGCTTTCTTCTTGTGCCTTGGACTACCGTGAATAACATATCTGACTGTGAACGTCAAAACTACACTGGAAGCTTATTTTGGGTCAATGTGAAGGTCAACTTTGATAATGTTGCAATGGGTTACCTTGCACTTCTGCAGGTGGTGAGTCCTGAAATCAACCACGTTTCTTCCTTTGGCTGCTCGATAACATGGGGGGTCTGCAGTCTCCCAGAAGATGCTACATGGAGATTTTGCAAGGGGTAGCACTCTGTAAACTGAGCTTATTCCCCATTCCTACAGACTACACGGTGAGGCTGGAAGGTCCTACTGATGAGTGTGGTCTCACAGTGGTGCAATTAGACCAATGTGTGCTAAAAGAATAGAATTAAGGGGTCCCACCTGTCATGGGACTATATCAGGTGATGACTTAGAATTCACTGCTTGTAGAAAATAGACATGGTATAGCCATATATTCAGTCTTCTACTGCAAATCACCTCCTAGAGGGTAGTAAACTATGTTCCAGGTGTAATATAATGATCAATAATGCTTGTGATGATGACAGTCAATAACATTCATACTTCCAGGCATACAATCATTCATGCACCCCTTGCCTTCATCCACGTGTTCATTCCATGTTGATGCAATTGCTTATATACATTTTGTCATGCAGTTACCCACAACTTCCTCCATTCCATCATTTGCTCGTGCATTCGTTCAAAAACTAGTGCCTGAGTAGCTACGGTGTGCCAGGCACTGAAATCAGAGGCATGTCAGAACTGGCTCCAGGCGGCCCAATGCTCTATGAGAAAAACGGATAAATAAGTGAATCAAAACAGAGGCCAGTGTAGATGGATGCGCAGACACTGAGTGGCCACTGCTCCTTGTTTCTAGGCAACCTTTAAAGGCTGGATGGACATCATGTATGCAGCTGTCGATTCCCGGGAGGTGAGTCTTAGCCTGCGGTGCCTACCGCCTCCCACTCTGTGCATCCCTCCCACATTAGTCTATTTGAAATGGAGTGAAGGTGGCCTTGGTGCTGGGAGAGGCAGTCACCCAGCAGCCTTCCACTGTCCTTCCCTGGAGCAGTGGCAGCTGGTTCTCCGATAGATGTTTAACCTGACCTAGTCTTCTAGACTTCTCAAGTTCTTTTTCCACTTACCATTAAGGAAATTATCAGGAAACCTCTGAAGAACTGTGTGTGAGGGCAATCCCTGGGCAAAGGCAAGGGCGAGGGCAGTGGCTGGAACAATGTAATTTCAGGCACCATCATGGCAGCCAAGTGGAGGAGATGGGTACTGTTGGGGAGAGACCCTTTCCCACTGGGGCAGACATTACTGATGCCCTGCCCCACATGCCCTCAGCCCACGTGAGTTTTCTGATTCTGAGATTTACCTTTCCTTGGGGCCTCAGAGCTTGCTCAGTAACCCCTCCCCCCAAGGGTGGAGGACTGTACGTCTGCAGGGGCAAACCTCAGAGATAAGCTTTAGGGGTCTGTAGATAAATGTTCTCGCTTCCTTCCTTTGGAGGCACAATTTTGAGGTGTGTTCTATGGTCCTTAGAGGATGGAGTGCCAGTTGCCCATGTGATGGCACTGCCTTTATCCTGTTCTTGTCTCCCCACCCCTCCCTCACTCCTGCTTCCTGGGATCACCTACTACATAAGCCACCTGCACCCAGATCCTTGTCTCAGGGTTCTGTGGAGGTGAACACAAGCTCAGACACCCCATCCTACCATGCCCCTCCTTGTTTGCTCACAGGTGAACATGCAGCCCAAGTGGGAGGACAATGTGTACATGTACATGTACTTCGTCATCTTCATCATTTTCGGTGGCTTCTTCACACTCAATCTCTTCGTTGGAGTCATAATTGACAACTTCAACCAGCAGAAAAAAAAGATAAGTGGGGCTGAAGTGTTTCTGTGGTAGGGCAAATCTTAGACTTCCCACTCCCAGCCTCGTGACTGAAGCCACCGCTAAGCACAGTCCTCTTGCCTGACTAGGAGCCCAATCTTGGCCTTTGGTACCAACACTGACCTTTGCCCCCTGATGGCAGCCTTCACCCCTGTTTGAGGTCTGAAGGAGTGATGGCTGCCCTCAGGGAGCAATGACAGTTGTGCGTGTTTCCCTGTCTCTCTGCACTTAGGGGGCCAGGACATCTTCATGACAGAGGAGCAGAAGAAGTACTACAATGCCATGAAGAAGCTGGGCTCCAAGAAACCCCAGAAGCCTATCCCACGGCCTCTGGTGAGCTCCAGAGCTCTCCTCTGGCAGAGCGTGTCTTAAAAATCCAACCCAACAGCCCATACCTGTGCCAGTAGGAGTCTGGCTAGTGCTCTTAGTGGAGGAGAGTTTGGGGATGATATAATGAGGGTTCCCAGGCCCAAGGAAGAAAAGTCTGCAAGCAGCAACTCTGGTCTTCTGGAGTGAAATATCTCCTACTGTATAGGGAAGTACTGAGTTGCACAACTGGCTGAGTGGTATAGCACAGGACTGGGAGAAGATTAGGCTAAATAATAGTAAGGATGGTTAGAACCCCACAATGAAAAAATTTGTGGTTACACATCATGATATAGGTTGCAATGGATTGCCAGCTTCACCCCACATTCCACCCCATGTGGACAGGTAGGCAGAGAGGAAATGGCCAAACCCAGCCCTCTTAGGATTGTGGACCCAGTCATGGTTGTGGTCAGGTGATGTAATAGGAACCAAAAATTATCCCACTCTAGTGATTAAGGACTGACTGACCCTTAAAGCCATGCTCCCCTTTGATTCCTTTATTCACAAAGAACCATAGCACAACCCCATTTGTCCTTCCCTACGTAAAGCCTAAGGACCTTCAACAAAGATACAGGCCTTTCCCTAAATGAACGGGGGAGACATACATTCTATTGGCCAAAGCATTAGGATTTCTAAATCAAGGCATGGGGTTTGCATAAACTAAAACTAAAAACTTAATGAGCACAAAATCTTGAAAACATTCACAGGAGGGGGAAAATGCTATGACCTTTCACACACTTTACTTGGAAACAGTGGTCACAAATTTATTACTATTCTCAGCTCTGATAAGACGTGTTACAAATGGGGACTGATGGAATGTGCAGACCTCTGAAGAAGCAGAGGTTTCCTTCCAAATCCCCCACAAACTCAAGGTAACTGGGTTGAGTTAGCCTGAAGGGAGAGTCCCTGAGGCTCTGGGATATCCCTCCAGTGTGCAGTGGACAGGAGCAGATTCAGAACCAGAAGATGTAGGTGAAAGGTTGGCCCAGCCACTCAGAGCCAAGGAGGGGTTATGGAAGGAGGGTCCTAAGACCTAAGAAACAAGCAGCTAAGTCCCTGCTGGCTTTTACTGGTAGCTGGACTAGTATTGAATCCACATTTGGACCAGACACCAAGGAGTGCTATGCTAGGTACAACCCTTGGCAAAATCATGACAGTTTTTGTACCTTTCCCTTCACACTTGCTCAATCTCTATAACATCTCAGCTTCTCCCCCCTCATCAGCCAATCCCATAGGCAACCATAGCTTCCTCCTCTCCAGGAGGCTGATTTCCTTGGATAGGGTGAGCTGCATTTCCAAAAGGGACCCTAGGAAAGGATACCATCTGTTTTTTGTTTGTTTGCTTTTTAGGGCCACACCTGCGGCATATGGAGGTTCCCAGGCTAGGGGTCAAATCGAAGATACATTTGCTGGCCTACACCACTGCTGTGGCAAAGCAGTATCTGAGCCATGTCTGTGACCACACACAATAGCTCACGGCAATGCCAGATCCTTAACCCACTGAGTGAGGCCAGGGATCAAACCCACAACCTCATGGTTCCTAGTCGGATTCGTTTCCGCTGTGCCACCATGGGAACTCCGGAAAGGACACTATCTTAATACAAAGGTAGGAACTGAATGTTGAAATTCCAGGCTCTGAAATAGGAATGGAAGTCAGTGGTTGGGCAGGAAGACCTACAACAACATCATTATGATTCCTAATTAAGCCCTAACCAAGGTCCTTCAAGATTGGCACTGGAGGAGGTCTTTCACATGGATAAGGGAAATGAGACCTCATAGCCCGGCTGTGTTCCTGAGATTAGCCATCTTTTTGGATGGGAGTGGGTCTATTATTAATTAACTATCAGCATTGTACTGGCTTTAGTGGGAGAACATGCCTCTCTCCTTAATATTCTGGTCCAAGCATGGCAAACATTCTTTCCTTTGTTCCTCTCTGCATAGCTGAGGCAAGGCTGGAACATTTAAACAAGACTTTGAGGCTTAGGGATGCCAAAAGGGAAACTAGCAGGACAGGGTCCAAGCAGCAACTACATCTGGCTGCTCTCCAGGGCCCACAAGCCTTGGCCCGTCCTAGCTCCTGGCTAGCATCCATGTGGCAGGCAGCATCTTGGCACCCACCACCCAGTAGGACAAGGCTGATCATCTGCCCTCCACAAAGTCCAGAGCCAAGAAAGACACCCAAGTGAAAAAAGAAATTCCCACTCGCACCTAAGACTCACCTTCCCAGATCCAGCCTCCTTTTCAACAAATTACTGGTGCTGGAATGCCCATCTTCCCTGAGGGAGTCCTACAGGTTTATCTGGTTAGATAAGCTGAGCACTGGCACAGGACTCTGCTCCAAAGGTGCATAGGTGCCAGTTCATGGCAAGGGCAGCCTTGGATGGCATAGGGACCACCAACACATGTGTATACACATTACTTCTTGCCGCAGGTGAAGCCCAAATTCTAAATCTTATGCTTCATCCACAGCAAAGACTAAGTCTTCCACAAGACTGGTAAGTTTTATGCTATAACATTGTCTACTATAGAAATCACTAAAAGCAGGTTTCACATAATCCACTTTATAGGAAAATTATGGGCTCCAGAATATTACATCATCAGTCACCCACTTCATCATCTCTGAGAGCACTGAGGGATGCAAAGAAGTGATCCCTGCCCACAGGCTAAGCCAAGAGTGGCCAGCAAGCTGCTCCATTCCCCAGTAGCTGAATATCCAGGGCAAATTAGGAGCTTGCTCTGTTTAATTAGAAATCATATGGCCATGAATGCGACTCTGTTTTTTTCATCATTTTCAATGAGGGAATGAAAGCTATTAGTGGCTCAGCAGTCCCTCCCCCATTCCAGAAAAGACATGAGCCAGCAGTTATGCCTGGAGCCAGGCCCACTTGGGTCTGATTCTTTGCTCTAACCCTGCAGGGTAGCAAACCATCCCCACCATGAATCAGAAAGTAGGAACCAGCTTCTGTCACAGCCCTTCTCCCTCTGCCTGCTTTGCAGCTCCTGGGAGCATCCTGGTGAGATTCATAACAGGTTCCTCTCTCCCTCACAGCCCCTCATGCAGAGCACTGCACATAGTACATGTTCAAGAAGCCTTTTGTACAGAATTATATTTAATCCACCTAGTGGAGTGGCTTTATAATTTTATTTGAGGTGTGGGTAATCCAGAGCTATCCATTCTGTCATCCATTCATTCATCTGCCTATTGAGTATCTATTGCATGCCAGGTACTATGCAGTAATGAGTAAGATGGACAAAGTTCCTGCCTTCACAGAGATGATAGTCCAATGACACAGGAAAACAATTCAAAAAAATCACACACATATTAATTCACAGGCTGGAGAGATTGCCAAGGGAGAAAGAACAGGGTGAAGAGCAAAGGAATCCTAGGGCTGAGTCTTGAGGAGCTCTTTACATGTAAAGGTTGAGTAAAGAAAACTCAAAAAAGAGCAACAAGAAAGGATAGAAAAGAGCCAGGGAAGTTAGGCTTAATGGCAATCAAGAAAGGAGCGTTTCCAGATGGAGGGGGTGGTGAGCAGTGCCAAACAAGTGTCCTGGGATTTTGCATCATGGGGGTTACGAGTGATCTTAACAAGAACCACATCAGTGTCAGGACAAGGACAAAAGCTCTGTTGGAGTAGGTTTAGGAATGAATGGGAAACAGTGATTACAAAACTCTTTCAAGAAATTTAACTGTGAAAGTGGGGAGAGAAGTAGGGTGGGAGCTGGAGGGAAATGGGAGGTTTAGGAAGATTTTTCTTTAAGTTAGGAAAAACTAGATCATTAGAGATTTAGCAAAGGAACCAAGAGAAAATAGCTAAGAGTAGCCAAGTGTGGTGAGGAGCCTCACTCATCAGTAATGAAGCAGAGGGACCAGGAAGTTGATGAGTGGCAGCAATGAAGAGGAGATGAAAGTGAGCTAACTCAATGACGCAGATGTGAGAGGAAAAAGGGTTTCACAAGACACAAGCAAAGGTCTGGGGGTGACAATGAGGAACAAGAGAGACCTCAGGCATACCCCCAGCCATGGGGTCTGTGGGGTGAGGAGAATGATCGATCAGCCTTTGAGCAGGAGGAGAGGTTTGCAGATCAAGGCAGGTAAGTTCCACAGAGCTCAGAAGTGGCCAAGAGAAGGTGGGGGTGGAGGATGAGGCTGGAATCGAGAATTCACAGGGCAGTAAGATGTTAACAGCACAGGAGAGACTAGAGGGCCATACGGAAAAAATTTTAAACACCGTAAAAACTGGAGTTCTTGTTGTTCCTCAGCAGTAACAAACCCGGCTAGTATCCATGAGGATGTGGGTTCAATCCCTGGCCTTGCTCAGTGGGTTAAGTATCTGGCAATGCCATGAGCTATGGTGTAGGCTGTGGACATGGCTCAGATGCCCTATTGCTGTTGCTGTGGCATAGGTTGGCAGCTGCAGCTCCGATTTGACCCCTAACCTGGGAACCTCCATATGCTGCGAATGTGGCCCTAAACAGACAAAAAATGAAAAAATTTTTTAAAATTAATAAGCACCCTAAAAATAGCTCCCCCAAAAAATGGTCTCTTGGTTGTTGGGGCTGCTCTGCTTCCCTCTGAGAATGCAAACGACCTAGACCTGACACCATGCCTTACTTAGGTATCTGCACAGCCCTAGCAGTAAAAAGAACATTTATAGGAATAAGTTGTACAGCTACACTTGAATTTACCCTCAAGTAAGTAATTTTTCAAGCAGTTCTTGAACTCTTGCTCTATGCAGGGTACTACAGGAACACAGTTAAATAAGACTTGGCCCCATCCTCAAAGAGCTCATTGACTAGTACAAAAAAAAAAAAAAGTGTACCCAAAACACTAGAATTCAGGACTGACCCTAATGGCTGTGGGAGCCCAAAGAAGGGATGGAGCCATGTGGTATAATGTGATAAAGGAAGTCTCCTTGGAGGAAGTGGGGCTTAGAAGGGATGGATCATGCAAGGCCATTGAGATTTAGATGGCCAAGAGAAGGGACTGGAAGGGCATTGCAAGTTGAGGGAAGAGCATGGACAAGGACAAAATGCCTGGTGACTTCATGGAGCCAGGAGAAGCAATGAGAACTTCAACTGAGGCAATGAGGTAGAATCAACTAAGAGCGAGATTTTAAAAGCAATAACGACAGGACTCAGCTTCTGTTTAGATGTGGAGTGTGAGGGAGACAAAAGAGACAGACTTTCAAAACTTGTCTGTGAAGAACATAGCCTCTCTAGATGCTTAGTTTACGCTGGCGTGAAGGCCTGACGTACCCTCTCTTGTTTTCTCAGAACAAGTACCAGGGCTTTGTCTTTGATATCGTGACCAAGAAAACTTTCGACATTATCATCATGGTCCTCATCTGCCTCAACATGATCACCATGATGGTGGAGACTGATGAGCAGAGCGAAGAAAAGACAAAAATCCTGAACAAAATCAACCAGTTCTTTGTGGCTGTCTTCACGGGCGAGTGTGTCACAAAGATGTTTGCTTTGAGGCATTACTACTTCATCAATGGCTGGAATGTGTTTGACTTCATTGTCGTCGTCCTCTCTGTTTTGAGTAAGTGGACATCACGTGTGGTGGGGACACCCAGGCTCTGCTTGGGGTTGTTTTGGCCGCTCTTTCAAAACCTAGGGGACAACTGACAAACATTTAAAAACCTACATTATGTGTTGTAGGAGCTCAGTATTTG
Source organism: Sus scrofa (assembly GCF_054392235.1). Taxonomy (NCBI): domain Eukaryota; kingdom Metazoa; phylum Chordata; class Mammalia; order Artiodactyla; family Suidae; genus Sus; species Sus scrofa. Next base: position 38,228,752 of record NC_139395.1, on the reverse strand, counting down.
CTGCTTTGTAAGAGCAGTGGCTTTAAAAGGCCCCTGGCCTCTCAGTGAAATGCAGAGGCTCCACTGGCCTTTTCCCTGCTGCCATGAAATGTATTCAGGCACCTACTGTGTGCAGAGACATTGCCAAAATTCAGGGGGCTGACAGGGAATAATCACTCACCAGAGAACCTAAGAGGATGGCGTTTCTGGTGGGTCTTATCTTTATGGCCTTCAAAACAGAGTGGGTGGTATGGTGTGAGGTGAGTCATAATATACTTTCTGGAAAAGGAGGTGGTTGCCAGAAGAGTGAGGAAAGACTAGAAGGAGATTGTTCAAAGGAGATTCTTAAGTCAAGGGTCTGGAATTAAATCTCTGTGTAACTGTCCACTTAGGGAATATGAGTGATAGAAAAGTCAAGGGGCCAATTCCAAGAGATCAGTGCTGTTATGACCTAGTCTGGGTGCTGTTGAATGACGAGCTCAGTATGTGGGGGCTAACAGTGTTCAGAGAAAAACGAATGGATTTCAGAGGCTAAAGAGGGGAATGGAGCACCCACTGTAATTGAGTGCTTGCTGAGTTCTGAGCACTGGGCTGGCCTCCATGGAGCTTCACAGCAGCCCTGTAAGAGTGTGATTATACTCATTTTATACATTTAATATTGATTGCACCTCAGAGATTAAGAAAGTTATGCAAAGTCATAGAGTTTGTAAATGGTGGAACTGATTTTAGACCAGGCTAATGTCCTTTTTCATAAACAACCTCCCACAAACAACCAAGAGATTGTCCCTGGCCTTTGTGTGGTTTAGCCAAAGTTTGGCCCTATAAAGGCCAAATCCCAGCACACCAGCTTTACTTTGCATTATAAATATATCCTGACCTGCTTACTTTTCATGTCAGGGCATAGCCATAGATTTAATTTTCCATCGATTTATCCTCAAGAGTTAATAGCATCTAAATACAACTTGGCATCATTTAATCAATCCCCCTATCCTGGTGCTGAAACACAGCCTTGGGTTGAGTTTGGGGATTTTAATTTTATTTTTGATTTTTGTTTTGTTTTATTTTTCTATTGCTCCCAAGGTTTTTTTGGTGGGAAGTCTGTTTTGTTTTGTTTGTTTGCCCTCCAAACTGAGAAACTCTAAAGGCCATTTTTGATTTTATGTTAGGGAAGGAAGCTTGCTTATGTGACTTCCAATATCAGTCCTGTAGCAATAAAATATACTCAAAGTACTCCATTCTATCATGGGGATTCCTTAACTACAAGTTCCTATGACCTATATAGCAACACCCTTCACTGTCAGAAATTACTCATAGAGCAAGCTTGAAAACACTGCAAGAACCCACCAGCCATGCTTCTGCCCGCCTTCTCTCTCCGCCTTTCTTCCTTCCCACCAGTGAAACGTGTACTATCTCAGTACAAGTGTGAAGAGGTAGACCAGTTGGCTGATAGAATTTCACTTGATTATATAGACATATAATGTGTCTCACACTATGGGAAAATGCCCCAGCTAAACTGGACTTTAAGAGAGGGGCTGTAGTAAAGATTTCATAATATAAAATTATAATTATTGATCAATTCTCCCTTTTCCTTCCAACACAGTATTATAACCACCCATATTCACATGACAAAAGACAAGTAAGGGAAAAGGGTCAAGGGCACCCTGGCTGAGAGAGAGCTTCTGACCATACCCCCTGTCGTTTGTCCCGAGTATTTGTGGATCCTGTCGGACCTGGAAGCTTCGCCTAATTTTTGGTGGTCTTAACAGGCCTCTGCAGATCCCCAAGACCAAGCTTCATAGATCTTCAAGTTAGATATCACATAGGGAGACATATACAGTCTTATTCATGGTTGGGGTTGAGGAGCTATAATTGACCCTAAAAAATCCCATCTCTAGGCCCCAAGACAGAGTTCAAACACAGCTGGAAATGAAAGAAACAAATAAACGCCATTAAGCAGACAGCTGGTCACTTAAAGCCATTCTGCTTTAGCTGTCAGCCTGTTGCCCAACTCCTCAGGCCCCTTATAATTAATACTAGGCTCTGTACAATTATCCATGGGACCATGTGCCAGGAACTGAGTCAATCTTCGCAGTGGGAGATATGGAGATGTATCACAGGGGGTCTGGGCCCTCACAGAACATAGGACCAGAGTGGAAGAAAAGGCATGGCCCAAAGGCTGAATTCTCAGGAAACAGCCAGATCTGTGTCACAGACAGAAACATAGGACTGTGTGTGTGTGTGTGTGTGTGTGTGCCAAGTAGGGTGCAATCACTTCCAGCTGAACTAGGCTGCAGAAGGTAGGATTTTGACCATGGAGGTTGACTAAGAAGATGTACAGATGGAGGGAAAGATAAGAACACAGTAGGAAGAATGAGACTTACTTCAGGGAGAAAGGATTTATGCAATGGACACTTACTGAGCCCCTACTTTATGCCAACCACTATGCCAGGCACAGAGTCCTTGAATACGGATGCTCACATGGAGATCCATATGGGGCAGAGATGATGAGGTGCAATGACAGCCTGTCAGGGCTTGTGATTAGAAGTACTAATTAGATCACTTCCCCTCACTTTTAAAGGCCTGGTGTTTGCTGAAATTCTTACATCACTTGGAGTTTTCTTCTCCCCAACACTCCTCCGAGTCATCCGCCTGGCCCGAATCGGCCGCATCCTCAGGCTGATCCGCGGGGCCAAGGGCATCCGCACACTGCTCTTTGCCCTCATGATGTCCCTGCCCGCCCTCTTCAACATCGGGCTGCTGCTCTTCCTCGTCATGTTCATCTACTCCATCTTCGGCATGGCCAACTTCGCCTACGTCAAGTGGGAGGCTGGCATCGACGACATGTTCAACTTCCAGACCTTCGCCAACAGCATGCTGTGCCTCTTCCAGATCACCACGTCGGCGGGCTGGGACGGCCTCCTGAGCCCCATCCTCAACACGGGGCCGCCCTACTGCGACCCTCACCTGCCCAACAGCAGCAGTACCAGAGGGGACTGTGGAAACCCACTGGTGGGCATCCTCTTCTTCACCACCTACATCATCATCTCCTTCCTCATCGTGGTCAACATGTACATCGCAGTGATTCTGGAAAACTTCAATGTGGCCACAGAGGAGAGCACGGAGCCCCTGAGTGAGGACGACTTTGACATGTTCTATGAGACTTGGGAGAAGTTTGACCCCGAGGCCACCCAGTTCATTACCTTCTCTGCCCTCTCAGACTTTGCAGACACCCTCACTGGCCCCCTGAGAATCCCCAAACCGAATCGGAATATATTAATCCAGATGGACCTGCCCTTGGTCCCTGGAGATAAGATCCACTGTTTGGACATCCTGTTTGCCTTCACCAAGAATGTTTTGGGAGAATCTGGGGAGTTGGATTCTCTGAAGGCAAATATGGAGGAGAAATTCATGGCAACTAATCTTTCAAAAGCGTCTTATGAACCAATAGCAACTACCCTCCGGTGGAAGCAAGAAGACATTTCAGCCACTGTCATCCAAAAGGCCTATCGGAGCTATGTGCTCCAACGCTCCATGACAATCTCCAGTCCCTCAGGTGTGCCCAGGGCTGAGGAAGAGGCCGTACCAGTGCCAGATGAGGGCTTTGTTACATTCATGGCAAATGAAAACCACATGCTCCCAGACAAATCTGAAACGGCCTCTGCCACATCTTTCCCACCATCCTACGACAGCGTCACTAGAGGCCTCAGTGATCAAGTCAACTTAAGCACATCAAGTTCAATGCAACATGAAAATGAGGCTGCCAATAAGGAAGCCCCTGGACCCTAATGAGGACACTCCAGCATGGGCATGTCCAGTTCTGATATGTCCTCCTGCTCCGTGACGACTTACCACCACCACCTCACCAATGCATGCCACTGGTCACACTGTCAGGACTAGGCAAGGAATGCAGTTGGTGTGCACCTTTGGAGAAGCCAAAGAGGCCAAGGGCATCTCCACTGTGACTTCCCTTTTAAATTTCAATATCAGATGATGGGTTCCCTTACTTTCCAGGAAATATCCCTAGTCCTTTTATTTTGATGGTGACCAGAGCTTGTATTTACCAACACAAACATCTCAGGACCAGAACTTCCAAAGATACATGGTATGAATGTTGCTGAAGATCCAAGGTTGTCCTTCATGAAACAGCACATAGAGATTGGAAGTGTTATTTAGGATTTTGCATGGCTGCATGTTGAGAGATGACAATTGCTCTGGCCCAGGGTAGCACCTGTGGTATATGTCATGAAAAGCCTTTGAGATATCTATTAAAATTAATATTTTAAATATATGTCAAAGCCAGTGTTATATCTTAAGGCATCATTTTTTAAAAGTGTCATAAATCAATTCTTCACTTTCACAGTTCCTGATGTTTTGCAGTTTGTGCTTAAGGCTGGGTGGGCAAGAAGCAGCACTGGCCTGGGAGCTTGTTCTAATCCAAACTCTTCCAATGCTCACCTGGCTGACCTGGGCCAAACTCTTTCCCCTCTGATCCTCTTTCCCCACAGTGGCCAGGGGCAGAATGGATTCTCTCTGCAGCCCTTGCATTTCCTGTTGTAGAATACAATGGTGCCCATTCCCAATTTAGATGACAAAAACACTCTTCTGAAGTGGCAACAGCCAGACCTTTAAGCTGTGTAGACAAAAGACAGTTTTTGAATATAATCCAGAGCCTGTTTCACATCTTACAGGAAAGTTTACATATTCCCCTCGGGCCAGGAGCCTGTAATGAATGCAATCAAAAGAAACGGGAAATTTTGAGAAAGATGATCTGGGAGATCAAAGTTATGGCCAATACTTTCTTTAATTCATTCTACAAGTGTCATTAAGTACCTGTTATATGAGAGGCTCTGCCCTAAGCACAAGACATAATGGGTGTTAAGCCCCCGAAGATTCACTGATTTATGCAGTGGATGGAGTATGGGTTTATCAGGAGACGAAAGGCACATGGCAGGTCTCAAGACGAAGGAGAGGAAGAAGTTCATGTGGCAACATAGAACATAAAGGAGTTTAATGACAGCATGATCTTCTATTAAATCTTAGGACATTCCCTGCCACAATGACAAGGATCAGGTCAATTCACTGATATATATTTGATCGCTTTATAAGGTTTTCCATTTATTTAATCACAAAGTCTAAAGACAGGTCCACCTTACATGCTTCATGGATATAGATTTTCTAGGGCCTTGCTCTCCTTTCTCTGTCACAGTTGGTCCATCAGAAGCCAAAGAGGCTTTCAAATTGTTTGTTGGGGTTTGCAGGCACCCACAAATGCAGGTTAATAAGGTGATGTTGGAATAGCTAAGGGCACAGGCTGACCCAGTACAAATCAGCTATTCTCTGGAGGCCTGTTTTGCCTCTAAAAGATGAGTTCAGCAAAATAGCTCTTCCTCCCTAGTTCCACTGGACCAGAGAGAACACATATTGACTGTACAGCTTCTTCAACAGCTAAAACTCATGCAGCCAATGAAAATGCCCTCAGAGAGGATGCTCACCCAAGTGTTTACAAGACAGCTGGGTGGACAGAGAGCTTGGGGACTGGCTAACTTTTACAGTGTTGTATGGAAGAATTAAAGGTACCCAACCATCAGACTAGTTTTATGAAGTAGATGATACTATTCTCAAAGATATTCTTATTACATTTTTGTCCCAATTTGCGAGGTGAATTGTGTCTCGCCAAAAGATAAGTCCTAACCAATGGTACCTGGGAATCTGAGCTTCTTTGGGAATAGGGTCTTTGCAGATGTCATCACATTAAACTACAGTCATACTAGGTTAAAGTGGGCCCTAATCCAATGACTGATGTCTTTAAAATGAGGTAAATTTGGACACAGACACACAGAGAGGAGGGTGCCATGTAAAGACACAGAGAGAAAGTGAGAGAGACAGAGAGGGCAGCTATGTGAGGACAGAGACAGAAACAGAAACGGGACTGATGCAATTACAAGACAAAAAATGCTGAAGAATTCTGGCAACCACCAGAAACAAGGAAGAGGCAAGAAAGGACTGTCCTCTAGAATCTTCACAGAGCATAGCCCCTCTGATACCTTGAGTTCAGACTTCTGGCCTCCAGAACTTCAAGAGAATAAATTCCTATTATGTTAAGCCACCTAGTTTGTGGTACTTTCTTCTAGAAGCCCTAGGAAATGAACTCACCCCATGTTTTTTTCCCACGTAGATTTACCAGCTTCTAATGGGAACCAGTGGAAAAGTGGTACAGTACATGCAGCTTGCCTTACACAGTTTTCAGAAAATGTATCTAATACAAATGCAGGATTAGCCCTTAAAATTTTTACTAAATCAGGAGTTTCCGTAGTGGTGTGGCGGACACCAATCCAACTAGGAACCATGGGGTTGTGGGTTCAATTCTTGGCCTAGCTCGGTGGGTTGGGGATCTGGCATTGCTGCAAGCTGTGGTGTGGGTCACAGATGTGGCTCAGATCTGGTGTTGCTGTGGCTGTGGCATAGGCCGGTGGCTATGGCTCCGATTGGACCCCTAGCCTGGGAACCTCCACATGCTACAGGTGCGGCCCTAAAAAGACAAAAGACAAAAAAATAAAATAAAATAAATAAATTTTACTATCTAGTTCCAAAGTTCACCTGGTAGTCTACTTACAAGGTAGGAACTAGACTTATAAGGGAAGAAAATCTCAGAGGTCCAGAGCAGATGAAGAGCCAGAGCTACCTTCTCCACCTCACCCCTAGGAGATGGCACTAGCTACTCTCTGGCCTAGAATACATGAGAATACCTTATCAGTACAGAATAGTGGTGTTGACTATATGAATATCTGGAGCCTACAGGTTCTTTAAAATATGCTTCCACCATAACCACTTCCTGACTTTTTATCCATTAAACTGTATAAGACACAGATGATCAGGAACATTGAGGAACATTCAGCCAACACAGATAGGAAGATGTAGGTAGAGCTTTGGTGTGATAAGCATTTGCCTTAAGACAAAGGTGAAGTCACTTTCCCAAGTCATAGGGATATAAAATTAATAAAACAGATCCTCAGCCTGGAGCTGAACACAGTTGAAGGTGAAGGGGGAAAAAAAAACCAATTCCAAAATTTCCAGCAGTGACAAGCTATTTGAATCATTCCTCCCATTGAAAATGATGAAAATTCTGGATAAATACCAAACAACAATAACATGTCCTCATGGGGTGACATGAACAAGGTAAGGGTTCTAAAGCTTTATTTTTATCCAGGAGTAAAGTAAAATTTTTATAATTGTTATATTTAGGTAAGAATGCATGACTTGGAGTTCTCTTATGGCTCAGCAGGGTAAGGATCTTGCTTTGCCACCGCAGAGGCTTAGATTGCCACTCAGGTACGTGTCCAATCCTCAGCCTGGAATTTTCACAGGCCATGGGCCTGCCCCTACCCCCCCCCCACAAAAAGAATGCATGACTTAATTACCAGGGTTGCCGCTAACAGAACAGAAACAGTATACAATTTCCAAAGTTGGACAAGGGGAAAATATGCTAATAAATAATTAGGCAATCAACAAAATTAGGTAAGGAGGGGGATAAAAGAGAAATATAGAACAAGAGGAACAACTTAGAAAAGACAGAGTAATGCAATATATTTGAACACAAATATATCATCAGTAATTATATTAAATGTAAGTGGACTAAATGCCCCCAAAATAAGTGAAAAAATATCAGGCAGAACTTTTAAAATTCAAATAAGTGATATTTGCAAAGAGATACCTCTAAAACCTAAGGTTACCAAAGGGGTAAAAATAAAAGGACATACTATGTAAATAATCACCATGAAGCTGCAAAAAAATGTGCTTTGAAAGTACTTATGGACATTCCCATTGCGGCTCAGCAGTAATGAACCTGACTAGTACCCATGAGGATGCAGGTTCGATCCCTGGCCTTGCTCAGTGGGTTAAACAATTTGGTGTTGCTATGAGCTGTGCTATAGATCACAGACACAGCTTGGATGTGTCGTTGCTGTGGCTGTGGTGTGGGCTGGCAGCTAGAGCTCTGATTCAACCCCTAGCCTGGGTGTGGCCCTAAAAAAAAAAAAAAAGTACTTATGGAACATTTACAAATTAGTCCATATACTTGGCCATACAATAAGATTCAAAAAGTTTTCAAGGGATTAAAAGTATATAATGTATGTTTTCACACTAAAATACAATTTAGCTGAGAATAACAGAAGGAAACAGACCATAGCATATACAGACACTTAATATAGGACAAAGATGGCAAAGCATAGCAGTGAGGAAAAAGATGATCTTCCTACAAATGGTGCAAAGACAATTGTGTTTTCATGAGAAAAATAAACAAAATTGTACCCCTACCTAAAACTGTACTTAAAATCAATTCCAGGTATACCTAAGTGTGAAAGGCAAATTACACATTTAGAAGTAATATAGGAAACTATCTACATGGAATAAAGAAGAGGCTGATAAACTTGACCACATTAAAATTTATAACAAATTCATTTCACTATATCATGGAAAAGAGTAAAAAAAAAAAAACCAGCTATAGAGTGGATAAAATATACAAAACACAAAAATCTAATATCTAGAGGAGAATTTTATTAACATCTTCAAATCATTACAAAATAGATAACACAGTAGAAAAAATGGCAAGAGATTTGAAGAGGCACTTCACAAAAGAGGAAATGTGAATAACCAATAAGCATGTAAAAGGGTCACAATCTAATTGTAATCAGGGAAGCGCAAATTAAAACCATGGTGAAATATCACTACAGATCTATCAGATCCGTAAAACTTGTAGAATCTAACAAATATCAAGTGTTGGCAAAGATAGAGAACAGCAAGAGGGCTAGTGCCCTTCCGGAGAGTGTGAACTGGCACAATCATTTTAGATTCAGTTTAACTTGACTAACAGAGTTGAAGTGTACATTTGAATCTACACTCATGGCTCGGGCTTTCCACTGATGGGTATAAAACTTAGAGAAAGCCATGCACACATGCTCTAGGAGACATGAACAAGATTTCTTTTCATCATTGTTTGTACTAGACCCAAATTAGAAACAACCTAATGTCCATAAGCAGTAGAATAAAATCACAAATTGTGGTACATTTCTGGAATGTAGTTTTATGCTTTAATGAAAATGGATGACATATAGAGCCTTTTTCAAGTTTATAGATGCATCTTAGAAATATAACATTGAGTGAAAGAAGCCAGCACCAACCTATATGTACTATATGATTTTATGAGGTTCAAAAACAGGCAAAATTAAATCTATTGTTTAGGGAATGTATAAAGGAAAGCAGAGATCAGTCCATAAAAGTCAGGGTAGAGGTTACCAACGGGGGAAAGAGACATGTGTAACTGGGTCTTTGGTAATGTTCTAATTTCCCATCTAGGTGGTTTTCTTTATAACCACGTGTTAAGCTAGGCATATATGTCTGATGCACTTTTCTGTGTGTGTGTCACAGCTCACAAGTTAAAAGTTTTAAATAGCTTACGTTAGGTTCTCCTCACTCCTCACAAAGTCTGCTGCTTTGAATTGTGGTGTTTCTATCTCAGACTTGGATTAACTGAGCTGAGTTGCAAAAGGATTGGGAGCTCTATAGTGAGCAAAAGAAAAAGAAATTCTAGAGAAAGGGAAGTTTCAACACTCAACTTTATCCAAGTAATCATCATCTCCGACAGGTATTACTTCAATAGCTTTCCAAATGGTCCCCAATTTCTGCTCCTGTCCTCGGCAGTCTATTCTCTCTCTCTTTTTGGCCACACCCTCGGCATATGGAAGTTCTAGGGCCAGGGACTGAATCTAAGCCATAGTTTCAACCTATGCCACAGCTGCAGCAATGCTGGATCCTTAACCCACTGTGCCCGGCCGGGGATCAAACTTGCATCTCAGCAGCAATAAACACAAACTGCTGCAGTGACAATGCCAGATCCTTAACCCACTGCACCACAGTGGGAATTCCCCCAGCAGTCTATACTCAAACAGCAGCCAGAGCTCAAAATCCACCTGTGGCTTCTATGTACTCCAAGCAGACATCATTACCCTGGTTTTACATAATTTGGCCCTTCTTCTCCTCTGAACTCATCTCCCCACAACTCTCTGTGCTTTAGCTACACTGTCTTCCTTGCTGCCTGCTGTTCCTTAAACACATCAGGCAGGCTCTTGCCTCAGGACAAAGGCCCTTGGACTTGCTTTCCCTCAGCCATTATATCCACATGGCTCATTTCCACACTTTCTTCCATTCTTCCCTGAACAACCTATCTAATTACCAGCCACATCCAGCACTTAGAACACTCTGAGGTATTATATATGGACTTGCTCATCACTTGTCTTCCCCACTAGCATATAAGTTCTCTGAGGGCAAGGACTCTATTTGCTCATGGATGTATCCCCAGCATGGAGAACAGTGTCAAAGTAATAAATTCACAATATTTGTCTAATTCTTTCTTCTTAATCAACCCAAAGGTAGCTTCTCATGGCCTGGTACCCAAATGCTAGCCATCACATAGAAAATAGCATAGGATTAAACATGTTAATTTCTTTTTTTTTTTTTTTTTTTTGTCTTTTTGCTATTTCTTGGGCCGCTCCCACGGCATATGGAGGTTCCCAGGCTAGGGGTCTAATCGGAGCTGTAGCCACCAGCCTATGCCAGAGCCACAGCAACGCGGGATCCGAGCCGCGTCTGCAACCTACACCACAGCTAACGGCAACGCCGGATCCTTAACCCACTGAGCAAGGGCAGGGATCGAACCCGCAACCTCATGGTTCCTAGTTGGATTCGTTAACCACTGTGCCACGACGGGAACTCCTCAATTTTTTTTTTAAAACAATCTCTATGTAGAAAAAGAGGACCCACCTCCAGAAGTGCTAGTCCACAGCATACCCTGGAGTGTGTACTGCTGGCCTTGACAGTGGACAGATTTCTTGGTCCTGCTTCTGGGAGAGTTCCTCATACACTGACCTCCTCCCTCATGAGAAAGGAGCACCAGGAAGCAATTTCTTCCAAGGAATGGATGGCTTATTGTACTTTCTGTTGGTTACCAGTGAGTCCTGGAAACTGTCTTCAGGTTTGAGCAATCACAGATTCTTATTTCCCTGGACCGAAGTTTCTCTGGCAATATAACTCCCTTGAAACACTAGTGTGATTTCTATCTCTTGCATTTTACCAACTTGTTAGATCTTGTCAGGTTACGATCCTTCAGTCTAGAATCAGGACTGGATATTACTGCTTTTTAGTAATAGATTTTTTTTGCCCTCATTCACCTCTCAGCTGAATTGCCTGCATCCTGGCCTCAGGCAGCCACCGTACATAGATATTGTTTTAAAAAAAAAAAATTGGCTTGGGTATAGAGGCACAGTTACCTGCACTTAACCTGGTCTGTATTCCATTGGACAGCTCCTCAAATTGGAGCAATATCTCTTTTGCCCTATAAGAGTACAGGGATAGGATCCTTTGAGGGGAGGAGGGGAGAGCATCAGGCTTCTCCCAGCTCCCACTCTTACTTCTGCCTTTATGTTTCCAATGATCAGTATGCTGGTAAATGTTTAACAATTAACTTCTCAGGAGAGAAAAGAAATCCCTGATTTGTAGCATTTTCTGATTTATCTGATATAAATACTCCCACCATGGCTCGTGTCAAGCTACGGATATGACATCCCTGAAGGCAAAATTGGGAAGAGACATCAACTTGAGTCAGTATGAGCTGGCTCCAGCACACCACTCTTTCCAACCTCCCTGCCTTTTCTCCACCAATATTAGCTTAGGACAGAAATTTGTTTTTTTCCATTCTCCAAGGCATAGAAGGTCTATAATATCTTGGGTTGCTGGCCATAGCCAGAAAAAGCCTCCCTTTCTGCTTTCACATGGGCCAGTTTAGGCAAAGTTTTTCGTGTGTGTGTGTGTGTCTTTACTAAGTAGTCCACATCTTTCCAAATTCTAGACATTTTTATATGAAGGTCCTTAAACTCCTGCTGAAAGAGGTAGGTGGTTCAAGTCTCCGAATACAATAGGCTATAGCTAAAACTGTAGCAGAAAATTTCCAGATTCAGACCTGGGGATAGGGGATTTTCAGTGTTCTACCCCATCTCATCTTGGCCAAAGCCACACTTTAAGGTCTATTAATAGTACCACCAGTCTCATATCAATTTCTATGTTGGTAGGAGTTATTTGGTCACAAGCAACAGAAACCCATTCCAACATAAAAAGAATTTATTGGAAGGCTATTGGACAGCTCAGAATGGAACATGAATGCTAAACACTCAGCAAGTATTGCAGCCAAGGCTGGGCAGGTTTCTGGGTTTTGGGAACCAATAGACAATCTCTTCATGAGGCCAGGACCAATCAGTTCCTACTTTTTGGGGGAGCAGGGGTGGGGGGAATGTCCATTAGGATTCAGATTCCAAGGAGAGAGCATCTGATTGGCTCAGCTCCAGCCAGAAAATGGAAGTGAATTTTGATCGATAGCTCCAGCAAGACTGCAGTCATTTACCTCTTCCCACTCCTCATGCCCCCTCCCCAAAAGTTAAGGCACTGTTACTATGGAAGAAGGAAGCTCGGTGAATAAAAATGCCTGATGCATGTTACAAGCTTCAAGTTAAATTCAGGTTTTATAAAGATGCATCTGGCAACAGTGACAAATTACAGGAAGTTAAAGCAGAGAGATTAAGGGGGGGGTGCCAAATGGGGACTGAACTATGGATTTTTGAGTCTGTCATGCACATTGACTAAAAGTACCAAGTCTGCTCAGATAGAACCCCATAGCATAGATGAGGGTGCCGGCTTCCATTTCCATTTCTGGTGATAGGTCCAAGTCCTTTTACTCCAGATAAATGCTTTTAGGGCCCAAATATCAGCAATGTACTCTGTCTCAGGAAAATCACTCATATATTTCCTAAAGAGGAAATATGTTTGAAGTGTGTTCTCCTGAGACGCCCCAGATGAATCATCAGCCAAGTGAGTTCAAGCAGAGCAAGGCAGGTCTTGCCTGTGGGCATCAAATCCGTACCAGGAAAGTTCATGTCTACCATCAACGCTTTAAAATGCCAGTTCTGACAGAAGAACCAAAAACCACAACAAAACTCAGTCAATATGATTCTTTGCACAAAGATAACAAATTCTAAAGGGGTATGCATAGAATCTTTTTTTTTCCCCAACTCAGTTTTTTGTTTTTTTGTTTTTTGTTTGTTTGTTTGTTTTACCAGAAGTGAGTTAAGTGATTATTAGAAATATGGCTGCTCTTGCTTGCAGATTTAATCAAATTATAAAGCAATATACAGGTGTGTGTGTACCCATGTTTGTATGTCTATTGAATAATGATGCTTCTTAGAGTTCCCATCATGGCGCAGCAGAAATGAATCCAACTAGGAACCATGAGGTTGCGGGTTCGATCCCTGGCCTCATTCAGTGGGTTAAGGATCTGGCATTGCCATGAGCTGTGGTGTAGGTCGCCGATGCAGCTCAGATCTGGCATTGCTATGGCTGTGGTGTAGGCCGGCAGCTGTAGCTCTGATTAGACTCCTAGCCTTGGAACCTCCATATGCCACAGGTGCAGCCCTAAAAAGACAAGACAAAAAAAAAAAAGGAAGAAGAAGAAGAAGAATGATACTTCCTGTAGTTAGAACATCACTTGGAAGGTGAGGATGTCTGCCAATGATCCACACAGAAACACTCATCGGCTAAGCAATATGGTGCTCTGGACCAAGCTCTGGATGAGAGCAGAAGGTCCCACTTTGATTCCAGACTTTCCCTTGCATACATGTCACAACTCCTCTGAACAACCTTCCTTGTCTATACAATGGGAATAAATATTCCTGCCTTCCTGAATTCACTAAGGAGGTTTAATGGAGGAAAAAAGTACCCGCTCTGACAAACGAAAGAAGCAGAAAGAAAAAAGGGGAGAAAATTAGAGAACTCATCCACATACTCTGTGTCCCAGGCTGGTCCTCACATAGGGCAATGCTGTGCCCCTCCCCCATTGAGTATGTATGGAGGTGTTGGGTGGGGAACATTGTGCTTCACATGCAAAGGTGCATCTAACCACATGCAGGGTCCTCCCTGGACACGACCAGCACCTTGGTGGTCAGAATAGAGGGTAGCTCCTCCAAACTACACGCTGGAAGACTATGCTTGGATTTGACTGCCGGATCCTGTAGCAGGTACTAATGGTGCCCTACACCACATCTCTTGCCTTGTCTGACTTTGAAGAGAATAATGCAGCTTTTCGTCTCAGCTTTTCTCCAAAGCCTCTGGGCTTTTCCCTACACAGGCACAGCAGCCCAGAAGTGCTGAGAAAAGAGGAGATGGTGACATCTTTAAGGACAATCCTCAACCAATACAAGACAAGAGTTGGAAGATAAATAAGTACCCCCAGCCACCCATGCATGGAGGAAAAATTCTGAGTCAGATTTCTCAGAGAATCCATAGAAAGTCTGAGCCCTAGTTGTAAGGCCAGTTTTTTCACAATCCTGAGAGTAAGTGCTCCCTTAACTTTTGTACCCTGGGCAACTTTCCAGACTCACTCTACCCCTGCCCTGCCCAGTTGCCCATAGCGCTAACCAGCTTTGGGGGGGAGTTTATGCCTTCCTTAGCTGATTCTCTGTCTGCTTCTTTTGACTCTCAGAATCATCTCTGAAATAAACTACCTGCCCCTAGGTCCTTGTCTCAGCTCCTGATCTGGGAGAATGCAAATTAAGACAAACTTCCAGATATCCCTCTGCTCAGAATTAGGAAGCTATTTTCTCATGCGGTCCTCATGCATGCCATCTGAAGACTTGCTATGTATGACTCCTGGACAAAGGTCTGCAGGAAAGGAATCACTTCCCCCAGCTTATACAAGTGTACAAAGGGTCCTGCCTAGAAGCAGTATTGTCATCACCCCTCCTAGTTTTCTACCCATCACCCAATTGATTGTATTAGGTTACTTTCGCATTCTGCAGTTTGCAAGAAGACCCTCCAAACTGGGACTTTACCTAGAGGTTGTCATGGTGACTTTCTGGCACACAGCATTGTACTAAGTGGCCATCAGTTAACAAGGAGCTTGGCTTGTGCCACTCAGAGCAGCAGAGGACTATGGGAGAATCTTTCTGGCTTCCCCCTTGTTGTCCATCCCATTAAAGAAATCAGGAGTTCTCTGGTGGCCTAGCAGTTAAGGATCTGGCATTGTCACTGCTGTGGCTTAGGTCACTGCTGCAGAGGAGGTTTGATTCCTAGCCTGGGAATTTCTGTATGCTGAGGCTGCAGGCAAAAAAGAAAAGAAATCAATGAGCAAGGCAAAGCTCTCCCCTGAAACCTGAAAAATAAGTAAGGGGTCAAACTGGTGGCTTCATTCCAGTGACGTCATATGCGTGAACTGTGATGTCTACCTAAGTCACCACTATCCCTTCTTTGGACTTGCACCATGTTTTACAAATTCTACATCTTTCTGAATAGAGATCTCTTCAAGAATAGTAGAGAGCACTTCTAGATGTCTTTATTCTGCCAGTTGAAACAGTTTCTGCAGCAATGAGTTCTAAAAATCCCTCACTGGAACTCTCCCATAGGGAATCTACAGACTAAGACAAACTTCTCCCATAACACACTGCTATGGTGAGGCAAGGACCACTGTGTCCATCCTGGTCCTCCAAGAGCTGAGGTCAGGTCAGAACTAGATATGCAAGAGATTTACTGGGAGAAACATTTATGAAGAATAAAAGGGAAGGGGGAGCAGGAGTTGGCAGAGAGAGCCTCAGACTGTGATGCAGGTCTGACACTGTGAAAGGAGAGAGGGAAGGAAGGAAGATGAGACAGAAAGAAACTCTGTACATTGAGGCCACTCAAGGTGGCTGTTCTCTTGCTCTCTGTACATCCCCTGCACGACCAGTGCCTGCTTCACCAGAACCCTATGCAACTGACTGACCTTCCTACACACTTGCTCCAGGCCCCAGCTGGTGCTGGTTCTTATCAAAGGAGTGGTGAGGGGCGTGCCCCTCGCTTGTTACCCTGGTAACTAATGAGCCCACCTGGAGTCAATTCCCCTTATAACTGGTAACTTATCCCTCCCACCGGAAGTGAAGGCTGCTGCCATGTCCTGCCTGCCATCTGGACGTCTGCTGCACACGGTGGGGTGTCGCTCTAGGACCTTGCTTCAGGCGTGTAAGCTCCCCAGTCCATTGAGCCATTGATGTCTCTGTTATGACTCCCAGCTCTGTCTTTGGTCTTTGAGCTGGGCAAACGTGGGGCTTGTTGGTCTTCGGAGTGCAGCCTGACAACTGGCAGAGCAGACAGGAAACTGAGGAAACTCCTATGAGCGCCAAGATGAGGGGAAATACAGGATGGGGAATGGAAAGTTGTGGGGCTTCAGCTGGAATGTAGGGCTTGAAAGTTGCGGGAGTGATCCTGGGGTGGCATGGGTATGAAATTAAAAGAATCCTAAGGAAAGCCCTGACGCTTTCATAAAAAAATTAACAAAAGAATTGGTTACTGAGGGAACTGGTGAATATGGTTATAATTTTATGGATTTTTCTGGAATATTACTGCTTTTGATCTGTGTTTTCCAGATACAGGGGAGCTTTCACCCTCAAGTTAGTTATGACTTGCAGCAATTTGATAAACTACTCCTGTGGGTAGAATTGAACTCGTTTTCTTTTCTCTCTGCCTGGTTCCTCTGTAAATTGGAGGCTCTTGGGTTCTGAGCAGCCTTATCAGGATGATGGAAAAGACTTGTCTGACACCCCTTCTGAGGAGTTCTACCACTGCTGGTTTGGAGGAGCCTATGTTATCAATTGACCAGACTTACTTTGCAAACTAATTCATCTTGATTTGGCGGTGTTTGGTGGAGATGAGGGTAATTTCAGAACAACATTATGTTTCAGTGGATGTTAAATTCCAGTTCTGTTATTTGAGGTCTAGATTTAGGAACGTTACTGTGATAGCCGTATTTTCACCCTGATATTCAGCAAAGGAGGAAAATTTTCTAATGGAGTTGTCACAGAATATAACTCCTTGCAATGTGTGACAATGCTTGCTTGTAAGGCTGCTGCTGAAAGCACATGTACGATGCTTGTGTCACACTTGGGTGTAAGTGATAAAATGTATGGCCTCTAAAGCGTTTCCACATTAACAGATCTCTGAGCCTGTTAATGAGATCTGATTTGTTTTCCCCCCAATGTGAATGACTAGATGAATATAAAGGGGTCCTATACCGAGGGACATGATCTGAACCTGGGGTAGAAGGCAGCATCCCAACATTATAGGACAAATACTTTGATTGTCAGTGTTTCCTATTGAAAGATTTGCAGTCAAAAGGACATGATGGAAAAATCTGCGGTACTGAGGTTGGGGGGAGTCAGCAGGCTTATACATGGTTTAACTTAAATTTTACTGACCAAAGTGGCCTATTTTGTGGCCTTTCAGAGATGCATTTACATCTGCTTTGGCCACTGAGGAAGAGAATGCATTTGAAAGTCAGAATGGAGTTGCTGTGGTTCAGACATCCAAGGTAAAACTAGGTGGCCATTGTAGACATGATTTCAGACACATTCCCGTATAATTGAAAAATAGAGTTTTCTGAATTGCATTATTGCACACCAGGACAAAACCACAGGCGAGTGTGATGTTCTCTCAGAAGGTGGTTACTGCTTGTATTTTACTCAGTTGTCATCATCTCCCCTGTGCTGGGCCTGTTAGATGGCTTACATTTCGTCCCTAATCTGGGCAAGGGGAATCTATTTGAGGACTGAGCCACAATGATAGCTTCACTGTGAAATGAGTTTAATTGCTGGGTCTTCAGTGAGATGCTGTTGTCATCCTTCTCAGGACTTCACGAAAAATTGACCCGGCTACTGGGACTATTTGAGGATGACTGACAGTGGGGGGAAAACTCTCTCACCACCTGTCTCACATGCCAATAGGTGAGGAAGCATTACTATACACCTGACTTCCCCAGAGCCCTGCCCCGGCTATGCTGTGTGGAATGGAATAGGCTGACTTCTGGACGCACAAGTCCAACTAGTGGCATTAAGTCTTCTGTTGTTGTTGTTGTTGTTTGGAAAAACTTAAAGGGTCCACCCTAATGGTGCTTGACAATAACATGGGGAGGCAGACTTGTACTAGGACTGCTGATTCCTGCCCAGGCCACCAGAATGTTCCTTTTAAAGCCAGAGCCTGCCCCTCCCCATCTAGTGCCCCCTACACACTTGACTCCAGGGATATTGCAGAAGAGGGCCAAGCCAAGATTGTAAGGGTCATGCAGGATGTGTAGGGATGGAATGTAAGGTCAGACCACTCACAGTGGCCATTCTCTTGCTCTCTTTACATCTGTATCTCCTGTCTGACCAGTGCCTGCTTCACCTGTACCCTATGCACTTGACTATACATTTGCCTCCAAGCCCCAGCTGGTGATGGTTCTTCTCAAAGGGGGACATGCTTCTTGCTGGTTTCCCTGGTAACTGATGAGCCCACCTGGCATCAATTCCTCCTATAACTGGCAATTTTCCTCTCCCCTTCCCCTGAAGTGAAACCTGATGCCATGTCCTGCCCTCCTTCAGCTGCACACGGTGGCAAGTCGCTCCGGGACCTTGCCTCAGACATGTAAGCTCCCCCATCCATTAACCACTGTCGTTTCTGTTGTTGACTCTAGGCTCTTCTTTTGGTTGTAGCTGGGCAAGCACAGGGCTTGTGGGCCTGCAGGGTGCAGCCAGTTTGGTGGGGCGTCCCAGAAAAGAGACTGCCTGGTGGAGGTCTCTTTCCTGGGCGAGCATGGCCCAGCTCTTGTTCCCCCACCATCTTTAGTCATGGATGGGAGCAGCGCAGGGAGAAGTTTCCTTCTGCATGAACATTGCTGTAAATCTTGAAGGTGCCACAACTGGAGGTTACCAGGGCAGATACTCAGAATGTATTGTTGGAGAATCCTGAGCCATCTTGAAGCAGAAAGGATGTTTTCTACTTAAATCTAGCAACCCTTCCTTCCAAGGTGCCCCCAGTCATCACTGCCCTGAAGCCGGGACCCCCTCAAGAAGCCCACACACAATAATTTTGATATTTTCCAAGTCAGTACAGAGGAATAGGCTTACCTCCTCCCCTCTAGCAGGGGCTGTGCCTTTCCCGCTAGTCCTATCTACCAGGGTGGGGACAGAGTGAGGCAAGCAAAGTGCCCTGGGCACAGTATTTAGGGAGGTGCTCATTCTCAAGTCCTATTGTGCACCTTATAAACCTGAGAGTGGGCACCTCCTTACATTTTGCACCCTGGCACCTTTTTTGCCTCATCCTAGATTTGACCCCATTTGCCCCTGCTTCTAATCCACCCATGGAAATTTACAGTGACAGTCTGAGGTTATTCTCCACATTCATTAATGCCACAGCCTCTGGCTCACTGTCGACAACCCTATTCCTATCCTCAGCTCCAGAGGGGCTTGTCCAACACAGGGGTTCTCAGATTCAAGAGGCACATCCTCCACCCTACATTCACCACCCACTCAGCAGTCATCACCATCAACAATACCAATCTTATAATCTTGCCAACTATCCCCTCTCCAGTGCGATTGCCTTACTACCTCCACCTCAATAATTCCCCAAATGCTATAGGACTTCTATCCTTCGACTTCCATCACTCCCCTTCTCTCTGTCCCCACTCTGTGTCACCGTCTATCTTGATAATCTAATGCTTCGGAACATGTTCAAACCTTTTGCGACCTTCTCCCTGCCTCCTACATGTCCAGTAAAACTTTAAATTCCTCCATTTAACCCCAAATCTCTACCTTCTCTGCTCCTGCTCCCGACAGTTGCTGGTCTCACTTCAATTTCATAACCATAAACCTCAAATGGGCTATAAATACATTCCAATTATCCTACTTGCATTTCCCTAGAAAGTTAATTTTCCTACCCTCTTTTTTCTCAAACTCACAACCCTCCCAACCCCTAACTTCTCTCCTTCATTTCTCAGTCTATGCTCCCAACACTTCTCTATTAAATGATGCTATTTCATTTCTGTCACTCACCATTCCTTAAATTTTTATTTACTTATTATTGAAGTAAAGTTAAAGTTATATGTTACAGGTGTATGATGTAGTGATTCACAATTTTAAAGGTTATACTCCATTTATAGTTAGTATAAAATATTGGCTGTACTCCCCATATTGTAGAGTATATCCTTGTAGCTTATTTCATACCTAATAATTTGTACCTCTAAATCTCCTTACCCCATATCTCCCTCCTCCTTTCTCTTTCGCCACTGGTAACCACTTGTTTGTTCTGTGGTCTATGTGTCTGCTTCTGTTTTATAATATTAATTTATTTCACTTTTTAGGTTTCACATATAAGTGATGTCATAGAGTGTTTGCCTTTCTCTGACTTATTTCACTTAGCAGAAGTCCATCCATGTTGCTGCAAATGGCAAAATTCTATTCCTTTTTATGGCTAAGTAATATTCCCTTGTATATATGTACCACATCTTCTTTCTCCATTTATCGGTTGATGGACACTTAAATTGCTTCCATATCTTGGCTACTGTACGTAATGCTGCTATGAACATTGGAGTACATGTATCTTTTTGAATTACATGGGTTTTTTGTTTGTTCATTTTGGTTTTTTTTGACATATACCCAGGAGTAAAACTCCTGGGTCATATGGTAGTTCAATTTTTAGGTTTTTGAGGAACCTCCATCTGTTTTCCACAGAGGCTGCACCGGTTTACATTCCCACCAACAGTATATGAGGGTACTCTTTCCTCCATATACTTGCTAACATTTCTTATTTGTGTTCTTTTTGAGGATAGCCATTCTGATAGGTGTGAGGTGATGTCTCGTTATGGTTTTGATTTGAGTTTCCTTGATCATTAGTGGTGTGGCACATCTGTTCATGTGCCAGGTGGTCATCTGCATGTCCTCTTTGGGTATGTTATAACACTTCTGAATGAAATCTCGGATTGTGTCATAACTTTGCTGGTTATTTTTGTGTAATAAGTCACTTAAGTCTCAAAACACAATTGATTTGACATTTAGCATGTTGGTCCTGTGTAATAACCAAAGATTCCAACTTCATTCAAAGTTCT
Organism: Sus scrofa; assembly: GCF_054392235.1. Taxonomy (NCBI): domain Eukaryota; kingdom Metazoa; phylum Chordata; class Mammalia; order Artiodactyla; family Suidae; genus Sus; species Sus scrofa. Next base: position 38,207,790 of record NC_139395.1, on the reverse strand, counting down.
GGTTCCTCCCTGTCCCTCAAGCTGAGGTGGGCTGCAGCAAGCTCTCCACTCTTGGGAAGTGGGTATTTCCCTGCTTCCACTCCCCTAGATGCTGTCTCTGGCTCCAACTGGGTTTGTGGGTTGGAGAGAGAAGGGACCTAGAAAATTCTCCTGCTTTCTGAGCCTGGCTAACATTTAAAGATGACTCTCAGGGAGCTTTTATGAATTCATCTAAAAGCTCTGGTTCTGGGAATCTCTCACCTGCAGTTCCTTTGTTTGGAGTAATATGCTCTCCTCCAGCTCATCTGCCCACTCGCTTTTTCCTACAGCCCTGAGAAACCCTGAGGTGGTCCACCTCCAGGTTCTGTCTGCTGAGGGCCCTGATAGATTCATAAACTCTCTCTCCCTCTCTTCCCCTCTCCCTCTCTCCCCCCTCCTTTTCTCTCTTCCTTTCTCTCTCTCTCCCATAACCCACATCTGATTCATGGGAACAGCCATGGATCTGACAAATACCCTGACAAATTCTGGGAGGGCATCTCTGTCACAGTAGAGCCACCTCTCCTTCGGCTTCTCTGCCAACAGCTAAGACAGCCCACCATTGGCTGTTTAATGTCCCAGGAAGGAGTCAAACACAAGCCACTGCCTCTCCCATTTGCAGGGTTCCCGAAGTTGGCCTCCTAAAATCCTCCTCACAGAGTTCAGATAAAAGGCAGACATCCCACCCACAGCACCTCCCCAGTGGAGGTGGGGATGGGTCTCTGCACACTGTATCTGCCCACTATAGCCCCTCTCATCAAAGAATCAACCCCGAAAATCCTTCCACCTTCATCCTGACTCTGTCATCCTTCAATGTGAGTAAAGTTTGAGTCACGGAACTATTTCTTCAAAAATTTGCATCTTGGTCTAGCACCTCACTTCAACATGTCAGATTTATTACATTTTGGTGTCTCAATCAACACTTAGAATTTAACATCCTGTTACTCTTAATTGAAAGAATAAAGTTATCAGACATCTTCCCACCAATAAATAGACAAACCCACCTGCCTCTATAAGCACATGCTCTGTGCTACCCCCTCCTAAAATGAGGCCAATCAAGAGTCAGTCTGTGCCTCCAATCACATACATCTTCAATCCAGCCTTCAAATATGTTATGTGTCCCCCATCTTAAAACACACACTCCCCTTCCTCCCCACAGCTCCCTCCCACCCATCTGCCTGTTGTCCTTCACAGCAAAACTTGGCTGAAGGTGATCTAGACTCACTCTACTCATTTAACTCTCGTTTGTTGATTTGTTTGATTTGGGTAGAATTTCTTTCTATTTTTTTATTCTAACTTTAAAATGCAGAGAAAAGTACAAAGAACAATTCCACAAACAAACCCCCACTTACCCACTACCTAATGGTTAACAATAACTGAATTTTTTTTTTTTTTTTTAGGGCCATACCTGTGGCATATGGAAGAAGTTCCCAGGCTAGGGGTTGAATGGGAGCTACAGCTGCTGGCCTGCACCACAGCCACAGCAACTCGGGATCCGGGCCGCATCTGCAACTTATACCACAGCTCACAGCAACACCGGATCCCCAGCCCAATGAGTGAGGCTGGGGATCGGACCCACATCCTCACAGATACTAGTCAGATTCATTTCTGCTGAGCCACAACAGGAACTCCCTAAACATCTTTTCATGACTTTATTTGCCATCTGTATATCCTCTTCAGTGAAACATCTGTTCATGTCTTTTGTCCACTTTTCGATTTGTTTGGGTTAGTGTTACTGTTGAGATTATAGAATTTTGTGCACATACTAGACAACAGTCCTTTGTCAGATATGTGGACTGCCAATATTTTGTCTCTAACTATAGGTTGTCTTTTCATCCTCTTATTAGGGTCTTTTGCACGAAAAGTTTTAAATTTTTGATGAGATGCAATTTACCAAGTTTTCCTTTTATGTTTCATGGTTTTGATGTCATGTCTAAGTCTTAAAATCTTAAAGTTTTTCACCTAAATATTTTTCTAAAAGTTTTTTTAGTTGTACATTTATATTTAAGTGCGTGATACATTTTGAGTTAATTTTGAGGTTTTGGTTTAGGTTCACTTTTTTTTTTAGCTGTGCCCATGGCATGTAGAAGTTCCCATGACAGGGATCAAACCTGTGTCACAGCAATGACCCAAGCCATAGCAATGATAATGCCAGATCCCCAACCTGCTGCACCACAAGAGAACTCCTAAGTTCATGTTTTTGCTCCAACACCATTTATTCAAAAGTCTATCCTGACTCTATTGAAATGATTTTGCATCTGTCAGAAGTCAGTTAGACATTTTGTTTGGGATTTATTCTGAATTCTTTATTCCATTACATGGATTTATGTGCTTATCCCTCTACCAGTGCTACACTGTCTGGATTACTGTGACTATGTAGTAAGGCTTAATATTGAGGGGAGCGACTCCTCCAACTTTAAAAAAAAAAAATCATTTTAGCTCTTTTAAGTCCCAGGCTTTTCCATGTAGAATTTAGAATAAACTTGTCAATGTCTACAAAAACTGTTGCAGAGATTTTAACAGAAATTACATTCAATCTATAGAGTCATTTGGGAAAAACTGATATTTTTACTGAGTCTTACAATTCATTAATACGATATGTATCTCCATTTATTTAGATCTTGGATTTTTAAAATCCACATTTGTATTTTTCAGCACACAGATGCTATACATGTTTTATTAAATTTACATATAAGTGTTTTGTTTTCTTTGGAGTAATTATAATGTGCTTTTTTATCAAAGTATAATTGATTTTCAATGTTGTGCCAATTTTTGCTGTACAGCACAGTAACTCAGTTATACATACATACATTCTTTTTTTATATTCTTTTCCATCATAGTCTATCCAGGAGATTGGATATAGTTCCTAGTGCTATACAGTAGGACCTTGTTTATCCATTCTAAATGTGATAATTTGCATCTGCTAACCCCAAACTCCCAATCTATCCCACTCCCTCCCTTCTCCCCTTTAGCAATGACAGTCTGTTCTATGAGTCTGTTTCTGTTTTGCAGATGAGTTCATTTGTGCCATATTTTAGATTCCACATATAAGTGATATCATTTGATATTTGTCTTTCTCTTTCTGACTTACTTCACTTAGTATGAGAATCTCTAGTTGAATCCATGCTGCTGTGAATGGCACTATTTTGTTCTTTTTTATGGCTAAGTAGTATTCCATTGTGTATAGGTACCACATCTTCTTAATCTGTTCCTCTGTCAATGGACATTTAGGTTTTTTCCATGTCTTGGCTACTGTGAATAGTGCTGCAGTGAACACAGGAGTGCATGTCTTTTCAAATTATAGTTTTGTCCAGATATATGCCCAGTAGTGGGACTGCTGGATTGTATGGTAATTCTATTATTAGTTTTCTGAGGAACCTCCATACTGTTCTCCACAGTGGTTGTACCACCTTACATTCCCACCAACAGTGTAGGAGGGTTCCTTTTTCTCTTCACCCTCTCTAGCAATTGTTATTTTTAGACTTATTAATGATGAGCATCCTCACTGGTGTGAGGTGGTATCTTAACTGTAGTTTTGACTTGCAATTCTCTCATGATTAGTGATGTTGAGCATCTTTTTGCGTGCTTACTAGCCATTTGTATGTCTTCTTTGAAGAAATGTCTATTTAGGTCTTTGCTCATTTTTGATTGAGTTTTTTGTTTTATTGTTGTGGAGTTGTATTAGTTCGTACATTTTGGAGATTAAGCATTTGTTGGTTGCATCATTTGCAAATATTTTCTCCCATTCTATAGGTAGTATTTTAGGTTTATTCTTTGCATGGTTTCCTTTGCTGTACAAAATCTTTTAAGTTTGATTACGTCCCACTTGCTTATTTTTCTTTTCTGTTACTTTGGGAGACTGACCTAAGAAAACATTTGTGTGGTTTATGCCAGAGAATATTTTGCCTATGTTCCCTTCTAGGCGTTTTAATGTATCATGTCCTATGATTAAGTTTTTAAGACACTTTGAATTTATTTTTGTGCATGGTGTGAGGGTGTGTTCTAATGTCATCGAATTACATGTAGCTGTCCAGTTTGCGTAGCACCACTTGCTGAAGAGATTGTCTTTTTCCCATTTTATATTCTTGTGTCCTTTGTTGATGATTAAATGACTGTAAGTGTGTGGGTTTATTTCTGGGCTTTCTCTTTTGTTCCATTGATGCATATGTTTGTTTTGGTACCAGTACCAAACTGTTTTGATTACAGTAGGTTTGTAATATTGTCTGAAGTCTGGGAGAGTTATGCTTCCTTTTCCCTCCCCCTTCAGGACTGCTTTGGTGATTGTGGGTCTTTTACTGGTCCCATATAAATTTCTGGATTTTTTTGTTCTAGTTCTTTGGAAAATGTCATGGGTAATTTGATAGGTATTGTATTAAATCTATAGATGATGCTGGGTAGTATGGCCATTTTAAGAATTTTAAATTTTACGTCCAATCCAAGAGCATGGGATATCTTTGCATTTCTTTGAATCCTATTTAATTCCCTTTATTAAGGATTTTTTTCTTTTCTTTTTTTCTTTTTGGGCTGCCCCATGGCATATAGAGTTCCCAGGCCAGGGATCAGATCCGAGCCATAGTTGCAACCTACACCACAGCTATGGCAACACCTGATCTTTAACCCTATTTGCCAGGTCAGGTATCAAACCTACATCCAGTGCTCCAGAGATGCCACTGATAATGTTGCACTACAGTGGGAACTCAAGGAGTTTTTTTAATTGTACATTCTATTTCACTTCTAGTCATCAGTCTGTTCAAATTAGCTATTTCTTCTTGATTCAGCTTTGGTAGGGTCTATGTCTCTAGAAAGTTATCCATTTCTTCTAGGTTGTCAGATTTGTTGGCATACACTTGTTCATAGTATTCTCTTATGGGTTTTGGTATTTCCGCATTGTCAGTTGAAATTTCTCCTTTTTCATTTCTTATTTTGTTTATTTGGGTTCTCTCTTTTCTTGGTGAGCCTGGCAGAGGTTTGTCAATTTTGTTTACCCTTTCAAAGAACCAGCTCTTGGGTTTATTGATATTTTTTTCTATTTTTTAATCCCTATTTTACTTATTTCCTCTCTGATCTTTATTATTTCCTTTCTTCTACTGACTTTTTTTGTTCTTCTTTTTCTAATTCTTTTAGTTGGTAGGTTAGGTTATTTGAGATTCTTGATTTTTTGAGGAAGGCCTATATCGCTATGAACTTCCCTCTAAGAACAGTTTTGTGGCATCCTATAGATTTTGTACAGTTGTATTTTCATTGTTGTTTATCTCAAGGTATTTTTTAATTTCCCTTTTCTTTGCTTTGTTGATCCATTGGTTTTTTAGTGGCATGTTGTTTAGTCTCCATGTAGTCAGGTTTTTTCTCATTTCTTACACTGTTAAATTTCTAGTTTCATTCCATAGTGGTCAGAGAAGATGCTTGAGATACTTTCTGTACTCTTAAATTTGTTGGGGTTAGTTTTATGCCCTAGTATATGGTTAATCCTAGAGAATGTGCCATGTGCACTTGAATGTATATTCTGGTTTTCTGGATGTGATGTCCTTAAAATATCAATTAAGTCTGTTTTATTATGTCATTTAGGATCTCTGTTCCCTTGCTGATTTTCTGTCTAGAAGATCTGTCCATTGATGTCAAGGGATGTTAAAGTCTCCTACTATTATTGTAGTCCCATTGATTTTTCCCTTTATGTCTAACAGTATTTGCTTTAATTATTTGAGTGCTTCCATATTAGGTGCATATATGTTGACAAGTGTAATATCCTCTTCTTGAAGTAATCCTTGTAACATGAGTGTCTTTCTTTATGGCCTTTGTTCTAAACTCTATTTTGTCTCAGTATCGGAACTCCCACTTTCTTGTTGTTTCTGTTTGCATGAAATATCTTTTTCCATCCCCTAAGTTTCAATCCATGTCTGTACTTTGCCCTAAGGTGGGTCTCTTGTAGGCAGCATATTGTATATAGCCTCTTATATTTTTGTCCAGTCTGCAATTCTGTGTCCTTTGATTGGAACAGTCAATTCATTGACATCGATTCTGTGTTTATCCTTAATTTTACTTTTTGTGGTTTGATGACTTCCTTTTATTTAAGGCTAGTGTTCTCTTCTTTTTGTGTGTGTGAATCTATTATTTGTTTTTTTATTTGTGGTTGCCCTGTTTTTTGAGAATGTTAACGCCTTCCTATATCTGCCTGCTTTAGACTGATAGTGATATAAGCTCAAACACATTCTTTTTTTTTAAAAAAAAAAAAAGGAGTATACATTTTCTTACTTTCCTTCCCCACATTTTATGATTTTTTGTGTGTGTGCTTTTTAGGGCCACACTCATGGCATATGGAAATTCCCAGGCTGGGGATTGAACTGGAGCTACAGCCACCCACCTACACCACAGCCACAGCAACATGGAATCCAAGCCATGTCTGTGACCTACACCATAGCTCATGGCAATGCTGGATCTCTGACCCACTGAGCAAGGCAGAGATCAATCCTTCATCCTCATGGATACTAGTTGGATTTGTTTCTGCTGGGCCACAACCAGAAACCCCCCCCCCACATTTTATGATTTTCATGTCCTTTTTTACATCTTCATATTTATCCTTTTGCTGTTCCTACGTTTATCATCACCTTCACAAATATTTTTTTTTCTTTTTGATCTATGTACTGGCTTATTTAAGTGATTAATTTCCAATTTTGATTTTCTCCTACCTATATCTTCTTTCTTCTTTTCTATTTAGAGGAGACCTTTCAATATTTCTTTTAGAATTAGTTTGGTATTCTTGTATTATTTTGGTTTTTGCTTGTCTGAGAAATTATTTCTCCTCCTATTTTAAATGATAATCTTTCTGGGTAGTGTATTCTAGGTTGCAGATTTTTCTCTTTCAGAAATTTTAATGTATCTTGCCATTCCTTTCTGGCCTGCAGTATTTCTGTAGAGAAATCAGCTGACAGCCTCAAATCCCTTGTAATTAATTCTTTGTTTTTCTCTTGCTGCCTGTAGAATCCTCTCCTTATCTTTTTCCATTTTCATTATAATATATTTTGGCATAGGTCTGTTTGGATTCATCTTGTTTGGGACCGTCTGTACTTCCTGTATCTGGTTATCTGTTTCTTTAGTTAGATTTGGAAGTTTTCAGCCATAATTTCTTCAAGTACATTTTCAATCTCCTTTTGTCTTTATTCTCCTTTAGGGATTCCTATTATGCATAGACTGGTATGCTTTATATTATCCTATAGGTCTCTTATATTGCTTTCATTTTTTTTATTTGGTTTTCTGTCTGCTATCCTGAGTGGGTAAATTCCATTATTCAATCTTCCAAGTCATTTATTCATTCCTCTCCTTTATTCATTCTGCTATAATTGCCTTTAGCTCAGCTTATGTCTAGGCAAATGAATTTTCTAATTTTTCCTGGCTCCTACTTATAGTTTCTAGTTCCTTTTTATAGTAATCTGCATTTCTATTGATAGCCTTTCTTAATTCCTTCAGTATTTTCATTACCTTCTTTTTGAACTCAGTGTCTATTAGACTTCAGAGGTCTGTTTCATTGTTTGCTCCTTTAGGGGAATTCTCCTGTTCCTTTAACTGGGAATGGTTCCTCTGCTTTTTCATTTTGCTTATTTTTCTCTTAGCCTGTGAATTTAGGGAAAACAATTACCTACTATAGAATTGGAGGGTATTTTTAGGTGGGAGGGTCCCTGGGAAGATTGTGTGTGTGTGTGTTTTTTTTTTTTTGGTTTGTTTGTTTGAGGGCTACTTTTGGTTTGGAAGCTTGCTGTCTCTTTCCTTGGTGTTGCATGCCCTTATTCCCTTAATAGGGAGTGTGCAGCTGCGTGGCCCATGTGTGTTCCCACGGAGGTGGGAGTAATGGGTAGTGTCTGGTTGCAGGGCCCTTGGCAGTGGAAATGGCAGAATATTTACATTCCTCAGGAAGTGGGGGCAGCAGGTGATGTCCAGTTATTTGACCCTCATTGGTGGTAGACCACACCCACCTCTGGAGTCTGCAATGGCTGCAGTGGTCTCTGCCTGCCCCTGTGCCCATGCAAGAGGTGTCCTGTTGCCTTTGATCCTGTAGGCACACAGAGAAGTAAGTTCTTACCACCATAAGGAGGTCCTGCTCCACTCCTCTTGCACTCCCTAACAATGGCACCTTGCTTGTCTAGTGGGCCCAGGCCTCCTTCACACTCCTTTATCTGTGCCACACCACACCCTAGCCTCCTCAGGCTGTTTCCATGACGCTAACCCTAGGACTGACCTCCATGGCCTGAGTCTCAGCACCCATACCCTGTCTGAGTATCTCTGGCTAGGGTGTGCCAGGCAGTGGCACCGATCACCAGTGTGGTTCTTTCTCTGCCTTCCCCTCCTCAGATTGGTTTCTGGGCTTTTCTCTGAGGGCTTAAGGCTCCCCTTCCATCCCAGCTGATCTCTCTGCCAGTCAGGACATCTTCCCAGGTGTGGGATCCTTTCCTCTTTCACAGCTCCCTCCCAAGAGTCCTGGTACTGTCCTGATTTCTTTTTCTCTCTTCTCCTTTTTTTTTTCCTTTTTGTCCTACCCAGTTATGTAGAGATTTTATTGCCCTTTTGGAAGTCTGAGGTCTTCTGCCAGTTTGTATGATATGTTCTATGAGAATTGTTCTACAAGTAGATGTGGGGTTATTTTTTATGTATTTGTGGGAGAAGGTGAGCTCCACATCCTACTCCTCTGCCATCTTGATCCAATCTTCTTGATAACTGTTTTAATTTCAATTTCCATGTACTCGTTGTTAATATACAGAAATGTAATTGCATTTTGTGTGTTGATCGATGTGTATCCAGTGATTTTTCTTACTTATTAGTTTGTTCTAGGAATTTGTTTTTGTAAGAGTCCATGGGATTTTCTAATAGACAACCATGTTTTCTGCAACTAGGGGGTTTTCTTTCTTTTTGTATAATTTCTTAAAAATTTTTCATTATAGTTGATTTACAATGTTCTGTTGGTTTCTGCTATACGGCACAGTGACCCAGTTATATATAAATACATATTTTTCTTCTCACATTATCCTCCATCATGTTCCATCACAAGTGATTAGATATATTTACCTGTGCTATACAGCAGGATCTCATTGCTTATCCACTCCAAATGCAATAGTTTGCATCTACTAACCCCAAACTTCCAGTTCATCCCACTCCCTCCCCCTCCCTCTTGGCAACCACAAATCTGTTTTCCTTGTCCATGAGTTTCTTTTTTGTGGATAGGTTCATTTGTGTCATATATTAGATTCCAGATATAAGTGATATCATATGGTATTTGTCTTTGTGACTTACTTCATTTAGTACGAGAGTCTCTAGTTCCACCCATGTTGCTGCAAATGACATTATTTTGTTCTTTTTTATGGCTGAGTAGTATTCTATTGTGAATATGTACCACATCTTCTTAATCCATTCATCTGTTGATGGACGTTTAGGTTGTTTCCATGTCTTGGCTATTGTGAATAGTGCTGCAATGAACATAGGGGTGCATGTATGTTTTTCAATGAAAGTTTTGTCCAGATACATGCTCAGGAGCAGAATTGCTAGATCATATGGTAGCTCTATATTTAGTTTTCTGAGCTATCTCCATACTGTTTGCCATATTGGTTGTACCAATTTACATTCTCACCAATAGTGTAGGAGGGTTCCCTTTTCTCCACACCCTCTCCAGCATTTGTTATTTGTAGACTTACTAATAATGGCCCTTCTGACAGGTAGGAGGTGGTACCTCATTGTAGTTTTGACTTTCATTTCTCTAATAATTAGTGATGTTGAGCATTTTTCATGTGCCTGTTGGCCATCTGTGTGTCTTCTTTGGATAAATGTCTGTTCAGGCCTTCTGTCCACTTTTCTATTGGGTGGTTTGGCTTTTGTGCTGTTGAGTTGCATGAGCTGTTTGTATATTTTGGAAATTAAGCCCTTGTCACTCGCATTGTTTGAGACTATTTTCTCTCATTCCGTAGGTTGTCTTTTTTATGGTTTCCTTTGCTGTGGAAAAGCTTGTTAAGTTTGATTAGGTCCCATTGGTTTATTTTTTTTAATTTCTATTGCCCTGGGAGACTGACCTAAGAAAACATTTGTACAGTTGATGTCAGAGAATGTTTTGCCTGTGTTCTCTTCTAGGAGTTTTATGGTGTCTTGTCTTACAATTAAGTCTTTAAACCATTTTGAGTTTATTTTTGTGCATTGTGTGAGGGTGTGTTCTAGTTTCATTGATTCACATGTAGTTGTCCAGTTTTCCCAGCACCATCTGCTAAAGAGACTTTTTCCCATTTTATATTCTTGCCTCCTTTGTCAAAAATTAATTGACCATAGGTGTCTGCATTTATTTCTGTGTTCTCTGTTCTATTCCATTGTTCTGTATGTCTGTTTTGGTACCAGTACCACACTGTCTTGATTACTATAGCTTTGTAATATTGTCTGAAGTCTGAGAAAGTTATGCCTCCTGCTTGGTTTTTGTTCCTCAGAATTGCTTTGTCAATTCTGAGCCTTTTATGGTTCCACATAAAATTCTGGATTGTTCTAGTTCTGTGAAAAATGTCATGGGTAATTTGATAGGGATTGCATTGAACCTGTAGATTGCTTTGGGTATTATGGCCATTTTAACAATATTAAAGCTTCCAATCCAGGAGGATGGAATATCTTTCCATTTCTTTGAATCCTCTTTAATTTCCTTGATTAATGTTTTATAATTCTCAGCATATAAGACTTTCACCTCCTTGGTCAGGTTTATTCCTAGGTATTTAATTTTGGGGGGTGCAATTTTAAAATGTATTTTTTTATTCCTTTTCTAATATTTCATTGTCAGTATTACAGAAATGCAACATATTTCCAAATGTTAATCTTGTATCCTGTAACTTTGCTGAATTCATTGTTCAGTTCAACTAGTTTTTGTGTGGTGCCCTTAGGGTTTTCTATATATAGTATCATATCATCTGCATAGAGTGACAGTTTTACCTCTTCTTTTCCAATTTGGATACCTTTTATTTCTTTTTTTTTTTTGCCTTTTATTTCTTTTCTTTGTCTGATTGCTATGGCTAGGACTTCCAATACTATGTTGAATAAAAGTGGTGAGCATGGGTATCCTTGTCTTGTTCCAGATTTTAGTGGGAAGGCTTTTAGTTTTTCTCCATTGGGTGTTATATTTGCTGCGGGTTTGTCATAAATGGCTTTTATTATGTTAATATACATTCCCTCTATACCCACTTTGGTAAATTTATCATCAATGCATATTGGATTTTGTCATATGCTTTTTCTGCATCTGTTGAGATGGTTTTTGACTTTTTTGTTAATGTGGTGTATGGTATTGATTTGAGTATGTTGAACCATCCTTGTGAACTTGGGGTGAATCCCAGTTGTTCGTGGTGTATGATCTTTTTTACATGGTGTTGGATTCAATTGGCTGAAATTTTTTTGAGAATTTTTACATATATATCCATAGATATTGGTCTATAATTTTTTTGGTAATATCTTTGGTTTTGGTATTAGGGTGATGGTGGCTTCATAGAGTGTCTTTGGGATTATCCTTTCTTCAGTCTTTGGAAAAGTTTTGAGAAGGATGGGTATAAGTTCTTATTTGTATGTTTTTTAGAATTCCCCTGTGAAGCCATCTGATCCTGGACTTTTGTATGTAGGGAGTATTTTTGACATGTCCAATTTCATTTCTAGTGATCAGTCTGTTCAATGATCTATTTCTTCTCAATTCCGTTTTTGTGGGCTGTATGTCTCTAGACAGTTGTCCATTTCTTCTAGGTTGTCAAATTTATTAGCATATAATTGTTCATAGTACTCTCTTTTTTTTTTATTTCTATAGTATCCATTAAGAGTTCTCCTTTTTCATTTCTTATTTTGTTTATTTGGGTTTTTTTCTCTCCTCTTTTTGGTGAGTGTGGCCAGATGTTTGCCAATTTTGTTTACCCTTTCAAAGAAACAGCTTCTGGGTTTATTGATTTTTTTCCTATTGTTTTTTTTTAATCTCTATTTTATTTATTTCCTCTCTGATCTTTATGATTTCCTTCTGCTGACTTTCGGTTTTGTTTGCTCTTCTTTTTCTAATTCTTTTAGATGGTACGTTAAGTTGTTGATTTGAGAGTTTTCTTCTTTTTGAGCAAGGCCTGTATCACTATGAACTTCTCTCTGAGAACTAATTTTGCAGCATCCCATAGATTTTGAATGGTTGTGTTTTCATTATCATTAGTCTCAAGGTATTTTTTAATTTCCCTTTTGGTTTCCTCATTGACACATTTGGTGTTTTTTAATTTATTTTTTTATTTTCCCACTGTACAGCAAGGGGATCAAGTTATCCTTACATGTATACATTACAATTACATTTTTTCCCCCACCCTTTGTTCTGTTGCAACATGAGTATCTAGACAAAGTTCTCAATGCTATTCAGCAGGATCTCCTTGTAAATCTATTCTAAGTTGTGTCTGATAAGCCCAAGCTCCCGATCCCTCCCACTTCCTCCCCCTCCCATCAGGCAGCCACAAGTCTTTTCTCCAAGTCTATGATTTTCTTTTCTGAGGAGATGTTCATTTGTGCTGGATATTAGATTCCAGTTATAAGTGATATCATATGGTATTTGTCTTTGTCTTTCTGGCTCATTTCACTCAGTATGAGATTCTCTAGTTCCATCCATGTTGCTGCAAATGGCATTATGTCATTCTTTTTTATGGCTGAGTAGGATTCCATTGTGTATATATACCACCTCTTCCGAATCCAATCATCTGTTGATGGACATTTGGGTTGTTTCCACATCCTGGCTATTGTGAATAGTGCTGCAATGAACATGCGGGTGCATGTGTCTTTTTTAAGTAGAGTTTTGTCCGGATAGATGCCCAAGAGTGGGATTGCGGGGTCATATGGAAGTTCTATGTATAGATTTCTAAGGTATCTCCAAACTGTTCTCCATAGTGGCTGTACCAGTTTACATTCCCACCAACAGTGCAGGAGGGTTCCCTTTTCACATTTGTTTTTTAGTAGCATGTTAGTCTTCATGTAGTCAGCTTTTTCTCATTTCTTCTCCTGTAGCTGATTTCTAGTTTCATGCTATTGTGGTCAGACAAGATACTTGAAATAATTTCTGTACTCTTAAATTTGTTGAGATTATTTTTGTGCCCGAGTATGTGGTCAGTCCTTGAGAATGTTCCATTTGCTCTTGAAAAGAATGTATATTCTGATTTTTTTAGATATAATGTCTTGAAAATGTCAGGCCTAACTTTTCTGTTTGTGTCATTTAGGATCTTTGTTGCCTTATTGATCTTCCTGCTAGAGGATCTGTCCATTGGTGTGAGTGGGGTGTTAAAGTCTCCTACTATTATTGTATTCCCATCAATTTCTCCTTTTATGTCTGTTAGTATTTGTTGTATGTATTTGGGTGCTCCTATATTAAGGGCATATAAATTGATGACTGTAATATCCTCTTCTTGAATGGATCCTTTCATCATTAAATAGTGTCCTTTATCTTTCTTTATGGCTTTCGTTTTAAAGTTTACTTTGTCTGACATGAGTATTGTGACTCATGCTTTCTTGTCTTTTCCATTTGCATGAAATATCTTTTTCCATACCCTCACTTTCAATTTATATGTGTCCTTTGCCCTAAGGTGAGTTTCTTAAAGGCAGCATATTGTATGTTCTAATTTTTTTTAATCCAGTCTGCCCTTCTATGTCTTTCAATTGGAGCATTCAGTCCATTGACATTTAAGGTAATTATTGATAAATATACATTTATTGCTTGTTTTCCAGGAGATTCTATGTTTCTCCTTCGTTCTTTTCTTTTTTTTTTTTTTTTGGTTGGATGATTTCCTTTTATTTTGTGCTTATGTCCTCTTCTTTTTAGTTTTTGTGAATGTATTGTTTGGTTTTGATTTGTGGTTGCCTTATTTTTCAAGTATGTTAACCTCTTCCTATATCTGCTTGCTTTAGCCTGATAGTCATATAGGTTCAAACACATCCCAAAAAAAAAAAAAAAATCTAGATTGTCTTACTTTCCTTTCCCACAGTTTATGATTTTGATTTCCTTTTTTAACATCTTCATGTTTATCCTTTTGCTGTTCCTTATGTTTATCACTTTTACAAAGGTTTTTTTTCCCTTTTAAAGCTGTGTATTTGCTTACTTAAATGATTACTTTCCACTTGTGATTTCCTACATCCGATTTCTTCTTCTTTTCTAATTAAGTGGAGCCCTTTCATTATTTCTTTTAGAATGGGTTTAGTATTGCTGAACTCTTTTTTGTTTTTGTTTGTTGGAGAAATTCTTTATTTCTCCTTCTATTTTAAATGATATTCTTGCTGGGTATTCTAGGTTGCAGATTTTTCCCTTTTAGAACTTTGAATATGTCTTGCCACTTTCTTCTGGCCTGTAGTGTTTCTATAGAGAAATCAGCTGATAGCCTTATGGGGGGGTTCCCCTATAATTAACTCTTTGTTTTTCTCTTGCTGCCTTTAGAATCCTCCATTTATCTTTGACAATTTTTATCATAATATGTCTTGGTGTGGACCTGTTTGGGTTCAACTTGTGTATTTCCTGTATCTTGATATCTGTTTCCTTTAGATTTGGAAAGTTTTCAGCCATAATTTCTTCAAATATATTTTCTATCCCCTTTTCTTTTTCTTCTCCTTCTGTAATAATCCCTATTACTCATAGATTGGCCCACTTTATATTATCCCAAAGATCGCTTACATTGCTTTCATGTTTTTTCATTTGGTTTTTTGTCTGCTGTCCTGATTGGGTGATTTCCATTATTCTATCTTCCAAGTCACTAATTTGTTCCTCTGCACTATTCATTTTGCTCTTCATTGCCTTTAACTCACCTTGCAACTCTACAAATGAATTTTCTAATTTTTCTTGACTCTTCCTTAAATTTTCTAGTTCCTTTTTAAAGTAATCTGCATTACTATTCATATCCACTCTTAATTCCTTCATATTCACTCTTAGTTCCTTCAGTATCTTCACTCTCTCCATTTTGAACTTGGTGTCTGTTACACTGTAGAGGTCTGTTTCATTGTTTCCTCCTTCAGGAGAATTGTCCTGTTCTTTTAACTGGGAATGGTTCCTGAGCTTCTTCATTTTGTTTATATTTTTCTTATTTTGTGAGTTTAGGGGGAACAACTACTATAGTCTTGGATGGCTATTTATATGCAAGAGCACCCCCTGGCTATTTTGTAAGGATTTACTATTTATTTTTGGCATGAGGCCTGCTTTTTGTTTGGACGCTTACAGTTTTTTTCCTCAGTGTGTGCAGGCTATTGTCCCCTTGATAGGGTGCTGCATGTGTTTCCAGGGTGTTGGAGGCAATGGGCATGGCTAGTAGCCATGCCTGGTTGCTGGGCCCTTGACAGTGGCAAGGACATGCAGGAAGGTGGCATAGGCTGCTTCTAGTTGCAGGGCTATGGGAAGTGGCAGTGACCTTCAGGAAGATGTAGGTGGTGCCCATAGCATTTGGCAGTGGCAGCCACAGGGCGTGTGCATTCCAAGGGGAGTGAAAGCAACAACAAGTGATGCTCAGTTGCAGTGGCCTCCTCTGTGCCCACCTCTGAGGTGACTGGGCTGCAGTGGTGCCTATTCATGGACCCCTAGTGGTGGTGGGCCACATCCACCTCTGGAGTATTAGATGACTGTGGCAGTTTGCCCCTGCTGCCTATAGACCACACAAGAGGTACCCCATCACACTTAGCTAGCACAGGTGGGGCTTAGCCACCAACCACAGCCTGCACAATAGTGGCCAATTTTCCAGAGTCCAGGCAAAATGTGCCTTGCTGCCCATAGTCCCACCTTCCAACAGTCTGCATGTGTGCGCAGAGAAAGATATTCCTATGGTAGTCCACCCCTCCTCCTCTTTCCCTCCCCAACAACAGCACCTTGCTTCTCCTGCAGGCTCAGACCTCCTCCCAGATGCAGTAGGCTATGGCACACCACTCCCCAGCCTGTGGTGCACCATGCTCCAGCCCCCCAGGCTGTCTCCACACAGCCAACCCTAGTCCTCTCCCTGGAACTGACCTCTGGAGCCTGAATCTCAGTACCCAGGCCTCTTCAGAGAATCTCAGGCTGTGGTGTCCTGGGTGGTGGTACTGATGGTCTGTGAAACTCTCTCTCTCTGCTTTGTCCTCCTCAGTCTAGCTCCTGTGCTTTTATCTGAGGCTTGGAGGTCCCTCTATCTTGGCTGATCTCCCCATCAGTTAGGTGGCTTCCCAGGGTGTGGGTTCCTTTCCTCTTTCACAGTTCCCTCTCAGGAGTGCTAGTCCCATGCTGATTCCTTTCTCTCCCACTCTCTCTTTCTCTTTTGTTCTACCTAGTTATGTGGAGGGTTTCTTGCCCTTTTTGGAGGTTTAAGGTCTTCTGCCACCATTCAGTAGATGTTCTGTGTGAATCATTCTAAGTGTAGTTTTTTGGGGTTTTTTTTTAGTGTTTTTGTGGGAGAAGGTGCGTGCCATGTCTTATTCCTCTGCCATCTTGATCCCACTTCCCTAATATGTATGACTTTCTTTTTCTTGCCTTAATGCTCTGGCTAGAACTTCCAGTAATGCGTTGAATAACACTGGTAATAATGGTCATTCTTGCCTTGTTTTCCAGTCTTTCCCAGTTTTCCTAAACTCCCAGAGGTAAAGCATTCAGTTTTTCACCATTAAATGTGATATTAGCTATAGGTTTTTTGTAGATGTTCTTTATCAAGTTGAGGAGATCTCCCTCTATTCCTGAATGAGAGTTTCTATCATGAACCAATGTTGGATTCTGTCAAATAAATTTTTCTGTATCAGTTGATATGACCAAATTTTTCTTATTTCATCTGTTAGTATGGTGATCACATTAATTGATTTTCAAAGACTCAAATTATTTTCAAACAAGCCTTGGAAACCCAGAGTAAATCCCACTTGGTGATGGTGTATAATAATTTTATACATTATTGGATTAAATTTATTAATATTTGGTTTAGGATTTTTGTGTTTAAGATTGAGCGATATTAGCCTTTTTTCCATTTTTGTACCATTATTGTCTGATTTTGGTATTAGGATAATACTAGGGTCAGAAAATGAGTCAGACAGAGGCAAGGATCAGTGTTTTGGTTGTTTACTAATATGTAAACACCAAAACTTAATGGACTTCAGACCCCCTCTAGTTCACTCATGAGTTTATGGCTCAGGAATCTGGGAAGGACTTGGCTGGGTGGTTCTTTTGTTCTATGTGCCATTGGTTGGGGTGATTCACTCTGCTGCATTCAGCTGGTGGTTGGGATGAGCTGGAAGATGCAAGAAGCCTTTACTCACATGTTGGCATCTTAGTGCTCCTTTGCATGAACTATATCTCACTACCTGGCAACCTTGGGCTTCCTCATAGCATGGTGGTCAGACTTTGTACATGGTGTCTTGTTTCCAAGAGAGTGCTCCAAAAAATGAAGGCAAAAGCCGCAGACCTCCTAATGTACAGGCTCAGAAGTTACACAGCATCACTTTTGCTAGATTCTATTGGTGGCACGACCCAGATTGCAGAGGAAATAAAATACACGCTATTTCTTAATGGGGTTTCACAAAGAATTTGCAGTCATTTTAATCCTCCACAATCAGGGAGCCCCTGCAACTGCTGTACACTGCTCTTTATATGCATAAATAGAGTTGCAAGTCCACTGGAATACTGATCTAGAAAAGCGGAGCATCTCCCTGACCATACTTGCCAGCAGTAACATCCAAAGCACTAGGAATGTGGTTTCTGCTATTCAAATTTCACGCCAACATATCTAACTGGTGGAGCCAAAATGCAAATCTATAACACTTATCTACAAAGGAGCCTAAGAAATATAGTCACCAATCTTCTGCCTCAGGTACAGTACTAGGATATTAAAGTGAAGGCTGAGTGCCTGACCCACTATGTCCATCACAGTGAGGACTGGATTGCATCAGAAGCATCAACAGCTCTACTTTTCTCCTTAGTGTGGCCCAACAGGTATGGACCAGGCAGTGAGTCAGAGGTGGATGGAGGGCCACTCCCTGCTGTCCACTCCTAGAGGCTTGGATACAACCCTAGGAGAAGGTGTTCCTATTGGCTGCAATATCTGCCTAGGAGGGACATCCCATCTGGAGCCTTAGAGTTAGAGACGAAGCACTTAGAGTGAGGTCTGGACCCTGGGGATGGGTGAGAGCTATTCAGATAAGGTCTTCTGAAAGAATAAAAGGCACGCCAACCAATGGTTTTATCTCCCCACTGATAAGAGTGAGGCCCTGGTATTGGTCCAGGCTGAAGCCAAGCTCCCTGGAAAGCATGGCTGCTCTGGTCCTCAACACTCTTCTTCAGTCTGGGCACCTCAGGGATCCTGTCCTCTGCACCTCTCAGAAATCATAAGGCTGCCTCCACTCCACAGATGAGCCAGAGCACTTCCACACACCCACACAGTGCACATGGACAATGCCAGGGCCCCAAATACCACCACCTCGTCCGCAGGGATCCCAGAAGTAACCACTGCCACTCCCAGGCCTGAGGAGGGCATTTCTTGTCCAGGGCCCGTCTCTTGCTTCAGAGCAGGGAGGGGGCCACATGGTTGACGTCCCGCCCCGGCAGCCCGGATGCTCTGAGCAGGGGAGAGTGGGAGGCAGCTCTTCTGTTCTCCTGTCAGCGTTCACTTGAGAAGCCTGCACTCCAGCCCCTGCCTCTTATCTCTTCAAAAGCTGATACACTTGCAGACAAGAGGCAGCTTTTGTCAGTCGCTGCCGGTTCTGAGCATTTTCTGGCCCGAAGCATTGACTTCCAGTGAAAAAACCAATTTCCCTACAAAGTCTTCTGAAGTCTCTTGTCAGGCCTGGCACCTTGGCTCAGCCTTTTCTCTTGGAGTGTGTGGTGGCAGGGGGTAGGCGCTCTGCCAGCCAGGGTCCCTAGGACCCGTGCCAGCGTTTGGATGTCGAGATGAGGGAAGTAGCCCCAGGCAGAGTCCCTCCTCGGGTGCCTGTGGGCTGGTGGGTTTCCTTCCTCCTTTACTGTGACGCTCTGGTTGAATGTTCAAGGACTTTGTAATCCCAGGCTTTTCTCTTTGGGATGGGGAAACAGAGGCCCAGAGGGGTCCTGCAGTTGGTCTGCACAGCCCTAGGGGTTGACCTGATGGGGACCGCTGACCCCACATCCTCCTCCTGTATCTGGGATGGTTTTATTTTTAGGATGGATGATGGAGAGGGGCAGAAGCTGGGGAGGTTCCTTAGGTATGGGACGGGGACTCAGTCCTGGGCACCCCACCCCCCTTTTCCACCACGGCAGCAGCACTGGCAAGGAATGGTCTGACCAAAAAAACCAGAACAGAACTGACAAACCAAAATTAAAAAAAAAAAAATCATTATTTTGTTTCAAAGGCCACAATCCCTGTTTCTGGGCAACCAGAGCCTTTGGTTCAAGCTCACGTACAGAGCAGTAGAGATTGAATATCTCAAGTCCAGGGTCCCTGTTGCAGCTCTTTGAGGCTCAGAATAGCGGCTTTGACCATTGTCTCTTAGAGAACCACACATATTTCTTTCTTTTCCACTCACACACCCACACCCTCACACATTCCTGAGGGAAGTACCACTTCTGTTCTAAAAGGTAAAGACGCCTCCTTTTTTATTTTTTATTTTTAAATTTTTTATTTATATTTCAATTTACATTCAGGCAAATTCATCCCGTTGGCGTACAGTTCTGTGAGTTTTGTCAAGTTGCAGAGTCATGTCACCACCACCACTGTCATGATCCAGATCCGTTCCATTCCCCTAAAATGTTCCCTCCCTCATGCTGCCCCTCTAACCCCCCACACACGCCCCTCCACCCCAACCCCTGGCAACCAGTCATCTCTTTCCTATTCCTTTAATTTTGCCTTCTCCAGAACATTGTATAAGTGGAATCATAGAGTATTTTAACCTCTTGAGGCTGGCTTCCTTCACCCAACAATACACATTTGAGATTCACCCATGTTATATGTATCAATAAAAATGCCTCGTAAAGCTATAAAAATAAAACCGTGATGGGAACTCTGTGCCCAAACACGATGCCCATCTGGTGGGGGTGTCTCTAGCTCTGAGCACAGCTCCCCAGCTGCTCTGTAACCAGCATCATCCTCTACTCCAGCCTCAACTCCATTCCTGCCTTGAGGACAGAAATGCTTGGTCCCCATGACCCACAGCTTACCCAGAGCTCAAATTCCCAGCCCTGCCATCAGCATCTACCTACTTCTGACTCTAGTTCAGGTGACCACCTGAGAGTGCTTCAGAGCCCTCCAGGGGCTGCTGGGACCTCATCTAGGAGAGAAAAACTAAACACCTGCAGGGTCATGCAGGTCATGTTAATAAACACAACAGAATAAGAAATGGTAGGTACCAAAGAGACAGGACCTTAAGACATTCGCAGCACTATAAACTGTCAGACACACTGTAGCTGCCCCGAAACACTGCCCCCCAAAAAACGTATCTGTGGGCTGCACTCAGGTGCCCAGACTCATTCATAGCCTCTGAACCTCTTCCTCAAACCCACTACTGTGCTGATACAAACTGTGACACAAGGTAACCACGTCACCATTATGAAGGTGGTGGGACTCTGGGTGTCACTGTGGAATGTCATGGAACAGGAAGCAACTTGGGATGCTTTTATAGAATATGCTTCATATAGGAAAAGCTGGGGGAAAGGGCAGCTGAATAGAAGGGGTGAAGCCCAGGAAATCCCACCCCAGCCACAGCACTCTGGGGTTTCTTAATCCACAAAACCCAGACCCAGGAAGGTTCTCTGGCTTTTTTCTGTTACCTGCCTTTATCACATCCGCTGAGACCAATAGACTCCCACACATACAAGACCCAGGGTAGAGGGATGCTGTGAGCTGCCCGGAAGCCCTCTTAGGGTCAAGGTACTGTTGTCCTTCCAGCTGCCAGGAATGTGGCTGCTGCTGGCTCACAGCTGCACTCCCTTCTGAGCCCTGCCCTCTCACAGGGTTTCCAGGGAACTGGACCAAAGGCAAAGGCTGAAGAAGCTTCAGTTAGTATGAATGTCAAGTTCAGCCTGTAAAATATTTATGATATTTCTCATATACATGTTATTTCATTTGATCCTCTCAGCAACTCAATCAGAGTTCCATTTTGTATATGAGCAAGGTAAAATTAGGTCCAGAAGGGTTATACATATAATCCAAGGTCACATGGCCAATGGTAATTGATCTGTGCTTCCAGCCCTTCAAGCTCTGCTCTCTAGTTCACTACACAGGCCAGCACTGATGGGTGAGAGACAGAATTTTGCAAGGAGGAGATGGGCTAGGTGGAGGCAGGAGCAGGCTGCCATGTATAGTTGTGCTTCACACAGCCCAGGAGCACAATGCACATTCCTAGACATGAGGTTGACGTTTATTTTTTTCTCTCAACTCTCCAGCAGATGGCAGTCGAGTGTCTGGAGGAAGGGGCGACTCTTCATTCGCAGGCCAGACTCATTTGAGCTGGCGGGGCACTGGCAGAGGTAAGGGGGTGGGTCTCTGATGAGGGCTGAGGGTATGTGTAGGAGACAGCAAATTCCACCTGGTGATGGTCTGTTGAGAAGAGCATTAGCCTGTCCATCATCTAGGTCTAAAAGGGGGATCAGGTCATCAACACTTTGGAAACAGGTCACCTCCTTGCCCTTGACCATGGTTACACTTCTCTTTTCATCTGCCCCTCCTAAGATAGAGGCACTTGGCTACTCAGGCATTCAAAACAAAGCAAAGTTTCTTCTGAGGAGAATGCTGACAACCCACAAGGGTAACATCCAATTACTACTTAAAGGTACTGGTAGAAACTGAAATTTCTTCAAAATAGAGTAGATTGAAGACATTTCTTAAAATTTCACTAAAATGACAGTGAAATAATTTTAAAAGGCATAAACCCTGCAAGGACAAAAAGTCTGGAAGAGGAAGCAACAGCTGACATAGCGACAACTCTTTTGAAGTTTTGATGGTAAGTGACTTAGCAGAGAGCAAAGGATGCCCTCCTCCTGGGGACGCTGGGTGTTTCTTAGACTCAGACACCTGCCACCCCTGGAAGTGGGGAGAAAGGGCGGGACCAAAAAGAAGAAGGCTGGTGAACAGTTTGTATTAAGAGCACCTGGGCTTCCAGATCCCCCTCCACCCAACTCAATCTGGCTGCAAATAACAGAGTATCTGGGCTCATTTGTTTTCAAAGACTGAAAGAAAACTTGAAGGTATGGGATCTCCAGTTCATAGTCATCAGGGCCAACAGGTGCACATCTCCTGGCCTTACCTTCAGAGTTGAGTGATGGCTTCGTCAGCTCCAAGCACCATGCCCTCGTTCAAGGCAGGAGGAAGGGGAAGAGGGAAGACAGCTCATCCAACCACTCCTGTCCTCTTGTATCAGGAGTGGAAATGTATTCCTGGAAACCACCGTTCCCCAGCAAAGCTCTGCTTATGACTCGTGGCCATTATAGTCTTGTGGTGAGCACCAAGTACCAGGAAAATTGGACAAGCAAATACTTAGCTCGTCCAGCCTTCATAGGAGAGGCAGATGAGCAGGAGGGGCTTACAGTGGGGGAGGTTGGGTGGGTGCCCAGGATCCGAGGTCTTTTCTCATGGGCTGGTCATTTTCTCAATGTGGAATTCCCTGATCCATTGCCAGAGTCTGGGAACCTGGCAGCAGGAACCAAGGATCTCACCAGATAAGGATTCCCCTTATTCTCAAGAAAACTCCTCACTCCTGCCAGATCCCACCTACCCCCCATCCTCTCCCCCTTCCCAGAGCCAGAAGTAGTTAGCTGGATGGGAGAGGACCAGCCTCTGGCTTAGAGGGCAAGAAAGAGGCCTCTCCGGGGCTATGGGCTTTTGTGTGAGCTTTCCACCATGCCTCCTATTTTTTGGCCCCAATCTCCACCTCCTAAGATGACTATTCTTGAGTGTTTATGGGTTCTGAACCCCAAATCAGGCATCAGCAGAGTGAAGGCAACAGAAACACAAGCCCGTTACTACTCTTCCATCTTCGATCCTACCTAGGACCCATCTCGAGGGGAATGCATAAATAAACTTCACTGCATGCATGTTGCAACACTCTGCAGCTATCAGATGCAAAGAACTAACTGCCCACACCCACACATGGATAGAGCTCAAAAGCAAAGTGTTGAGGGAGAAACACAAGAAAAATAATGAAAGTTAGAATAATACCCATTTATATAAATGGAAAGCACATACACACAAACGGCCAATAAACCATTTCATTAGTCATCAGGGAAATGCCAATTAAAACCACAATGCGAAACCTCTTCACACCCACTCAAGTGGCTAAAATGAAAAAGATAAAAATACCAAGTGCTAGAGGATGCAGAAGAACCAGAATTCTCATACATTCAATGCTGGCGGAGTGTGTGTTGGTAGAACCACTTTGGAAAACTGGCAGAGTCTCCTAAAAGCAAGCACCCTCGCTCCCATAGCTCAGCAATGCCACTCCCAGGTATGTGCCTGGCAGAAATGCACACAGATGGTCACCAAATTTCACACCCTAGAAATGTTCATAGAGGTGCTATTCGTAGTAACCCCCAGCTAGAACTACCAAACGCCCATCAGCCGTAGAATGGATAAACAAAAGTGTGGGATATTCACACAGTACAATTCTAGGCAATGAGAACAAACGAACTATATATATATGACTGCAAGCAGCAATGGGGATGAAGCTCACAAACCCAAAGCTGATCAAGAAAACCAGACACTGTACGTGCGTAACTGAATCACTTCGCTGTACAGCAGAAATTAACACATTATAAATCAACTCTTCTTCAAGAGGATTTTTTTTAAATAGAACCAGACACAAGAGTTTGCACCATATGATGCTATTTAAATAAAGATGAGAACTAGACAAAACCTAGAAAATTAATGTGAGTATAGTAGTTAACCCTGGGGGAGAAGTGGTGACAGGAAGAGGGCAGGAAGGGGGCATCTTGGGGTGCTGGTGCTGTTTAGTTTCTTGGCCTGTGTGTTGGTTATAGGGATAGTTCAACTAGTGACATCCCTTGAGCAGAACACTTAAGGCTTGTGCACCCTTCCATATGTAGGTTACAGTTCAATAGAAGTTGAACATAAAAAGAAATGCCTGGGGTGGTAAGAACACATAAGAGACCCCATAGGTACAAACACCGATACTGCCTATTTTACAGAGATGTGTACATATTTAAAGATCTGTGTTAGCTCTAAGAGAGGTGCCTAAGTAGGAAAGGAGATGACAGTGAGGTGGGATGGAGGGGCGAAGAAATAAAAGAAAGTGATGCAAAAGAGGAATCCTGTGCAGATGCACAATGACAGAGTGCTTAACTTAACTTTGAACCTGAGGTAAAGGGAAGGGTGGAATAAAGGAAACATTAGTTTTAAAAATCTTGTTCTCTGACTGCCAACTGCATGTTCCTGCTTTAATTAAATAGAGCCTGGAGAAGAGAAGGGAATACCCCAGGTCTCAGCAAGGGCTCCTTGGTGGAGGTGGCCCTTTCCTGGCCCGCTGACCTTTCCTACCCTCTTCGGCCACTCTAGGACCACCAGGTATGTTGGCTTAATCTCCGAATCAGAACTGAATCAGATAAAGGTGAGTTCAAAAATGGTAAAAAAGAAAAAGAACTGAATCAGAGGTATGGTTCCTTCCTCTTATGGGCACCTCTCTCCTCATTTAAATTTGGGGTGCATGCCTCTCCTGCTGGCAACACGCAAGTACCCAGCACTAAGGAAGAACGTGAAAACCCCATCTCTGTTCGATGTAGACAAAGCAGGGGACCTCTCTAAGCTCACCCCCAGCAACCTTCATTCTGGCTCAGTCTCCTTCTTGGCCCGGTGTCCGTCTGCAAGTTTGAATCTTCATTCAGGGTCCAGAAGCCTGGTGGAAGACCTCAGGGAGGACCCAGATTCTCCTGCCCTCTCCTCTCACCTAAGAGGCAGAGGCTCAGGTGGTCCCACAACTGGCTGAAAAAAATTGACATTGCCTGCACTTCCGGCTGTGGCCGCTAGTGGGAGATGCTAGCCAACCTGAGTCCCATCTGGGGGCTAGGAGGAGGCAGCAGGACTACCTACAGTTCATCTGTCTGGCAGCCAGCCATCCTATCAGACCCAGGGCCAGAAAGCGTCCTTTGCCTGAACTTCCCTGTAGACCGGTTCTCTTACTGATTCCCCTACTCTGGGAAGCTGGGTTGACCCAGCTTCTCCTGCAGGCATGGGTACCTCCTCAGTATATATGTGAGGCACCCAGTGATCTCTGGAACCCCACACCCAGATCCCAAATGGAGGATGACCCCCCCCCCCCACACACACACACACCGTGACTTCTCCAAAATCCCAATAATGGAGGGGCTGGTTTCAGCCTCTGGGTCCCCAAACACAGCACCTGGGTCCCTCTTAGACCTCAGCACCCATCTTGCCCTCCAAGAGCAATCCTTACCTCTAGGAGCCTTGAATATGCATCGGGAGAGATGAGAAGCCTGCTGGGAAAGAACGTAAAGACTGTGTGTGTGCATGTGTACTGGTACGTGTGCTTTTGTGATGGTTCTGGACGTTAGCCTGTCCCATCCAATGATGCTACTGGTCTGTGAGCAAAAAGCTGGTGGCCTGTTACTTTTCAACGAGGATGTGTGTTCCTGGGTATGTCTCCCTGTGGGTCAGCCTGTGTATGTGAGTGACTGTGCTTGTCAGTGTCTGGTCTTTGCGTGAGACAGTCTTATCTGTGTCAGCATGTGAGTGCCTCATGTGTGTCAAGGTGTAGGTTGTCTTAGTTCAACAGGGTGAAGTGAGTGGGTTTCGGTGTGGGTGTCTCTGGGTTTGTTGGTTGTGTCTGATGTGTTGGTTGTTTCTGTCTGGGTGTGTGTTTCTGTCAGTGCCTGTGTCAGTCTGTGTTTATGTGTCAGTATAGGTGTCTACCATTGTGCAGACTTCTCTGCTGGCTGGCTGTGTATTTGTCTAGAAGCCTGGTTCTGTGTGTGTGTGTGTGTCTCTGTGTCAGTGTGTCAGTGGATGTGTGTCTGAGTCATCCAGGTGTCCCTGAGTTTGTCAGAGTATATCTGCCTCAATGTCTGTGTGTGTCAATGATGTCTGCATGTGTCCGTGTGGGTGTCTGTGTGTCGGTGACAGAGGGTGTCTTCGAGTGTCAGTGTATGTCCCTTTCCTTGGGGGTGGGTGGCTAGGGTAGGGTCCCCAAGTTAGTGAGGATGTGTGCGTGTGTACTCTGCGTGTGCCAAGCTGTGTGCCTGTTCATGTCCGCGTAGGTGGCTAACTGGAGAAGCGTCGCTGGGTCGCTGTGTGTGTACCCCCGCGTGTGCCATGTCTGCACGCGTCTGTCCACGTCCGCGTGGGCAGCTGTCTGTGGCGGGGCGTCCCCGGGTCAGCACCTGGGTGTGTGCCCCAGCGGCGGGTGCCCAGGGTTCACCCTCAGAGCGGGCGGAGCGCCACGTGTGGAGCCCCAGGCTCGTTGCTCTGGGGCGGAGCCAGCCCGGGGCCCCAAGCCCCAGGCCGAGCCCAGGCGGGGCCCGCCCCCGACCCCGCCCCCAGCCCGAGCCCGCGCCGCCCGCCGAGCCCCGGAGCCGGAGCCGAGCAGCGGAGCCGAGACGGCGGCAGCGCCCGTGGGATGCGGGGATCGCGCCCCCGGGGCCGCTGAGCCCGAGCCCAGTACCCTGAGCCCCGCACCAAGCCGAGTCCGAGCCGCAGCCGCAGCCGCCCATCTCGGGGCCCGGGCAGGGGGACCAGCAGGTGAGCAAGCACCCCCACTCCTGGCAGCCCCGGCCCGGCCGGAACCCCCTTAGCCCGCTGCCGCCCAACTTTCCTCCTTGAGGGTCCAACCCTTCAAGCCCTGCGCGCCCCCTCCCCTGCCCTGGGTCCACCGGCAGACTCCCTCCCCCATCGCTGCCCCCGAGAGTGGGAAGGGGCGAAGAAGGGGCGCAGAGCAGCCTGGCTGGAGGGGATCCCCAGGAGGGGGGCGTCTCTAATCGCCGCGAGCCCCCTCCCCTTCCCTTTCCTTTCGGGTTTCCCAGTGCGCTGTCGAGGGCCGGGGGAGGGGGAGCTGTGGCCCCGGCTTCTCTGCCGACCCTGGTACAGGCTCCGGGAGGGTCTGAGATTGGAACCTGGATTCCTGAGGCCGGAGACCCCAAGGTCAGAGCAGCGACTAGGCGCGCAGCGAGTGTGGTTCCAGAGAGCGGGGGAGTGGGGCGGGAATGGAGGGAGGGGCCATGCACTCCCTTTTTCTGGACCGGGTCTGCTGGGGGTGCCCTCTCTGGGGTGAGATCTCTGCTGGTCCTGACAGGGGACAGATCTCTGTGGGCCCCGAAGGGGGAGATTTATACGGTGTGTCCTATCTCTGTGCGCTCTGATCATGAAGAGATCTCTGTGCCCTCTAACACCTTAAAGGGGACACATCTGATCTCTGTGAGGCTTGCAGGCAGAGAGAGCTCCATGTGTTCTCCACAGAGGAGATTTCTGTGCCCTGGTATGAGGAGAGTTCTTTGCCCTCCTAGCTCTGACTGGGGCCAATCCAAGTGCCCTGACTGACATAGGCCGGCTTTTGGCCTCCTTGTTATTCGATCATCTGATGGCACCCTGGGAGGAAGTGGAGGTGCCTGGCCTTGTGGGGACTGGAAGTATCGAGAGTGCTGGTGGTGGAGGAAATCCTGGGGACAAGGCCCCTGGCCTTAGGCCTGCCTTGCAAACACCTGTTGGAGGCCAGCGCACAGCCGAGGCAAGAAGCCATGGCGGAGGCTGTAGCAGGAGTCATCTCCTCTCCTTAGTGCTTTGAGACCAGCAGGGCTGGTGGGATCAGTCTTCTCTTGAGGTTCCGGGATGGTATTCCGTTCCCCCAGCTGTCTCCTCCCGTCCTCCCATCCCGCTGAGACCCCAGGCACTTCTGCAGGGAGCCTAGACCTCCCAGTGGAGACAGACACTCAGCATGACCCCACCATGCTGCAGCATGTCCGCCCTCTCCTGATTCCCACCATCCCATCAGAATCCAGAGGGACCCTGAGCAGGGGAGGCCCAGGCCCCTGCTGCTGCCCTCAACTCCCCCCCTCCCCATTCGACTTGGGCAGGTGCATGTGAGTGGGTGGCAATGGAGCTGGAAGGTGGAAAGAGGGTGGCACAAGCTAATAGCTCAAGCCCTGCTGCAGTCACAGGAGCATGAGAGGAGGGGACGGACTGAGTACAGCCAGAGTGCAGAACACAGATTTTATGCTGGAATGGCCAGCTTCGTGCTGAAGTGAACCTCAGTAAAGTTTTAATCTAATCCTCTCAGCACCACTACATTGTGCAGGGCAAGAAACTGAGGCTGAGAGCAGGTCAAGGACTTATCCAAGGTCACTTAAAGAGTCAGTGGACTGGAGGCCCCATCAGGGTAAAGATGCTTTGATGTCTACTTTCTGAGAGCCAAACTAACCTAGGACTGACCAAAGAGAATCTGAGCAGGATGGGAACTGACCCGGGGGTGCCACATACCAGTGGCAGCCAGTGTGGCATGGGCAGCTGCCATGCTTTTGGGGTGCTTGGCCCCAACTCCGTGTGTGAAGTTCTTCTGGAAAATTTCCAGGATCGACTCACTCAGCATGAAGATGGAGCTTGGAGGAGTGGTGAGAATTACCAGAGGCAGCTGGGAGTTGGGGAGCACAGGAGGCTGGTGCTCAGGAAACCCAAGGAGAAGGGAGGCCTGAGGGCAACCTGGGCCAGTGGTAAATGGCAGTCTCTGTTCTGTTCATGGGAGGCTGGTTCCTGCTCACCCTTGGGAAGGTTATTAGAAGAGCATGAAATGACAGTAGTGTGTCCCCATAGCCCACCCAAAAGAGGAGTGATTGCCTTTGGCCAGGAGAGTCAAGGGTATCTATCTAACAAAAATAACTTTCCACCTGGGTTTTGAAGGATGAGTAGGAGTTTTCTAGATAGAGACCATGCAGTCCAGCCATCAGGACAAGCATGTACAAAAGCACCACGATGTGAAACAGTATAATTGTTCAGTGACTTGCTGGGTCCTATGGTATGAGAAAGAAGAGTATAAGCTAACATCAAGGTCACAGTCATGGGGGCCCTTGTGAGCTCCGCTCAGGAATTGGGAATTTATCCTCAGTAATGGTACTAAAAATAGCTAACATTCACTGAGTGCTTTCTGCCAGCCAGGCATGGCACTAAGCACTTTATAAGACTCATCTCACTGAATCCTTGCATCAACCCTGGAGGCAGAGACCATAATAATGACCAGTTTGCAGACAGTGAAACTGAAGGCCCAGAGAGGTTAAGTAACTTACTCAGTGTTACACATCTACTAAGTAGCGGGACCCCAGGTGTCAGTATATCTACCTTGCACTATACCACCTCTCCAGGGCAGACCTTGGATGCCAGCAAAATTTTTTAATTTGAAGGAGAGGAACCAGAAGGTAACCACAGGTGATAGAACCAGCTTCCTTCCCTGTTAAGGAATATGCCACTCTCCCACCCCCAACTTCACTTGCTCACTGAGGTTTACTGCTATAGCCTAACACCATGAGAAGGGGGATGGGCACATGGAGTTTGGGTTGGCAAACCTGATGCAGAACAAGGAGAAGGTGATGGATTTTTCGGGGTCTTGA
The DNA here is from genome assembly GCF_054392235.1 of Sus scrofa. Classification (NCBI taxonomy): domain Eukaryota; kingdom Metazoa; phylum Chordata; class Mammalia; order Artiodactyla; family Suidae; genus Sus; species Sus scrofa. Next base: position 38,178,266 of record NC_139395.1, on the reverse strand, counting down.
TCTGAACCTGTAGTACTTCCAGGGAGATGTCACCATCCAGCAGTCAGTTGGAGGGAAGGGTCCCGGGTTCAGGAAGGAGGGCTGGACTAGAGGTAAAAACTTGGAATTATCTGTAGAAGCTTGTCCTTGGAGCCATGACAGTGAATTAGATTGCCTAGTAAGAATGCAGACCTGTGGTTCTCAGCCCTGGAGGATTAGCATCACTTAGAAAGGGGTTTATTTCTTTTTGTTTTGTTTGTTTTGGGGCTACACCCACGACATGAGGAAGTTCCAGGGCCAGGAGTTGAACCCACACTGCTGCAGCAACACCAGATCCTTCGCCTGCTACACCACCAGGGGAGTCTAAGAAAGTGGTTTAAACAAAACAAACCTATGCCCAGGCTCCATCCCCAGAAATTCTAATTGATTTGACTCTGGGTTGAGGCCTTGGTATCAGTATTTTTGAAAGCACCCAGGTGGTTCTCATGCTGAGAAGAGGGCTGAGTCCAGAACCCTGAGGCACTCCAATATCACGGCCGGAGAAGTCTGCCAAGGAGGCTGGCAAGGAGCAGTCAGAGAGGTGGGAGGACAGCGAGGAGTGGGAGGTGTCACAGAAAGCAAGGAGGGTGCATGTCCTGGGAGTCTCCTGCTTCTATTGAGAGTCTAGAATATATGTTCTGAGACTTTCTTAGATAGATAAAAAAAAAAAATGCATAATTTAAAAATGAGCAATGAGGGTGCTGGTGACAACAGAAATTTCCCTCTTGGCACCCACAGAATGTGGTGCTGGGTGCAGATGAATTGTTGATGGATGAATGAGTGAATGAATGAATGAATGAATTGGTGAGAATGGAATCCAGTTTGGAGTGGGTTGAGAAGTGAGCAGGAGGTGAGGACGTGGAGATAGCATGTGTAGACAGCTCTTTCAAAGAGTTTGATGGTTTAAGAGGGAGGAAAGAGATAGAGGGGAGCTGGGGAGTGGGGTCAAGGGAGGGCTGTAGGGAGAGCCTGGAGTGGACACTGTAGGTGTGTGTGTCCGTGCGGTGTGCCTGCGTGCGTGGGCTTGTGGGAAAGATGCCTATCCCTCACAGGGAGGGCAGAGGGCTCTGAGTTGAACATGCGCCGGTGGGGCCTCAGTTGCTCTGGTTCATCCAGTGGGCCAGTCAGGAAGACCTGGGGTGAAATGACTCTTCCTAGGAAGCTCTGGGAGGGTGATTTTGAAGGCAGGAACTGTGATTCCTGCTCTGAGCAGGGGGCACGAAGGGGAGGGAGCTTTGCCCTGAGGAGAGGAAAGTATTCCAGAACGCGCTGTGTGGGGACAAGATGAGGTGGTCTAGAGCAGGTTTCCAGGAGTAGAGGGGCTGGGCTAGAAGTCCTGTGGCTAAATCCACGAGGGAGAAAGAAGAGAGGCTGGACGCTGCAGGGCGCAGTCTTGGGATGGGGGACTGAGGAGTGATCCTGGGACTCCAAGCCCACTGCCCTCTGCCAGCTCAGTCTGGCCCATGGCAGAGGTCTGAGGCAGAAGTGGTCAGAGAGAGTCTGGATAAGACATTTAGTACCTAATCCATGCCATGGAAGATTCTAGAAACTCTACTGTCCAGATTCAATAATTGCTCTCATAAAGTTGACACATCATTTGGGAAAGACACACTAGATACCACGAAACAAATAGATACAGAAAATGACTTTAGATCATGACCCTTGGTGTGAAGGGAATAAAATAGGGTGATGTGACGGAGAGATGGGAGTGGCTGGACTGGCAGTCAGGAAAGGCATCTTTAAGGAGGAGACCAAACTGAGGCCTGAATAACAAGAAAGAACCAATCCTGAGGCGATCTGAGGCAAGACCATTGTGTAAAGAGGAGGCTGCTAGTGCAAAGGCCCTGAGGCAGAGCCAAAGTCCTAAGCTGGAGTCGAGGGACTGGCATGGGGGTGGAGAGGTTCCCTGCTTCCTTCCACCACCCCTGCTCAGTCGTCAGCCCCTTCAGGCTGCCCCTTTGCTTATGCACATCCTACACCACTCACCTCGGGCTGGCAGCGGTTCCTGGGGATGACACTATATTTAGACACTTTGCTCCTCTCTGTGGGCCTAGAACATACTGTGTCTTTTTAAGATGATCAATATGGAATGGGTGCTATTTATAGAGAACCCACGTCAATTCCTGGGGCCTGGGACCCTCAAATGGGGGAGGGAGACCAGGAACAGGCTTTTGGGGGACAGCCATCATGGCTGGCATAGCATTGGAGCCATCTGACTCCTGGACTCCAACTTGCATCATCTCCCCTGCCAGGCCTGCCTCACCCCATCCCTGCAGAGTCACCACAGCCATAGGCTGAGGAGCTTGGATGCCCATAGCCTTCCTACCTCCAACTTTATTTCCTAGAGGGATATCTGGTGTGCCCTAAGCCCAACAGAAAATTTCATTGTGATTGTCGAAACCAGAGTTTGCTGGGAAGGCTTGCCAATCTCTTGTTCATTCCTCACTTGGTTTACTGCTCTGGATGGGCAGAAAAGGACCCTCAGAGCTACCCCAGGCTCATCTCACAGGCATGAAAGAGAGCTGCCCAGGAGAGAGTAAATGCAAGGTTGGAGTTGGGAGGTTGGCTTCCCCAATAGGAGGTCAGTACGGCCCAGAGTAGCCAGAGGAGGCTGCCTGGAGGAGGTGGCACTAGAGCCCAGCCGTGGACGATGCTCGGCGTTGGGAGAGGTGAAGGGGATCACATCGTGTTTTCAGGCCTGCAGTTGGAAGAATGTTTATGCTCTGAGACTGGAGTTCTTTCCCTTTTCTCTCCTCTTCAGTTTCTTCTTCTGATTAAATCTCCCAGGGAGGCAGTGGAAAGTCACATCCCCACAAGGGTATTAGCTGAGTAGGATGAAGCCGCTCTCACAGAGGCTGTGTGGGCCCGAGAAGTGGATCCCTCGTCTACTTGGAGATCCCGCTGTCGTCATCTCTAAGGGCTTTCACTCCCCTCCTTACATCCCAGAGAGGCCACACACTGGCGCGAGTCACCCCATGGGCTCAAGGTCACACAGGCATGCGGGTGGCACTAAGCCCAGAGCCAGTGTCTCCCTGGCCCCACCCAGGCCTTGCCAGGGCAGTCCCCGTGCTTTCTGGGAATGGATTTTGAACAGTAGAAAGGATCTTCCTGGCATCAGAAAGGTGGTAAATGGCTTTCTGGCCGGTATTGATTCCTCGAAGGCCTGTGTGAAGGGAGGACCTGGCTCAAGAGGCTGTTTTCAGAGGGACAGGAGGGCAGGGAGGCTCATCTGGCTTGAAGCACCAATTCAGTTCTCAGGCTCTGTTAGCATCCTTCCTTCTTCCGGGGTGGGCTGGGAGGTACCCCAGAGGTTCCAAGATGGGAGGGAAATCAGACCATGGGAGGGACCAGCCCAATGCAATCAATACCTGGTGCATGGCCATCAGAGCCCGGCCTCATCAGCCCAGGCCCGTAGCAGAAAAGTGATCCAAAGAGCCCCTCAGAGCCAAGATGCCCGCCCTCTGGGTCCATTCCTGGTGTGGGGGTGCAAGGGGCCTGAGCAATGGTGACCTGCCCATCACAGCCAGACTTAGGTGGAAAAAGGCAGAGGAGCTCAGCCAGCACCACCCCTGCCACTGTGCTGGGTCACAGGCAGCACAGACTGCCAGTTAAATAAAGCGACAGCTAGTTGATAACAAAACTGGAAGTGTAGGGAGAGCCCCCACTTGCTTGCTGGGCCTGGGCCCCTATTAGATGTATCACTGCAGAGTTTCCATTTTAGGAAATTTCTGAGAGAAAGAAAGAAAAACTCCTAAGTATCCCCTTGGGCCGACTGACCCCAGAGATTGCTAGATTTCAGGCCCCTGCCAGCCCTCGAGGGGATTGAATTGAGGACTTGTCCCCAGATGGGTCACTTGTGTTCCCAGTTTATTGCACAAGTAACTTAGATGGCAATAACCAACAAATAAAAAGTGGAAAATCTCCAAAGCATTATGTTGAGCAAGAACAGGTGACACCAATATGGTATGATTCCATGTCTAAGAAGGTCTAGACTAGGCAGAACTCATCTGTGGTGACAGACGTCAGAAAAGCTGACTGGAAAGGGACAGCGGGGAAGCATCTTAATTGAGATGGTAGTTACACAGGTAGAGACATTTGTTAAAACTCATCTAACTGTACACCTAAAAGCTGTGCACTTTCTTCTGTGTATACTATACCTCAGTTTAAAAGCATATGAAGGGGAGAGGGTTGCACATTTGGCTGTGCTTTTGTGGCATGGACTTTGTGGATTGCCTTATTGCTCCAGAGGACCCTATACTACAGGCCTCCCAGGTTTCTCCAGGGGCATTTCTGTCTCCTTTGGTGCACACAGTAGGTGCCCTGTAAACATCTAGGTTGCCGTGGCATCCAGGCAGTTCCCCTGGGGAGCATTTTTTCAGCTGAGGTATTAAGGAAAGTGAGTTGGAGGGAACTGGGCTGGAGAATGACAGGATGCTGATTGCCAACTCTGTGCACCTGTGTGCTAGGAGAGTGTTTCTGGGACCACAAGTGGGCACCTTTCTGGCCCGATGGTATATATTGGCAGTGGGGGCAGGGGGTGTGGGTAACCCCGCCAAGATCTGGGGCAGAAGTGCTCTGGGGTGACTAAGCTGGCTGTCTAACTTCTAGCCTCTCTGGTCTCGAAATAATAGCTCATCCAGGTCACCACCCAGGAGACCCAGGGCCTGAGGCAGTGCTGGGCCTTGACTTTAGCTCAGAGCTGCTCAGCAGGGCTCTCAGCACCTTACAGATCCCTTAAGCATGAAGCAGCTCAGAAAGTGACAGGAAGACTCCAGCTTGGGGGAAGGAAGTGCCGTGTGCCTGGTGGAGGTGGCCTTGCGTGACCTGGGGAGTTTGCATTTCCCCTAGCCTGGCACCAGAACACCACTGGACACCCCGATGAGATGAACTGCCACTTCCCAGCCCCCCAGGCCCCATCCTTACTGTAAGGAGGAGGAGATGAAAAGCCAGGAGGCTTGGGCTGAAACCAGTCTGGAAGGGGGCTTGGTCTCAGGGACCCCCTTTTTCATCCGTGCCTGGGGAATCACTTGAGCATAGCAAGCCTGTGGGATTTTACTGTCAGCTGAATTAGCCTCTGCTTCAGCCTGAGTGTTGGAGTAAATGAGATTCAAATTTATGCAAATGAGGGCATCCCCGGCTTCCCGGCTGGATGTGTTCACCTCTGGGAGGGGTGGGGATGATTCTGCAGGACTTCTCCAGATAGCTGGGGCTGGGGTGGCGACTAAGAAGAAAGCCCTTTCATGAATCCCCCCTTTCCTAAGACCAGGCTCCAGACTGGACAGGGTTAATGCATGTGCAGCCTCAAAGGAGTGGAGGCCCTGCAAGCACAAAGATGTGCCAATGTACCTTTGATCTGGGAGCAGGGACCTGAATGCACAGGGCCACAAGCACCAGCTGGCACCCCTGCTGAGCCTTTGTCCAAACCCTTACCCCTGGGAGAGCCAGGACTGTGCAGATAATTGCCTGGGCAGGAGGGATGGCCCGAAACATGCTGTCAACCCCTCCCCCTGCCATCCCAACCTGTGGCTGGAGAAAGCTCTGCCACCCACAGCCAGTGCCAGAAACTGGGGTGACCACTTTCTGGTTTGCTGATGACCCATCCCTCACCCCTCCTCCCCTCCATTTCCAGCTCCCTCCCCTCCCCCACCTCCACTCTAAGGGTTTAGGGCCTGGTAGCTGGAACTCTAGGACAGTGCCATCCAATAAAGATACAGTTCAAGCTTCAAATGCAAGTCATGCATATATATAACTTAAAAGTTTCTAGTAGCCACATTTTAAAACATAAAGAGAAACAGGTGAAATTAATTTTAACACATTTTCTTTAACCCAGTGCATATATTCAAAATGTGATCAGTTTAAACATCACGACGTTTCCCGGGGTCCCAGCATGGGTTAGTGGCTGGGCAATAGGAAGGCAGATCTGGCACTGCTTTTTCCTTTTCTCCTTCCCTCTCTCTCCTCTGCGGGGCCAGACTGTACTTTGGGAGCTCAGGACACAGCCAGAGGGAGAGGCAGTTGTAGAACCAAATGCCCTGCCGTGTGATGAAGCCAGTGTTGGGACTGCAGTGTGCCAGGGACACTCAGAAGGGAAGGGCCAGCCAGGCAGGGATCATTGGTGTGGGCAGAGAGAAGGTTTTTTTCAGCGAAGGGTCTTCCGAGCTAGAGTTCTTAGGACAGGAAAATGGCAACAACCGTCACAATGACAGCACCTGACACTCATTGAACACTTTCTGGCTGTCGAGCCTTCTCAAGTGTTAATACGCTTATGCCTCACAATAGCCCTGTGACAAAGGTACTATTATTAACCACATTTTATATATGGGAAAACTGAGGTAGAGAACCAGTAATTCACTTGCCCAAGGTCCGAGTGCCCAGGGTCCAGGTTGACACGGGTGGTCTAGCTTCTAAGCTCTAGCCCAACCACACCCCTGTCCCACACAGGACCAGCGAATCTTTCAGAAACCAGAAAGTCCAGCAGACCTGGACACAGGACTGGGTTCTCCCAGCCCAGGGCATTTCCTTGTCAACAGTCTCAACAAGAAAGAGGGGAAATTTTTCTACTAGCCACCACGGAGTCTCTTTGCTGATGGCTTTTCCTCCTTCCCCTGTCACCATACCTGTTGATTTGGGATCCATCACCTGGGGAAGGAAAGTATTCCATAAGGTCACTTCTAGGACGGTGTACACAGTGGGTGCTGTTTAAGATGTTCGCTGAATCACTCAGTTAGTAAAAATGAGTGTATGGATTGAGACGTTGATTCGTTTTAATGTGGTCTCCTCAAGGAAGGCCGGAAGTGGCTCCTGGTACCCTCCCTGCCTCCACCTGCTTCAGGGGCACCCACACCCTCTTCCTGAGCCTTCAGGACTGATGGGCACAGGTGGAACTAGTGCCAGGGTAGTGGGTGCTCCAGTCCGTGGTCCCCGGACCTCAGGGTGGGAAGAAGGTGCCCAGAGCAGAGGAAGCCGCAGAGCTTTTCTAGGAAGCCCAGGAACGACTTCCACAGAGCGCTTTGCATAAATTTACATGGCAAAGAATATTCTTTGCCTGTTGTGTTCCTGAGGCTCTGATTCCAAGGCGACCAAAATGCCAGACGTGACTCCTGAGCTGGAGTGAGCCTCCTTCAGGATCTGGGAGGAGAGTGGGCAGGAAGGGGCTGCCAGGAGGGGTTAGGCCAGAGTCTCGGGTCTCTCCTCACTCCAGGGATGGCCGACTGGTCTGGTTTGTCCAGGACCGAAGGGCATTTGGGGACACAGGAATTTTAATGCTAAGGCAGGGAAGGCCTGCGTGTCACTCCTCTACCCCAACAGTGCGTGGCTGCACCACAGGCTGCCAGGCTGTTGTGTTCCGTGTCACGGCATTATAACTAGCTGTCCTGGGTGAGGGCGACAGTCATGCAGTGCCGGCATCTAAAAGAGTGGCTGAGAGCTTTGGATCAAATCTGCTCCAGGCTCCCCCACATGATGGAGCTGTGCGAAACAGAGGCCCCGCTTCCCCAGCCGTAGGTGGGTCCTTCCACAAAGCTGAGGGCCTGCCCTCCTAGGCCTGGGGCCTGGGGCCTGGAGCCTGGGGCTGGGTCTGAGCCTGAGCCTGGAGTGTCCTCAGATCTACTCCCACCTTTCCTTGCCCAGGTGTCCCCGGAAACCATGCAGCCAGGGCTCAGCCAGTCTCAGCCCCAGCCAGGCGTGGGCCCTGAGCTGCTGAGGGAAGTGCAGGGCCAGAGTCAGGTGCAGGCAGCAGGGGAACAGGGAGAAAACAGATCCTACTCCCCCACAGTGAGCCGCCTGTGAGGGCCCAGAGACAAAAGACATGCTTGGCAGGTTTACTTTGGAACCTGAAGCTGCCTGGCCGTTGGGGAGCAGGGAACTTCATCTGGAATCTGGTTTCACAAACCACCAGGCCCCAAGAGTTTGGGTGCCCTGCTGGAGGCCAGCTGGGGCAAGACCATTCCCAGGACTCAGGGCCCTGTCACCAGGGCTTCTTTATTACTGTATTAAATAATAACAACTATCGGTGGTCTAAGAAGTACTGTAATTTTGAAGTAACCATGGCATTAATGATATTTGAGATACCTGCAGCCCCTGTAACGGGGCAAGGACGAATCTGCATTTCTGTTGGTCTCGGGTGCTGGTGACACTGCCATTTCACTGCCTACGTTCATAAGGGAAGAAAATGGCAAATTTCAGGTGGAGGTTAATGAGAATGAGATGCAGTTCATTGTTTGTCAGGAGAGTGGGGATCCATTTGGTGACTGGAGGGGAACCCCCATCAGAGAGACTGCGAGTGATCTATTATTTCTCAACCTGAGTGCTAGTTACTGGATGAGTTCAGTTTGTGGAATGTACAAACTGAATGTACCTGGTGTGTACCTGGTATGGCTGGGCACCAGTCTGTACAAACAGCTGATTTCGATGCAGAGTTTAGAAACACCTTTACTAGAACAGATGTATATGCAGCTGCGAGCTTGGGTGTGTGTGCACGTGTGTGCACACACAGGCTCACACACACACACATGCCAATGTGTACTGGTGAAGCTCCGTAGGTCACGTGTCTCCAGAGCCCTTGCAGGCGTGTGGACCCAGATGGGTACAGTGAGACAGAGAACACTATTTTTAGGAGATAATTCCAAGAGAAAGAGGAGGCTTCCCGATTTACGGGCCTAGAGATTGCTCACGGTGCAAAGGATCGCCCTGCAAGGAAGGGGCTGCCATTATCCAGGCTAGCTTGTTTTGTTTTGTTTTAATAAGAATGACTTTATTGTTCTTGTCAAATCAATGTACAATCATCATAAATAATTGAAGAACTGAAGAAAAGCATAAAGAAGAAAGTTTAAAATGATTCAAATTTCCATAAGCCAAGGGGAAAAAAAAAAAATCACCTTTCACGTTTGGTGACGAGTATTACCGAATCCTGTCTTTGTTCAGGCAGAGGTGGAGGTAGACAGGGACAGGCTTTTACAAAATTGGGACCTACTCCCTCACTGGCTGTTTTCAACAGAGCTGTTTATCTCACATTACTGGAATGAAACAGAAGAACAAGAGGCTGCAGGATGGGGTGGTTCTGAAAGTGCCGATCCTGGGACCTCCGTCCTCTGGCTTCCCTTCACACATTCTGTGCTGCTTGTCCCTGGGGACCAGAGGTGCCCTTTGGAGACCTGGCTGTGTTATGTTTGCTCACTGTTTACCTGTCACCTGGCCAAGTGCCTGCTTCTTGATGCTTGGCACCTGGGCCATCTGCGGGGTATGTCAGGGGTTGGGGTGGCAGCCACTTATTGGGGTCTTTGGTGACATGTGTCTCAGGAGTCAGATCAAGGCAAAGCTGGTCTTTGTTGGTAAGGGATTCTGTCCTGGCAGAGATCTCCAACAGGTGCCCAGTCATGCCCGGGTTTGATGTGGTAATTAGCGACACTGCCTCCCCCTTCCAGTGGTGATGATGGCATCCCAGTCGGGAGCTGAGCCGACCACATCCTGTTTTGGGGAGGCAGTCAGGCACATTCTCTGGCCTCCGTGTCATAGTCAGAGCCTGTTCGCACCAGGCCCTGGATCGTCCAAGGCCACTGGGGGCCACATTCTCCCGGTTTGGCGTCACATGCGGGTGCCAGCTAGATGTCCTAGTGGTCACCGCGGTCACCACTTTCTGATTCTGCTGTCACTCGGAAGGAGCCCTGGATTGGTCAGACTCAGGGGAGGGGAGGGAGCGGAGGCACGAGGAGTATGGGGTGCTCCATCAGCATTTCCCATCTCTGGAAGGATGCCTGACTCTGGGGATTTCTTTGAGATCCTCTCGGGGAGCTCTGGGGCAGCTGTGTGCACCATGACACCTGCAAAATTGTTACCCAGCTGTTTCCAAAAGCCTGCAGGATTTGCCTGGGTCATGTTCAGATCCGTATGCGCCATCACCTGCCAGATGTCGGCACCTCCGTGCTCCAGGTGAAGTCTAGGCAGTTTCCCCGATGGCAGGTGCACAGTGCTGTGGGAAGACCAGGCAGGGTGGCCCCCACCCTCTGGACCCAGCACCTAGGTCAAGGATCTGCCTGGAAAAGAAGCCTAGAGTTTGGGCATTGGCCTAGGAGGCCTCTGATCACCTGTCTAGGGTCCCCGGGTTTCATGCAGAGGAGACAAGCTGAGAGGAAGGACAACGCTTCTAACACCGTTGCCCTCACCCACCTACTCATCATTCTATTGTCCATTTGTTCCAGACCAGCCCTGCCAGAGATCTGGTATAAAAAGATGGCCCATGGTGTGTCTCCTGCAGCCCAGGGCATGTCAGCACCAGTTGTGAGAAATGTCTCAAAATGGGCTTGGTTAAGGAACCAACAGGTGTGAGTGTTTCCTTTTGGATGGAACGAGGCAGCATGAAGGGTCCCCAGTGACCCTTTCACTGGGGCCTCCTTGTATTCAGATGTGCTCACTGGGATGGGAAGGGGAGGAGAGATGCTCCTGAGGTCCCCATGCGTTCCGCACAGCCTGGAGGGCTCTGGGTTTACCTGGGGCAGCATCTTTGTAAGCCATGTCCTTCCCTCCAGCAGTGCAGCTGCCTCCCCCAGCTCAGGCCACCATGCCCCTCAGGCCAGCATCGGCCCCCATGTCTGTGTCTTCCAGCCTCCCCGCAGGCACTGTGAGGACAGCCTGTGCCCCAGAAGCAGGATGAGAAGATGGCAGACTTCCTGTTACCTCGGGGCACCAGCAGCTTCCGCAGGTTCACCCGGGAGTCTCTGGCGGCCATCGAGAAGCGCATGGCGGAGAAGCAGGCCCGAGGCTCGGCTCCGTCGCAGGAGAGCCGCGACGGGCTGCCCGAGGAGGAGGCTCTCCGGCCCCAGCTGGACCTGCAGGCCTCCAAAAAGCTGCCTGATCTCTATGGCAACCCACCCCGAGAGCTCATCGGAGAGCCCCTGGAGGACCTGGACCCCTTCTACAGCACCCAGAAGGTGAGTGCCATCCACCCGACCCTGCTTGCCCTCAGCATCCCTCCCTGTCAGCGGCAGATGGGGAGAGGGCCTCGCTTTCATTCAGGGCTCTCTTTGGGGCCAGCTGCCCCGGGCCTTAGGGGAGTGAGTCATTAGTGATCTGTATTCCAATCACCTTAACTTTGGAGTTCGGGAATAAAAGGCCAGAATTATGCAGCCTGAGATGGTGTGGGTTATGAAAGAAAGGGCCGCCACAGTTGAAATCTTGCCTCGTGGAGTGTCTACTTTGGAAATCATGTGTGGTTAGATACATGCCCCGTCCCCGCCCCACTTGAGGACGCCTCCTGGTCCTGTGGTGTGTGTGGTTGGAGTCGAGCCCTGCATCCTGACCTGAGTTGAGTTAGGGCCCCAGAGCATAGCAGGTGATCCCTCTCCGCCTAACCAGGGACAGTGTGCAGCCCCCACCTCCTGCACCAGAGAACATGCTGAGCATTTGCTGTATCAGGGTTGCTCAGACCAGGGGTCACAGCAGCAGCATCCTGGGCCTTGTGGGCTGGCAATGGGACCATGACAGCCAGTGGGAAGTCTGAGAGGGGTGGGGAGGGGGTTGCTCTGCCATTGCCCCTCCTGAGTGTAGGGAAAAGAGGTGGCTTTTGTCCACTAGGGCAAAGTAACTCAAGCTTCCCCCAGCACTTCTACCCAGGAGGTAAACTCTCCCACCTGGATTCCTAGCCCTGGCCTCACCTCTCAGGACACGGGGCTCCTGCAGAAGCCTGGTTCCCACCCCAGCTGCCCACACTTTGGGCCTCCCTGTCAGGGGAGGGCAGATTTGAATTTGGGGGAGGCCTTTCTCCAGAAGGTAGGGTGCCAAGGAGGATGGTTTCTGCTCACGTCGCTGCAGTCAGTACCTGGCCAAGGAAGCACTGAGAGGACATGGGGTCGGTGTTCCCAGGGCGAGTGCGACCGCCTGGCAGATATGAGTGTTGTGTGTCAGTGTCACCAGGCTGCTGAGTGTGTGTGTCACTGTGCTTTGAGACTGCATTTAAGAGACTGGGTGTCAGGGCGGGCGTGGTGCACAACTGTCCGTGTGCATGCACGTGTGAGTGCGTGGGCAGAGGGGAAGCCCACCCAGGCCATATGCACAAGTTTTCCTCCTCCTGGTTCAAGTGACACAAGGGGGATTAAGGTCGGGGGCTGTGGCCTCAGCTGGGGTCAGAGTTAGACGAGATGTTGGGATTAATCAGGGTGGGTGGGCCTACGTCACGGTTGGTCAGAGCTGGAAGCCAGATTTAGGGTTGGGGTTAAGGCCACAGCTGGGGATGGGTCAATGTTTGAGTGGCGAGTCAAAGTGGCCATGAGGTTGGAGTTAGCTGGGACAGGCAGGAGTCAGGGAAGGGGGACCCAGCTAAGTCGGGGCCTGGGCCGGGCTGGGCTTGGGGGCTGGTGGCACTTGAGCCTAGGAGTCAAGGAAACTCTCTCCTTTCCTCGTGACCAGGCAGGGATCTGGTCTCCAACCTCCTGTCTCTCCTTGCTGCCCCCTGGCCACACTGCTTGCAGTCCCACGGGGTGACCCAGGCACCATGACAGAACTTTGGGTCCTCATCTTTCTGGTTAACTTGTCTCCCCAGCCCAGATTAAATAGAACCTTATCTCAGCAGCTCAGCCCTGGGAGAAGCCCAGCCCCAGTGCCCTGCCACCTCAGCTGCACCCGCTGCAGCCTGGGCAGGGGGGTGGACTGCTGTCCTCAAGGGCAGTGTCTGGCTCAATTGTCAATTGAGCTCAGCGTCCAGCACCCATCATCCATTCCCATGCCCTGTTGTGTAGATAGAATCTTCTGGAAGCTTGGGGAGCGGGTTTACTCTGGGCTGCATGTGATCCTCTGGGGGAGACACTAGGTTGTGTTCTCTGGGGTCGGTGGGCTCCATCCGTCCTGGGCTCCAGGAGATGGGGTCCCAGAGACAGCTGCTCTCTGCTGGGCTGGGTTCTGCATTTTCCTCATCCCGACTTCTCAGCCAGCAGTCCTCCCTGCTGACCAGATCCCTCACCAGACCCTCACTCCTCGGTGGGCCCAGTGGGGTGGGGGGCACATGGGTCAGAGGGGAGAGGGGAAGGAGGGGCATCCTTTGAGTCCTGGCCTCTGCTGTGTCAACAGCTTGGCCAGGATTGTCCAAGGCCCCTTCTGGTTGGGACTGTAATTTTGAAACAAAGCTAAATCCCACCCAACCTGACATCCCCCTAAACGCGATCTCATCCCATGCCAGCCATGGGCGACCCAACAAGAGACCCCTGATCTGCCAAATGCACTGGCTGCCCCTACCCACCTGCTGAGGCCCTCTCCTCTTCCTCTCACCCTACCTCCAGCTGGAGTTCTGGGGCTCTGGCCCAACAGCTCACCCCCAAGAACCTCTCTCTGTAGGGGCCTAGGGGCTGCCATCCAACCTCAAGTGGCTCTCTGTCCACAGACCTTCATCGTGCTGAACAAAGGCAAGACCATCTTCCGGTTCAGTGCCACCAACGCCCTGTACATCCTTAGCCCCTTCCACCCGATCCGGAGAGCGGCCGTGAAGATTCTGGTTCATTCATATCCTTTGCCATCCGTCCCAGCTGTGTGTACACCCTGGGCCCCGCACTGAGGGTGGGCAGGGTGCTCAGGGCTGAGGGTGTCATTGATTCCTGGTTGGTCCCCAGACAAACACACCGTCACTGCCGGGAGCTGATTGGAAATCAGTCTCTCGGACCCCACGCCAGACCTGCCCAGGCAGCGTCTGCCTTCTGACAAGATTCCAGGGGGTCGTGGACACATGAAAGTTTGGGAAATTCGGCTCCGACGCTTCAGGAGAGGTACGTCCTAGAAGCTAAGCTGCTGAGGATCCCAGAGGAAGCAAGACCAGTCACTGTGCCCTGGCTCTGATCTTGGCTCCACATGTCCCCTCCCACAGCACCCCTTCGGCTCTGCACCTCCCTGCCCACTCACAGGGACCTCAAGCAGCTCGCCAGGGCTCAGCCAAGGAGAAACCACTTCCCAGTGAAGAGGCCTCTGGTTTCTTCACACTTGGGCCTCTTTCGAGGGAGGCAACACTTGCTTTTTGATTAGGTGTTGACGAAATGTTTGCAGTTTCAGAGTATCTCAAAGAACTCTGGTTAGCGTTAAATTATATAAACCACAGCCTAAAAAAGCTGCAGGCTGCGGAGGACAGCTGTGGGAGGGCGGCAGTGCAGTAAGGGACCAGGACTGGTCTTGGGCCCTAGGAGGGCCCGGTTCAGGCCGAGCATGGGGTGGGGAAACAGCTGTTCTCTGGGCTTCAGAAAAGGGGCTCCCCACATGGAGCCTTGCAGGGAGGGCAGGTGTCCAGCTGTGGAGGCGCCTGTTACACCGTGAGGGCCTGGGCAGCTTTGCTTTGGCTGCAGCTGGCTCGGCCAGTAATTGAATCAGTGCTGCTGGGCTCATCGGCATGATTAGTAGTGGGGTTGGCGGGCTGCCCAAGAGAGCTCCCCTAGGTCTCCCCTCAGCTGCCCCTCTGGGTGGACCTTTTTTGAGGCCAAGGCGAAGGCCTCATCCATTAACCTCTGGGCAGGACAAGAGGCTTCAGGGAAACAGCTGCCCAGTGGAGAGCTGAGTAACTGAGACAGAGGCTGATTGCCCCTGCAGGGGTGAGGGGTGCTCCTTCCTGGCTCCACTGTCTGCCCACCTGTGCCCCAGAGCCTGATCCCAACCCCAGGGGCCAGTGATGGGGGGCCTCTGGGCCCCCTTTGTCCTCTATACGCAGGCCCTCTCCAGCCCCCTTCTAGCCTTCTCCTGCCTTTCTCGCATGTCTCTGAGGCACATCTATGTCCGGAAACCACCCCCACTCCATGCAGGCTATGCCATAGCATCAGGAGGGTGGTCTCTGAGGTGGGCAGACATTGTGTGGAGGGGCTGTATTCGGGAGGCAGCCTGCCAGCCACAGCTGCATTTTGTGAGGCAAGGGTGGTTGCAGATTTAATTTTGAGCCATTCTGCAATGGTTCCCAAGCTCCCTGTAGGTGCCAGGCACTTTGCCCAGCACCCTGGGCTCTCGAGCGAATAAGACCCTGTCCTTGCCCCTTTGGGAATTTGACAGGACCCTAAAAGTGATTAGACAGCCACCAAGGAGGTGTTGTTCCTGTCGGTGTGTGGGCACAGCCTGGTGAGGACCGTGTGGCAGGAGGAAAGGCCAGCCTTCTTCGTGCTCTGAGCCTGTCTCGAGCCTCACTCCAAGGGCGTGGCCTCCCTGAAAGCACGCCTGCTCCCACCTGGGGCTTCTCCTCCAGGTATCTAACCAACCCAGCTCTGTTTGGCAGCCACAGCAGCCCCTCGGGATGCAGATGCAGCCCCAGGGCTCCTGCAAGGCTGGGCTGTGGGCCAACTGAGGACAGGGGGGCAGGTGGGCCAGGCAGGTGGTGGGGGTGATGGAATTCCCCAGCCTGGCCAGAGGGTCTGTTGAGCTGTGGTTCTGAGGCTGCGAGGGGCTGGTTCCACCTGCAGGACCAGCCCTGAGGGCTCTGAGTTGGACCATGTCCCCAAGGGAAGCTGCCCCAGGGAAGTGGCTGAACATCAGGGAGGCCCTGTGCTGAGCTCTGAGTGCTGCCTTTGACGCTCCACTGCCTGGGGACGGGAGCGCACTGCTGGCCTTCAACAGCGCCCCTTAGCGGGCTCAGAGGGCACTGAGGGAGAGGAAGGGGCCTGGATTCGGGGGTTTGGGAGTAGCCCCTCTGTGTCCTTGAGGCTTGCCATCCAAGTGTGGTACATTGACCCGCAGCGGCAGTAGCATCACAGGGATCTTAGAAGAACTGCCAAATCTCGGGCCCCTCCCTAGAATGTGCATCTTAGGAAGGTCTTTACAATGTGAGCACACACTGCTCTGAGGCAGTCGTTTCCAAATGTCAGTCTGTGAGTGGCACCTGGGAGGTTTGTTAAACATGCAGATGCCTAGCCCTTTCCAGACCACCGTTGCCAGGGTGAGTCCTAGAAATCTACAAACGCTTCAAGTATTTCTCTTTATTTTAATCAGGACATAGTTCACATACCATAAAATTTACCACTTACAGTGTACAATTTGGCAGACTTTAGTATATTCATAATGTTGTGCAACTGTCATCACTGTCTAATTCAAAAACATTTTTATCACCCCAAAAATAAATCCCATGCCCATTAGCTGTCACTATGCATTTCTAATGCATGCAGATTTCAGGTTTTGAATAATCAACTTTCTACTTCCATTTTTTTTTCCATTGTGGTAGAAAACATATAACATAAAGTTGACCATCTTAACCATGTTTTTGGCCATGCCCACAGCATGCAGAAGTTCCTGGCCAGGGATCGAACCCCGTGCCACAGCAGCAACCCGAGCCGCTACAGTGACAATGCCAGATCCTTAACCCACTGCCCCACAACAGAATTCCCATCTTAACCTTTTTATTTATTTATTTATTTATTTATTTTTGGTCTTTTTAAGGCCACACCTGTGCCATATGGAGGTTCCCAGGCTAGAGGTCAAAGTAGAGCTGTATATACTGGCTTACGCCACAGCCACAGCAATGCCAGATCCAAGCTGTGTCTGTGGCCTACACCACAGCTCATGGCAATGCCAGATCCTTAACCCACTGAGTGAGGTCAGGGATTGAACCTGCGTGCTCATAGATAATAGTCAGATTCATTTTGGCTGAACCACAATGGAAACTCCCCCATCTTAACCATTTTTAAGTGTCCTGTGCAGTCATGTTAACTTTAGGCACATTGTTATGGCGCAGATGCCTCAGACTTTTTCGTGTTGCAAAACCTGAAACTCTGCACTGATTTTCAACTTCCATTTTTATAGCCATTTGAACATTTACGTCCCCATTGTGCAAAGTTCTATGCCAGGCCCTTTGGAATGGGCAATAGGGTTGGAAAGACAAACTTAAAAAGGGGCAGGAATGCAGCCCCAGCTCTTGAGAAAGAAATCCTGCTCATTTGCACCAATCCCAGTGACTTGGTGGTGAGCACACGATAACTCAGTTTAGCTTTGCTTTGGGCTCCACGCTTGCAGTGCGCCCCTGGGAAGTTGCCTAAAAAGTAAATATGGGCATGTGGAATTTTTTTTTCTGATGTATTTTTGTTATAATCCTGCAGAATGTGTTCCTGTGAGGATTAAATAAAAGAAACCAACAGAACTCCAAATTCCACTGCAGTCACATTCAGAGAGGACGCACGTTCATGGCGAGAAGCATTTTGCCTTCCTGGGTACTCAGGATCTGTTCACAAAATCCTCCCACGTTCCCCTAGCAGATTCAAATGGGCAATCAAACCATGTGTATTTGTGTGTGTGTGTGTGTGTGTGTGTGTGTGTTCGTTTAATAGTACAAATATATGAAAATACTTCCCCTGTTAATTTCCTTCTCTTTGGGAGTTTTTTGCCTCCTTAGGATCTAAAGACAGGCAGCCCCAGTTCCAGGCATTCCCCATAACCCATGCTGCCAGTCCTTGCTGGCATTTTAATCATGAGGCTGGGAGTGGGTGTTTGGGGACAATGACATGACAGAATTAAAGATGTTCCGCTGAGCTTAGCCCTGGAGAGCTGGCCTTTGCCTCTGCCCACACATGAACCCAACTCAGTCATCAGCCTGAAACCACCAGGCAGTGCAAACAGGTGTGCCCTGGCCGGGAGTGTGCTTAACTCAGCTCTCTGGTTTTGATTGCGTGCATGGCTCCCCAGGGGACCTGAGGGTGCTTGGGCAGAGTGACATGGACCTGTGGCTCGGTCTAGGTAGGAAGAAATCACACACACACACGCACAGGAGTGACTGAGAATAATGGAAGGGCTGGCGTCCTCAAGGTGAAGAGAGTCAGCAGGGTTTTGAGCAGTCAAGTGGCAGAGCCAGGAATTAGCTTCACCCCACCCTAAGCCATTACTCTGTCTGGAGAAGCCAAAATTCATTCAGGCCACTCCTGTCCTCTCCCACCGTGTGACCCAGGCCCTGGCTGGCAGGACTTAGAAGAGCTGTCTACTCTGGCTCTTGCCTAAGTCCTGATGTTAGAGCTCAGCTCACCTCTTCTGTGTCCCACCAAGTCCTCCGGTCCAGGAGCCTGCCCACATTGTGGCTGTCTGCCAAGTGGCCTTTTGTGCTCTCTAATGAGAGCTCTGAGGCTTGGCTCCCCCATCAGGGGGTCTCCCCAGTCCTCAGCTTCATCGTTACCAGATGGGCTAATTGCTGGGGGAACCCTAGCCAGCCTCCGGTACTTTTCTAAATGCCTCCTCCAGGAAGCCTTCCTGCCCAGCCCAGCCCAGCCCAAGGGGTGTCTGATTTCTCATAACATCCCATCTGGGGATAGTTCAGCAGTTCAGAGGTCTCCCAGTCTCCCACACAGGGCCATGCACCTGTGCTCATGAGAGGTTTGTTTTTTTAAATGACAATTCTCTTCCTCCTCCTGGGTGGTCATCTTGCTCACCCTTCACCCTTTAGTTTTCATCCTGCCTTGTGGGTGGCAGAATCCAGGCGAGGGAGAGCATTCCCACTCGGCAGGTGAAGGCCTGATGCCATGTGACTCACAAAGGCCTTCACTTTGGAGGTGCCAGAAGGGACCAGGGGCTCTTTGGTGTCATCGTGCAGAGAAGGTAAGGCAGCAGCAGGGCTCAGAGCAGAGGCTGGCATCAGGACAGCCAGGCCTCAGGGACCAGCTTTGTACCTACAGTCATTTTCTGTGGCTGCTGTAAAATTACCATAAATTTAGTGGCTTAAAACAACATGGATTCTCATCTTCCAGTGCTGGAGATCAGAAATGCAAAAATACTCTCACTGGGCTAAAATCAAGGTGTGGTGGGGCTGCAGTCCTTTTTGGAGGCTCTAGGGGAGAATCTGTTTTCTAGAGGCTACGGGAAAATCCTCGTCTCTGGCCCCTTTCCATTGCCAAAGTCAGCAACAGCTGGTGGAGTCTCTCACAAGCATCCTGCTGACTGACGCTTCCCTCTTTCTGGTAGAAGGACCCTGTGATGACATTGGGCCCACCCAGATAATCCCGGATAATCCCCAGCTCCTTAATTTAATCACATTGGCAAAGTCCTTTTTGCCATATAAATTAACGTTTATAGTTTCCAGGGATTAGGACGTGGTTGTCTTTGGGGTGGGGTGGGGGGCCTTCTTCTCCCTCCTGTAGCATCCTTCAAGGTAACCTCTTTGTGCCTCAGTCTCCTCGTCTCTAAAATGGAGACAAAGCCCCTACCTCCTGCGCTTTTGGGAGAAGCAAATTAGATAATGGATGCAGAGAGCAGAGCCTGGCATCTAGGAAGGGCCTAGTAAATGCTTGCTCTTAGCATCATTACCTTCATATTTCAGGAATCATCTGATCCTCAGTAGACGGTTTAGCAATAGATCTGTGGGGATGAGTAAAGGCTGATTGAGGGACTTGTTAACTGCCTGCCTGGTGAGGAAAGCCTTGGCAGGGAGCCGGGGTGTGAGGAGTGTGTGTGTAGAGGAAGGGCTGCCGAGATGGGTATCTAATCCTGCCCTTGAAATCGGGAGAAGGGGATAGGCTTGGCTATGGAGAGCCTCCCCCAGGCAGAGAAAGGGACCCCAGTTCCTGGAGCAGTGCCCTCTGGCCAGGGGAATCAAGGCTTCCTGGAGACATGGGCTCTAAGCTGAGCAAATCTGGTTTGGCTGGGGTGGGGGTGGGGTGGTCCCAAAACCTGACTCCTCTCATCTCAGATGAGAAACTGGAGAATTCGTTCGTTATAAACTGGGAGCCGGCTCTGACATGCTGTCGCCTGATTCACTAGAAGGAGGGCTGAAGGTGTGGAGGGCATTCACATGGATCCCTTGAGACGTCCTCTCTCCCCAGCTGAGGTAGCCCCTGCCAGAAGGCAGCTCAGCCCCAGCTCCAGTCTGACTGTCTCGGGCTCCCCCGCAGGCCTGAGGCTGGACCAGGCTGCGGGGAAAAGGTAGAGCTGTGGTGGGGGAGGAAAGGGGCCGCCCCCAGAGCTCAATTACTACAGCTCCTGGGCAGCCCCGGGGAATTGCCCAGCTGGCAGCTGCTGCCCGCTGGGCTGAGGCTGGGGCAGTGTGATGAGCCTGGGGGCAGCCGCAGGGAGTGGGAGGCCCAGCTTCCCTTCTTGGGCTGGGGAGAGGATTTTAAGGGCAGCAGAGTGTCCCAGTTCTGGGTGAGGCCCCGTGGGGGTGCCCTAGCCCACAGGAGGCCCAAGATCTGTCCCTGGCTATTCTGGGACTTGGAGCCAAAGAGTCAGGGAGCAGACAAGGCATGGAGCAGTTCAGTTCAAGGCCAAGGGCCCAGAGGCTGCCTGAGACACAGCCCCAGCATTTGAAGAGCTCCCCCTTTTGGTGGGGACAGATGGGCACTGCTACTCAGGAAGCCAGGTGTGAGAAAAGAGGGATGCTCAGTGCCCTGGGGGGTGCAGCAAGCAAAGAGTCAGGTCAGGCTGCTGAGAGGGGGTGCTCCTTGCAGGAGAGAAGCAGTGTGCTAGGCAGAGCAGAGGCCAGGAGTGAAGAGCATCTACGAAGGAGGAAGCAGCCTAAGAAGTGGTCCCCTGCCAACCTACGGGGTCAGCGTGTCCTGACAAGGCATACGTATTCTGGCAGAGGTCCTAGTTCAAAGGTCGGCCTGGGCTGCTCCCACAGAAGTGGAGGAGGGAACTGGAGCCCTGTCACCATGGCCTGCCTCTCCCCAAAACAGTGTCCCTGAGGAGTGGTTTATAAATGCTGGTCTCCCTCCAATGTGGCTGAGGACAAGGCTCCCAGGGGGCCTGGGTCAAAACCTCTGAAGTCTAGGCGGCCGGCCCTTCCTCCCTTCCCTCCAGGATGGGCCCAATGGGGGATTCTGCTAAAGGTGCAGATTAGGGTATCTGGTCCTTGTCGGGGCTGTGGAGCAGACTAGGTGTCTGGCCTCAGTGGGGCAGGGCCCTGGTGTCCTGGGAGGTCTCCTGGGAGCCCCTGTCTCCTTGCTCTGGCAGCCCTAGCCTGGTGGTGCTGACCCCAGGGGCAGACCCTCCAGTCATGGCGGCCCATCTGGCCCCTGCCCTTGACTTTTCCTTGACCCTGTGCCACTCTCTTCAGCATGCTCATCATGTGCACCATCCTGACCAACTGCGTGTTTATGGCCCAGCACGACCCTCCGCCCTGGACCAAATACGTCGAGTGAGTATCTTCAGGACCTCTCCAGCCAGCCCCTCCCGCCCTGCCTTCACCCTCCCAGACTCAGCCCCAAAGTCACCCCAGAAGAGGGCCAGGGACTGACCCACCTGGGGGTCCTCGGCCCAGCCTTTCCCTGTTTTATTCTTTCCAGTCCTGCCAAGTTCATGCTTTGAGTTGTGCCCTCAGGAGAGGAAGCTCTCCAGGTTGGCGAGGTGGCGGGTTTCTCCCTGATCCACCCTGAAGAGGACTGATGGTATTGGAGAAGGTTCTGAGATAATACGTCTAATAATTTATTAAGCACTTGGTACATGCCAGGCGCTGCCATAGAACAATAAGCAAAGTGTCCTGGAACCCTCACGGCAACCCAATAGGGCAGGTACAGCCACTGTGACCATTTGACAGATGAGAGACAGAACTGGAAAAGTAACCTCCCCCAGGCCATGCAGTTAGAGGCTGTGGCTACAAGGAGAATGCCATCAGGCCCATCTCTGCCTCAGCACCACCCTCTCCTGCCTGGCTTCCAAATCCTGCCTCCTGTAGCCATCACACAGTTTTAGAAAAAGACATCTGGTCCTTTCTTCCAAAATTAAAGTACCTGACCCACAGGTTCTGAGCAGACCCAAGGCCCTGGTGCATTTGGCTCCTCTTTTTCGGGGGACCAGTGAAATGTTGGGACAGTCTCTCTTACCAAAGTGGCTCTCCTGGTGGCACTCCATGTTTGAACAGGATCCAGCAGAGAGTCAGTGGCAGGGTCTGGATCCCCCACTGAGGCCTGGGGAGCAGCATGGGTGTGGCCTCCCTCGTCCAGCCCTGTGGGCCCCAGGGGCCATTTGAAATTGCTCAGCCAGGCCCAGGCACAGGGAACAGCCCCCTCCCAGCCTCAAGTGTTAGACCTCAACCCCTTTTCCAAGCCCAAGGTAGACAGCTGTACCCACTTCCCTGTAGGTGCTTGAGGATGGACCAGGCTCCCATTACTGAGGATCCATAAATGAGGGCCAGGGGCCTAACTCTGAGTGTCCTAACTGCCCCTCAGTGGCCACCGCATGCCTGGGTACATGGACCCCCAGGGCTGGGTGAGGAGATAGGGGAGGGGTCTTCTCACACCAAGACAACCAAGAAACTAGATGGAGGGTTCACACAGGCGCATGGAAGGCCCATGCGCCATGCCGAGTAAACAGGAAGGTGTCTTAGCTGGCCCAGTGTTTGGAATGAAGCTCCAACCCCCAATCCAGCTCTGCCGGGGGGCTTTGCCGAGAGCCTCATCTGAGGGCCCTCAGGAGGGACGCTGCCCTGGGCTCAGGCCGACCTGGCCTGTGGACCTCGGCCTCCCTGAGAAACCCCCCTGGCCTCCGCAGGTATACCTTCACTGCCATCTACACCTTTGAGTCTCTGGTCAAGATTCTGGCTCGGGGCTTCTGCCTGCACGCGTTCACCTTCCTTCGGGACCCGTGGAACTGGCTGGACTTCAGCGTGATCATCATGGCGTAAGTCCCGCGCCGCCATGGTGTGCTGGGTGAGGCCACACGGAGGGACTTGGGTGCCATTCCTGGCACCAGGCTGCCTGGCCTGCTGGTCCTCCCTGCTGAGGCCGTATCAGCCCCACAGGTGGCCATAGAGCTGAGCCTGGAGGAAGATGGCCCGGAGGCCCTCGCCTCATCCCGGGTGGGAGAGATGGGTTCAGGGTAGCTCCGAAGGCTATGGTGGTCAGGTCCACTGGCTTGTTTGTGGTTCCATGGGAGCTCTGTGCTCAACAGACTTTGTTAAGACTCAATTTAGCATCCTCTGCCCTTTCTATCAAGGGAAGTCAATATTACAGCCTGAAATATCTGGACCACTATGAATACTGAGCTGGATTCCAGGATGATTTAAAGTGCACAAAAGAGAGCAAAGGAGCCTGGAGAAGTGGCCAGGCACCCACAGGTGTGCATGCTAGGCGCCCCAGCGTGGCTGCAGGTGTCCACTCACAGATTCCACCTCTGGCAGGATATGAGATACCGGTTACTGACATGATCCAGTGCCTTCTTACAGAGCCGATGGGGGTTTCTTAGCCCCATTTTATAGCTGAGAAAGCTGATGCCCCACCTGTAAAATGGAAGGCTGGAGTCAGTGCACAAGCAGCAGGGACATGGTGAGCAAATGTGACCTCGGGCCTGCTCCCGCACTGGCTGAGGCCCTACTTCCTTGTCTGGGAGGAGACCTTTGATGAGGGATTGGGGTGAGGCGTTCCACCCTGGGTGACTCAGGCAATGGATGCCAGATTCTGGTGGGGACAACTGATCAGGACAGGCCTCCCATGCAAGAGTCATGGTCAGGGGCTCAGTCCTCAAAGCCTTTCTGAAAGTCTGGTGTGTTTGGAGAATCCAGTGTGTGCTGGGCGCCACCCCTTGGCAAGGGCAGAGCTGGCAAGGGTTATACTCCCTGCTCTTATGGAGCCTTAGTTTGCCCACTGGTGAAAGGTTGGCATTGGGCTGGGTGGTCTCAGAGGTTCACTTTAACTGCCATTTTCTAGAATTCTCAGGTTTACTAAATCCACCTGCTCATGACAGTCTGTGTTCACCCTTGGGAGTGAGCGGCTCTGAGCTCAGCCCTGCGGTGGGAGGGAGAGAGGAAAAGAGGGAAGCTGGACCCTGCTGCTTGGGTTCTCTCAACTGGATGGGGAGCCTGGTGGTCAGAACATGCATTAGCACCTCTATTTCTAGGCACACTGCTTGTGCACTGACCATTTTACAGGTGGGGAAACTGAAGCTCAGACAGAGGTACCGCTCGTCTCGAATCCAGTGTAGACGTAGGCCCGGGCAGAGCTGAGCCAACAAGGGCAAGAGTTGTGGGGCGTGGGGGGCAGATTATGCAGCCTTATGGGCTGTGATAAGAGCCAAGGGCAATGGGAGCCAGGGAGCAGGGAGGGGCGTGATCTGACTTACATTCTGGGAAGATTGCCCTGGCTGCCCTGTGGGCAGGACAATGCAGAGGGGTAAGGGCGGAAGTGGCCGAGCAGTTAGGAGACTATTTTATTACCCAGGAGAAAGGGGATGGAGGCTGGGCCCAGGGTCTGAGTGGAGAAGGTGAGAGACATGGTGAGAGTCTAGGTATATTTGAAAGTAGGGCTGGCAGGAGACCCCAAGATGTCAGGCTTTTGGCTTGAGCAGCTGAGTGGCTGCTATTACATTTGTTGGCCTGGAGAACGGAGCGAGGAGCAGATCGAACATCCGGTCTGGAATGTGTTAGGTATGAAAGTATCCAGGGTGAGATAGCAAGTCGGCAACTGGATCTTCCAGCCTGGAGTTCAGGAAAGAGGTCCACTCGGGGGTATAAATTTAGAAGCCGCCGGGATACGGATGGTATTTAAAGCCGGGAGACCGGATGAGATCATCTGGGAGAGAGCGGCGCCAGGGAAGGGAAGCCGCCTGGGGACTGTACCCTGGGACGTGCAAACATCCCGAGGTCAGGAGAAAGGAGGATGGAGCGAAGAAACTGGAGGAAATTGCTGGGGAGGGTGGAGGAAAACCAGGAGAGAGCAGTGGTCTGAAAGCCACCAAGGGATGTGACTCAACTAGAAGGAAACCACAAGGAGGCTGAGGGGGGCGAGAACCAAGAGGGACCCTTGGAGTCCGTGTAAAGATGGTTGATGACCTTGACCTTGACAAGACGGCTTCCAGGGGAATGGGGGACACACAGCTAATTAGAGAGGGGGACAGGAGGGCTGGTGGAGCAAGTGTACCCACTGGCTTTGTGGGATTTTCTGTGAAGCAGGACCCAAAGTAGGGTGGCGGCCAGAAAGGAGGACTATTAACAAAGGGAGGCATCTTTGCAGGGTGATCAGAATGACCCAGGAGAGAGAGGAAGCTGGTGACTGGGGAAGAGGGTACAATTGCAGGAGCAGAGCCCTTGAGCTGGCACGATGGATGGGAATCCAGGGTCTGGGTGGAGTGTTGGCCTTAAGAGCAGGAAAAGCAGAATTTCAGGTAGCAGTGGAGGTGGATTGATGAAGCGGATGATGAGGGAAGGAATTTCTCTTTTGATTGCTTCTACTTTCTCAGTGGTGAGAAGCAGGGTCATCAGCTGAGAGCAGAGTGGGGAGGCAAGTTTGAGGTGTAAGGAGGGAGGGAGGGCCCCATATGTGTCAGAGCAGGGAGACTGCACTGATGGGAATGGGGTAGGATGGCCAGGCCAGGCCCAGGCTCCAAGATGTCCTGTAGGAGGGGGCAGTGTTCCCTGGGCCCCCGAGGGCCTGAAGTCTCAGGAAAGGGGCTTCAGCAGGAGGATGCAGCATCTGCCTGAGCCTTTCCTACCTTCCCATCCTGGAACCTGAACAGAACCATGTCATGGCAGCAATACTCCCAGAACCCGGGCCCCTCGTGCAATGGCAGGAGCCAGGCTTTGGCCTGTCCTCGGCCCATGGCTCTGGGACATGTTCTGAATCCTCTCCCTCCAGCCTTTAGCAAGTCCTTCTGGCCCATCTCGTGAGAGAATCCCAGTCCATCCCCAAGCAATCTCATGGGAAATCGCACCCTCCACTCAGAATCACAGAGCAGATGTGCCTTCCTCACCAAGGCCTCTTGCCTTCACTCTGTATCAGAACTGGGGGTGACAAAGCAGAACAGGGCCTCAGAGGCCACCCGACTATTTCCACATTTCTGAGCATCTCCCAGAAATGGTGCATTCACTTCCCCTGGGGCTGCCTGGGCCCACTGGATTGCAGGTTTGTGCTCTGGGCTGGATTGGCCTAGCACTTTGATTGACAGTGCTCCTGCCTTATGAAAGCCATCACTGCCATGGTAATGCAGTGAAAAGCATTCTGCTGTAGCCAAAATGGCTCAATAAGGTGGGACTCCTAGAATAATCAAAGGAGTCTTAAGTGGCAGAAAGGTTCTGTTCAATGAAACTGCCCATCCTACCCTCCATTTTACGGTTAGAGAAACTGAGGCTCAGAGAGCTCCCACCACTTGCCTAAAATGATAGAATGAATCGGCAGCCACACCGGGGCTCCAAGCAAGTCTCCTCACTCATAGCAATGCGCACCCCCAGTCTGATGTTTCTGGCCAGGTTTCGACCTCATCCCCGCCACCCACTCTAGAGAGGTCACCAGGAAGCCTGCCAGGTTCAACTTGCAACCCCCCAGCCCGAGCTCTTCCTCTGGCCCCTCCCAGCTGGGCATTACCTGCTAGTTAGTGCAGCCTCCCACCTTCCAGGGTTGTTATGGAAACCAAACCTGGAGGGGAAGGGAGGGAGGGCAGAGAGGAGAGGGTGGCAATCACCACAGTAGCTAAGTGCTGGCTGCACCTCTGCCTCGCAGCACAGGAGGGGCCATCTACCTGGAATGGGAGGGCTGCCCAACGAGAGAGGGAGGAGGCCAGCGTCTGCCTCCCTCGTGGTTCCTCAGCCTCCACAAAGGCTCTGCCTGTGCTGGGGCTAGTGTGATGGGGTGGGATTCTCACCCACCACCATCTGCTCCTTCTGTGTCAGGGCCCATGATCCCACCCCAGCTGTCCATCCCTGCCCAGCAGCTTGGCCACAGTCAGCAGAGTACAATGGCTTGGAGGAGCCTGGCAGGAGCAGAGCTCCACCTCCATCCACACTGCTGCTGAAGATGGCCCTCTGCTAGATACAGGGCCTCTCCTGCCTTGCCACACTCCGGAAGCCCCAAGAGAGGCCTCCATGGGGGTCTGGGGCTTCCAGAGGGAAAGGAGCCAGGCACCAGGTTCTGGATCATATAAAAGAGGCAGCAGCCCCCGTGTGGCAGACGTGGTCACAGACACACCTTGTCCTCACCCCACCCTGCACCCCACCCTCAAGGCATCCTCCTCCTCAGGACTGCTCTCCCACACACAGCCACCAGCCCCACCCTGTTCTCAGCCATACAGCTGGCCTTGAAGTCTGCCAGGAGCACACACCTCGGGCTCTTAGCTTCCCTGTGCCTGGCAGGTGTTGAGCAGAGGGCAAGCACTGTCTGCACTGGGGACCCTGAGCAGGTGGGGAGGAGGTTCTTCCCTGGGACAGGCCAAGACAGGCCAAAGCCAAGCAAGAGATGGACTAGGGCTTCCCTGGAGATGGAGACAGGTAGGGTCAAGAGGGTGAAGCAGGAGTTCCCGTCGTGGCGCAGTGGTTAACGAATCCGACTAGGAACCATGAGGTTGCGGGTTCGGTCCCTGCCCTTGCTCAGTGGGTTAACGATCCGGCGTTGCCGTGAGCTGTGGTGTAGGTTGCAGACGCGGCTCGGATCCCGCGTTGCTGTGGCTCTGGTGTAGGCCGGTGGCTACAGCTCCGATTCAACCCCTAGCCTGGGAGCGGCCCAAGAAATAGCAACAACAACAACAAAAGACCAAATAAAAAAAAAAAAAAAAAAAGAGGGTGAAGCAGGGACAAGTGAAGTGATCCTCTCTCTGATCAGCACCCATTCCCTGTAACCAAAAGAGACAGCCTTGAAGCCAGTATCCTGAGCAAGAAAAGCCGCATCCCAGACCACACCCTTTGGAACAGCAGCAGGAAATGGGTAGTCTGGAACCATGGCTTCCCTTGGAGCAGTGACATTAGCAATACTACAGACTCAACTCCAAGCCTGAGGATCAGGGCCCTCAAAGAAAGTGGAATAGCCATTAAAGTTGAAAGGGATCATTGCATCAACCCAATGAATAGATGTATATGGGCCAGAACAAGGGAGGTGACTTCTACTTCCCACTGGACGACAGCACTGCATCTAATCACTGCACCCAAGATGAATTTGCAAGCTACACCGAGTCCAGCGGAAGGAATGGAAGCCACACCATGGAGAGGATCTGGTACATTCAGAACGAAGGCTCTGCTGAATGAGTCTGCTGACTTCCTATCTCTGAAGGGATGTGGAGGGTAAGGAGCAGGCTGGGTCTGAGGAGCCCCACGAAGATGAAGGAACCCTAGGAGTGGACAGATAGGAAGCTGATGTCAGCTCAGAGTTGGTCAGAGATGGACCAGGCTGGATCCAGCTGGCCCTAGGACACTGAGTTCCTTGTCACAACCTGCCAAGTCCCTCCCTGCAGACACCCAGAGCTTGAAGACAGATGCGGAAGCTCTTAAGAAGCCTGGAGGTGGGAGCTCCCATTGTGGCTCAGTGGTAACGAACCCAACTGGTATCCATGAGGATGCGGGTTCGATCCCTGGCCTCACTCAGTGACTTAAGGATCCAGCCTTGCAGTGAGCTGTGGTGTAGCTCGCAGACACAGCTCAGATCCTACATTGCTGTGGATGTGGGGCCAGCAGCAGCAGCTCTGATTTGACCCCTAATCTGGGAACTTCCCTATGCCACAGGTGTGGCCCTAAAAAGACAATAAATAAATAACTAAGCCTGAAGGTCCACACTGACTGGCACTGTCAGCCCACCCTTGACACTCAGCCGTGTCGCAGGGCTGATGTCCCTCAGACACTGGTCAGACACACTTGGTTAAACATCAGACATCCCGAGTCCACTGTTCTTTGTTAAACATCAGAACTTTCGGTTAAATGTCAGACACCCTGGGAGTGAAACCTTTGGTTAAATATCACAAGTCACTTGCCACTGTCCCAGTGGCCCTGGCACACACTGCCCATCCATCTCTCAGGCATCCTGGTCACATGGCCCATCCATGCATGTCCTCACACTCTGCTTGGGAAGGTCCTTGCAGGCCAGAATGGACCCCCTGAAGGCCAGCTTCTTCCTCCTGTGCCCATGGAGGTCACAAATGGACAACTGTCCAAGGTGCAGGCAGGAGCCCCACGGCCACTCAACCTTGCTGAGCACCACTCAGGCCCGAGCAGGACAGAGCCTGATGAGGGCTGCTCATCTCCCTAGGTCATTCCTCCCATGGAGACTCAGGGCCTTCATTGGGGGACACCAGGACTGGGATGGACTCATAAGAGAGGGGCTGGTGCAGCCCTAGGACTGCCCCCCATCCATCCTGCTTTTTCTCTTCTTGTGTTGGCCATTGACTGTGAGTAGTCGAAGAGTCAAATGTTTGGGCATCCGCTCGTCTCATTTTCCAAATCATCATCTTGGGAACTCTTCTTCCTTTGAGTACCCAGGTCGCCTCCACCTCCTGACCTCAGGGACTCCTGAGCAGCTCCTTGCACAGAGATTTGGGCCTGGACCTCCATGGAGGTCTCAGCCAGAGCTTTAAGGTCCCATGGATCAGGGCAGCCAGGCACAAGCTGGTGACACTGCAGAAGATGCAGAGCAAAACTAGGACCAGAAACCTGCTTGCTTCCTGTCGCCTGGCCTGAGCCAGAGTTTCCCTCTTGGGGAGTTCCCATCATGCCTCAGCAGTAACAAACCCGACTAGTATCCATGAGGATGCTGGTTTGATCCCTGGCTTTGCTCAGTGGATTAAGGATCCAGCATTGCCATGAGCTGTGGTGTAGGTTACAGATGCAGCTCAGATCTGCCATTGCTGTGGCTGTGGCGTAGGCCAGTAGCTGTAGCTCTGATGCAACCCCTAGCCTGGGAACTTCCATATGCCATTGGTGTGGCCCTAAATAGAAAAAAAGAAAAAAAAAAAAAAAAAAACAGAGTTTCCCTCCTGACTGTGTCCCCAGCCTGACACCACCCACCACGTGGTTTCATGCCATGGCCACAGTCCCCAGTGGCATAGAGAATGTGACAGAGTAGTTGCCTCTTGGTGCTGGTTATTTGCAGGACCATCATTGAGAGAGCTGCCTGGGAGTTTGCTCTGTGGACACCCTTAAGGCCGCCTTGCTGAGATCCCCCCCATCGGGAGGGGTGAGATCAGGAAGAAAACCCAGGGGAGAACCCAGGTCCTGCACAGCCCTTCCCATGGTGGCGGCAGGGAGAAGGGAGAGGGCTGGTGGGGGAGGTTGGGCTGAGGTACCGCTTTGTAATTCCCAATAACTGTGGTTTAATTCTGCAGGTATGTATCAGAAAATATAAAACTAGGCAATTTGTCGGCTCTTCGAACTTTCAGAGTCCTGAGAGCTCTAAAAACTATTTCAGTTATCCCAGGTAAGATGCCCAGGTTTGCCTCCCAGGTCTCAGCTGCAAGTGACTCTCTCTCTGTCTCCCCCACCCCCTCCTCTGACCGTGTGTCCTACTGGCGTGTTGTCACTGTCTCGTGTGTGAATTTCCCTTGTTACAGATACACCACTGAATTTGTGGACCTGGGCAATGTCTCAGCTTTACGTACCTTCCGAGTCCTCCGGGCCCTGAAAACTATATCAGTCATTTCAGGTGAAAATCAGGTTAAACGCCAAGGCTGGAGGGACATGCTTGGGCCTTTCCAGTGACCTGGGAGCCAAGGCAACCCTCGGGAAGGCCCCTTCGAATGTGCCTGCCCCCAGAATACCTCTCCTAGGGCTCGGGCAAGGGGGCTGCTGGCAGCGGATGTGGCACAAAATGGGCTTCAGACTGCCCACCCCTCAGCAAAGCCCACCATCACAAACCCCCAGGGGCACAGAGAACCCCATGGCAGGTCCTGAATTGAACCCAGATCCTTCCAGAGAGAGTGATTTCTTTCCCAGACCTGACTCAACTATTTGAATAGCTAAAAGCTCATATGGGAATTGCTTCAGCCTGAAGCATTATCCTCCAATAAGGAACTAAAAGAGGGAAGCCACAGATACACCCAGGACAAAAAAGGACAGCCTGGGCACAGCCTTTCCTGGCTGAGCGCCCTGCCCCTGCCTCGTGCCCCCTACGGTGGTACATACACAGCGGCACCCCAGCCCCCTCTCTGAAACAGAGCGTACTCTGGGGACAGGTGTCAGTCACCAGGCCTTGGCGTCTAACAGCCCTCGCTGCATGGGCGGTAGAGGTTTAGCAAACCGTGCATGGTAGCCTCGGGAAGAAATTCTCCTTGACAGATGTTGGCAATTGTCCCCGGGAAACTTTCTAAGACCAGACGGCCTCTCCAGAAAGCCAGGCCACACCATCCATCCAAGAAAGCTCTCAAAAACAGGACAATTTCAGAGCCCAGAGGCTCTTCCCAGAAACTTTCCTGAAAGTTAGAACTGGAGAAGGCACTTCTTTTGAGTTAGCTAAAGGAGTTTCTGTTGTGGCACTGCAGAAATGAATCTGACTAGGAACCATGAGGTTGTGGGTTCGATCCCTCGGCTTGCTCAGTGAGGGCTCTGGCGTTGCTGTGAGCTGTGGTGTAGGTCACAGAAGTGACCCGGATCCTGCATTACTATGGCTGTGGTGTAGGCTGGCAGCTGTAGCTCCGATTGGACCCCTGGCCTGGAAACCTCCATATGCTATGGGTGTGGCCCTAAAAAGCAAAAAAAAAAAAAAAAAAGAAGAAGAAGAAGTCAGCTGGAAGCAGGTTGCCTGACACTGAGCTGGGGAGGGGTGAGAGCTGAAGGCGGAGTTAGGTAACCCAAATGGTTGTATTCATCCTTGACTTGGAAAGCATTTGGCTGGTGCTGCCCCCGGGGAGGCAGGGGCCCTGCTCTGAGTTCTCTGAAGGAGTTCAGACTCCCCTGCTGGGACTAATTATCTTATAAGAGGAGCCCCCACTTATGCTGAGTTCACACTGAGCCTCAGAATGCTCCTCCTGGCTCTGAACCCACCATGGGATGTGCCCAGGAGTGGCCCAGACTCCTGCTAAGAGCAAGTGGGACAGTCTGCTGCAACTCCCATGGAGCCACCCCACTGAGACGGCATCACTGACCTTAGTACACACTCATAATCAGACGCCTCGGGGTCTGTCCTCCAGGGCCCTGGGACTTGGCTGCACACAACCTGCAAGGAGAGGAAAGCACACTGACCACAGCAATTAAGAGCAGGCATGTTCCACTTTATTTTTTACAAAAGGCTGACAAAGGAAGATATTTCTTAGTCTGGAGTTATAGGACAGAGCCTGCCAACCCCAATCCAGCCCCATCGAATCTCTTCAAAGCTGCCAGCTACCCAGTGAGGCAGCAGACAGCAACTTCTGAAAGTGGGCATTAGGAAAATGTGGTGGTCAGCATTATGGAGGTCTTCCTGGAGGAGGTGTCCCTTGAGCCGGGGGTCCGAGGGCTCTTTACCCAGTCTGTTAGAACTCTAGTGGCAGGAGAATTTCCCACTTGATCCCCCAGGACCCATCCTTCCTGGATCTTTCCAGAAAAAATTCCCTTTACTTGGTTGGAATCATTTTTACCAGAAGTAGACTCTGTCATCAGTATGAGAAATGGTTAAAGGAGCGGGTCACCAACCGTTTGTCCCCAAGGACACTCCACAGACCAGGAGGTGCTTTGCGGAGCCTTGAACTAGAGGCCTTGTGTCAAAGATACTTTGGAGGCAGAGTCCACTTTGGATATGTGAGCTGCTGCCCACCACCCGCACTTTGTCCCCCCGCCACCGCCACCACCACGCCCCACTCTGTGGGCAGGGTCTTCAGGAATTGAGAGCAGAACTAGGTGCCTACTGAGGGTCCTAGAAGCTCTGCTAGGGATGAGGCATAGTTCTGGATGTCAGAGGGCTCGCGGACCCCATCCCCAACACCACTCCGGGCCCAAACGAGGTTTATCCACTGCCCAGGCAGTTGCCAACATCTGCCAGGATGATTTCACAGAGAACGCTGAGTGCCTCTGGGCCCTGGGCAGGCAGCAGCGTTGGTGGTGCTGTGGGGAGGTCTTCCTCTCCCCTCTCCTGTGTTTGCCCATTGCTGCCTCCTTGTCTCTCAGTTGTGGGCACAGCAGCTGCGGGCACAGCCGCACGGGTGCTCCTAACACATTAACCGGCTGGACGATGGATGGATGGAGCTTAATCTGAGATCTGGCCGCTTTGATGGGGGGAGGGGTGGAGAGGAGGTGGGTCCCTGCTGTTGGCAGAGAAGCCCCCTCACTCCTGATGCTCTGCTCGAACTTGTGAATTTGTCGTCGTAGGACTGTAGCCGAGTGTCAGACCGAAGGTGTCTACACATGCTTTTCTGTGCAGTACTGGCTTCTGCAGGGAGCTGGGCCGTGCAACTAACAGATCACGGCCTCTCAGCTTTGGGGGATTGCTGGACTGGATGGCTTCCAGGGGGACGGGGTGGAGGAGGAAAAGGCAAAGCAGGTCAACCCCTCCTCTGCCCCTGAGCCTTTCCCAAAAGTGGGGCCCAAGTCAGAACAGGCCCCTTAGGACATTACCCACTGCAGCCTTGCCAGAGCCCCCTCTCTGAACCTTCCCAACACACACACTGCCTTCCCCTACCAGGAATGGCTGTGTCCCCGTTTTGGGACCAAGATCAAGGCTCTTACTGCCCTGGAAAAGGCCTGGCCCTCTGTCTCCTTTCCAGGGACTACAGTTAAGGGCAGGCCTGGCATACCTCGAGACCAACCAGAGGGCGGTGGGCTTTGGGTGTTTTCTCTCTCAAGGAAGCAGCATCTTCCAAACTTATTTCATTATTTGGCTAGTGGAGAGAGAAGAGAACCAGGTCCCTCTGAAAATACACAAATTGGACTCCAGCCCTGAGGGGGTCAGAACAGACTTCAGCAGCAGAGGAAAGGAGGGCTTTAGTCTAAAAAGCACGAGAGGCCTCCTTCCCCTGCCCCCACCTCATGATTGCCCCCTCGGCCCAGCACCCCTCAGGCCAGACCCTGCCCCTGGAGCCGGGGGTGTGGCGCCATGGGTGACCCCCTGCCCCTCTCGCCTCCCCCAGGCCTGAAGACCATCGTGGGGGCGCTGATCCAGTCTGTGAAGAAGCTGGCTGACGTGATGGTTCTCACAGTCTTCTGCCTCAGCGTCTTCGCCCTCATCGGCCTGCAGCTCTTCATGGGCAACCTGCGGCACAAGTGCGTTCGCAACTTCACGGTGCTCAATGGTACCAATGGCACCGACGGCACCGTGGAGGCCGACGGCCTGCTCTGGGAATCGCTGGACCACTACCTCAATGACCCAGGTGCGCCTGGTTCTGCAGCCCAGGCAGGGCCATGCAGGGGACCCCGGGGCGGGGCACCTCCCACACAGGCCTCCTTCCAGGCACGCCCAAGCCCTACTGCTCCCCTAGAGGCCAGCTGTGTGTCAGGGATCCCAGCCCTGCCCTTTGGGCTCCGCGAGAGAGCACAGGAGGGG
This sequence comes from Sus scrofa, assembly GCF_054392235.1. Taxonomy (NCBI): domain Eukaryota; kingdom Metazoa; phylum Chordata; class Mammalia; order Artiodactyla; family Suidae; genus Sus; species Sus scrofa. The sequence continues at coordinate 38,144,208 of NC_139395.1, read as the reverse complement.
AGCGGGCTTAGCACCTGCCCATCTGGGTTCTCGGGCTAGATGGGGAGAGATTCCTGAAGAACGGGAATGGTGGAGGTGGGTGGAAGGGCAGCTGGTAGCACGGCAGCTGCAGTGTTTGGCTGGTCAGGAATGGTGAGGAGAGCAGTCTGTCTGCAGAGAGAGGAGTGTTCACTTGGCAAAGAGTGGGGGACGGAGCTAGGGAAGTTAGTGGTGGCTTCAGCCCTGCCTGGCACGGGCTTTGTCACTTCAGTGATCTTTGTTGGGATGTTAATTCCATACACGTGCACCCCAGGACAAACTCGGTGATTGTGCAAAGCCTCATGAGCCCCTTGAGTTGTTTCAGCACCCGGTAGGTTAGACTTCCATCCTTTAGGCTGATGGCAGCACCTCTTGACTAGAGCCAGCGGTCTGGACCAAAGGTAGACATTCGTACAAAGCCAGGTCCCAGACCACAAGGACCACTCTGAAATTAAGGCCTCTGGCTTTATAGTCCACTTTGGAAAAAAGAAATAGATGGAAACGCAGTGAGTAAATTTGCTTATGATTCAGCTGTGTTCAGGTAGCAGTGATTCTAAAGCTTCCATAAGCACCAGAGTCACCAGGAGGACTCCGGATAACAGACTGCTGGCCCCACCTGCTCAGCTTTCTGGGAGGTTGCCTTTCTACCCAGTTCCCAATTGCTGCTTGACGCTGCTGGCCTGGGGACCACCCTTGGAGAACTACTGCCTGAGACTAAAGCAGGCGGTGGGGAGTGAGGGAGACTGGTGAATGGTCACAGAGTGGAGGTGACAGGACTGGGTGTCCCATGTCTCACCTGGTCCAACCCCAGCCCTGTCTGAATAGGCCCTGACCTCCAAGTGTAGGGCTCAGAGTGGCCCCCTGAGTGATTGAGGCAGGATGTGGACGCGCCCTGTGAGGACTTGTTTTGTCTGCTAGGGACACTGGCAGCTAAACGTCTGAGGAGGAGCAAGAAGGCCAGGGCCTCAGCCAGAGTTGCCTCAGACCTGGCCAGGCAGAGGGCAGAGGGCAGAGAGATGGAGGGAAGACACCTCCACCCCAGCAGTATCTCGACTGCTCTAAAGCCCTTGGGCGCAGGTTGGAAACCTCAGGAGTCTGGGCCATACATGCCCCTCATCATCGGATGCTTCTCTTCCAGAAAATTACCTGCTCAAAAATGGCACCTCCGATGTGTTACTGTGTGGGAATAGCTCCGACGCTGGGTACGTAGCACCCCCCACACCCTCTGCGGGGCCACCTCACCCCAGCCAAGGGGAGTCTCCTGGTGCTTTTTCAACTGATTATGCTTTCAGTTTATGCCCTCAACCCCAGGGACAGCAAGACCTTCACTGCCTCGCTTCCCTGCCGGACCCCTAGCAGCTCCCCCTACCCCAACCATGCAAAGACAGCTGGGAAGCGGTAAAGAAAGGGGTGTGGACTCAGCTCCGCAGGGAGGGCACACAGAGCCCTAAGGAGAGGAGCAGACTTGGGAGGCAGCCCAGGAAGCCCTGCAGAGCCCCTCACCAGCCCAGCCCTGGCACCATTCCCTTCCCAAATCCCCGCAGGGCAGTCCCCTCCTCCACCAATCTTCACTCCTGATCAGTCCATCAGGTCAAGGGCGAGAATGGCCTCCCCCAGCAGCCTAGACTACCAGGCTTAGCGGGGCCTGGACTTGCAGCCTGAGCATGCAACCCAGAGATGCCCAGTAGCCTTGAGCAGCTTCCTGGGCCCTGTATACACCAGCGCCTGGGTCAGTGTGACTATGCTGCAGGTTGCTATGGAGAAGGTCACGCAGGCTTGCCTACAGGCGGTGCTCCTCGGGCCTCTTGTCCCACACCTTTGAATATGAAGTTCCAGAGCCCTTCCAGTCGCTCTAAAGAGAAAGTCTTAATTTCTTAATTAGGACACAAGCGAGGCACGGAGGCCCCTTGGCTGCATCCTCCTGCTTGCCAAGCCCCCCTTGTCCCCATCCTCTCACACATTCTCACACTTGTGAGTTTGGCCCGTTGCTCCCTCTTTGGGAGAGAGGTGTCCCCTGCAGATGCGACCAGGCCCCAGCCCGTTCGCTGCACAATCAGCCCACAGCCCCGTGGCCCTGGCTCCATCCTGTTCAGCCCAGCCTCACTGCTCCCACTGCGTGCCTGCACCATGCCCGTCTGCCCTGGGGTAGGCAGGCAGAGGAAGAAACCTGAGCCAGGCCCTTGGCACTCCCTCTGTGAGGGGAGAGGCGACTCAGCAGCTGGGGTGCCGTGTCACGTGGGCAGAGGGAGCTGGCTTTAGGCCTGGCAGTGTACAGATGGGAGAGGAGAGGGGAAGACACTGTCCTAGGTAGGAGGCACAACATGAAAAGTCACGGGGGCGGGACCCTGCAGAGTGGCACTAGGTTCGTGAGGCTAGAGTTTGGGGGACAGAGGTCCCCTTACAGCATAGGACAGAGTAGGCGTGTCTGGCTGCAGGACATGTCCCGAGGGCTACCGGTGCCTAAAGGCAGGCGAGAACCCTGACCACGGCTACACCAGCTTCGACTCCTTCGCCTGGGCCTTCCTCGCACTCTTCCGACTGATGACGCAGGACTGCTGGGAGCGCCTCTACCAGCAGGTGTGTGAGCACACAGGGCCAGCGGGGGGCTGCCAGGAACAGGCTCAGGGTCCATCATCAGGGCCCAGGCTGCACAGGTGACTAGCCCCAAGTGGCCCCAGCAACTTCCCTGCTGGCCAAAATAGAGGGAGGGACAGGGAACCTCTGAGGGATGGGGGCTCGGCAAGCAAAGAAACTTCCCTTTTGCTGGCGGCCAAGTTCCCAGCCCTCTGTGTAAGATACTCTGTGCTCTGTGACTGGGACACTTGTCCACCCTATGTAATGCAATACTTCCTGTCAACTGGAACATTCTGCCTCCTTCCATGGGTGAGGCACTGCCCCCTGTGTGTGGGTTAGGACACTTCCCTCTATAGGTGGGATACGGTCTACACCCTCCCCAGGCTGTGGCCATTTGGACCCCTGGCCCAGCCAGGCTGGGCAACTTGGAATTCATGACCTTGACCCACAAGGGGCCCCAGTGAAGATGACCTCTTCCCCCTTGCTCCTCCAGACCCTGAGGTCCGCAGGGAAGATCTACATGATCTTCTTCATGCTTGTCATCTTCCTGGGCTCCTTCTACCTGGTGAACTTGATCCTGGCTGTGGTCGCCATGGCTTACGAGGAGCAAAACCAAGCCACCATTGCTGAGACGGAGGAGAAGGAGAAGCGATTTCAGGAAGCCATGGAGATGCTCAAGAAAGAGCATGAGGTAGGTGAGCATTGTAGCCAAGAAGCCTCCAGACCAAGCCCTCACTTGATGGTGGGTGCCTGTAGGCATGGTGCTTGCTAGGTAAAGCTGGTGCCTATAAGTGATGCAGGTAAAACTGGTACCTGTAAGTATGGTGCTTGCTAGGTAAAGCTGGTTCCTGTGACTGATGCATGTTGGGTAAAGCTGGTGCCCATAAGCATGATGCTGGGTAAAGCTAGTACATGTAAGCATGGCGCTTGCTGTGTAAAGCTGGTGCCTATAACTGATACATGCTGGGTAAAGCCAGTGCCTGTGACTGATGCATGCTGAGTAAAACTGGTGCCCATAAGCATGATGCCTGCTGGGTAAAGCAAGTGTCTGGGGGGTATAGCTATTTCCTGTGAATGGGGTATCTGCTGGGTAAAGACAGAGCTTGTTCATGTGGTGCCTGCTGGATAAAGGTGGGCCTTATGAGTAGAATTCCTGTTGGGGAAATCTCTTCCCTGTGACCGTGATGCCCTCCAGGTGACAGTGGTGCTAGGTAGGTAAAGGTGGTGGCTGTGAGCCTAGTGCATGCTGGGTGAAAGAGAACCGTGGGTCCATGCACAAAGTTTATCTTAGTCAAGGGATACCCTCTGATGCGATAGTGAGATAGTTCCATGGTCGGAGACCTGAGCAGGCTCAGAAAATAAACACTGGCAATGCAGCCATGGTTATTCTCACGGGTCCACACACGATAGGTGTCAGAGGCTAGCTGCAGAGTGAGTTAGAAGCCAGGCTGAGGACATCACTTGCTTCTCACTGCCCCATGCATGCCGCCTCTTCCAGCACCCATTTTGGCTAGCTGAGCCTTCTAGAAGATCCGCTGCCCTCTAGTTCTGTCACTACCTCTGCTCATCCACACCCCCACACACACCTGCCCTCACTCTCCACTCTTCCAAGAGCTGCTCACTTCAGCCACTACTCTCTTCTACTCTGCATCTGATCTTTCTCAAAACATCCTGGGTCTGTATGAGCTCATCGCCCCATGATGCCCTTGTTTGGGGGTGAGTGTGCAAGTCCACTTACTGTGAGGAAAAATGGGGGTGCTGAGAGTTTCCTGGCCTCCCGTGGCCGGAGGCCGTCCTTCTCAATGACCAAAACCTTTTCTTCCACTGTTTTCCAGGCCCTCACCATCAGGGGTGTGGACACCGTGTCTCGCAGCTCCTTGGAAATGTCCCCTTTGGCCCCAGTAACCTCCCATGAGAGAAGGAGCAAGAGGAGAAAACGAATGTCTTCAGGAACAGAGGAGTGTGGGGATGACCGGTTCCCCAAGTCTGACTCAGAGGATGGTCCCAGAGCAATGGTAATCCCCGGCCGTGGCTCTGGCCCTTGGAGGGTGGATCTGGCATCACAAGGCCATAGTGCTAGGCCCATGGTGCTGTCACAGCTCCCACAGTTGCTCCCAAGGAGAGCATCCTTGAGCCCCCTCCTAGCCCCTCCTGTTTGCCCTGCCACCCTTGGAGTGGAAGAGCCCTGGGCTGAGGGATAGGGTAGGTTTGGGTGTTAGGATATCCCCAACCTCAGCTAAGTCCCCAGCACTGGGGCTGAGGTTGAGGGACACCCGTGGTGTGGCTTGGTAGGAGCTCAAGGACATGCCCACGTGAGTGAGGGACATGGCTGACTGCCGAGGTGCTGCTCAGGCCCAGGCTGTCTGCACCACCAGAGCCTCCCTGCCCCCTTCTCCCCCAGATATGCTTCAATCTCAGAGCCTCAGAGGCGCAGGCTTTGGGTGAGGAGAAATCCCAGGAGTTGCAGGATTGCCTTAACCCCCTATCCCTCTTCTGCTCCCCTGGGCTTAGCCCACCCAGTCTCTACGTGGCTGACAAATCCCAAAATGCTCCAAGTTGAGCTGGGGTGGATGCCACACCTGAGAGGCTGGGAGCAGGTCAAGAGCTGTCTAGGTCATGTCCCTCTCTACGCACCCTCAGAATCGCTTCAGCATCACCCAGGGACTCAGCAGGACCTCCATGAAGCCTCGCTCCAGCCGAGGGAGCATTTTCACCTTCCGCCGGCGAGACCTGGGTTCCGAAACAGATTTTGCGGATGATGAAAACAGCACAGCAGGGGACAGCGAGAGCCACCGCACGTCTCTGCTGGTGCCTTGGCCCCTGCGCCGGCCTAGTGTCCAGGGACAGCCCAGTCCCGGAGCCTCAACTCCAGGTCACGTCCTCAATGGCAAAAGGAACAGCACTGTGGACTGCAATGGGGTGGTCTCCTTGCTGGGGGCAGGCGACCCTGAGGCCACCTCCCCAGGGAGCCGCCTCCTCCGCCCTACAATGCTGGAGCGGCCTCCGGACACGGTGAGCCAGCCCATCCATGCTATGCCAGGCAGATCCTGTCTCCCAGACTGGTCACCAGTGCCAGGTCTAAAAATAACTTGCCAAGAATTTACTAAGCACCTATTGTATGCTGGGCTCTGGGGGTGAATAAGTCTACCCCACCCCCAAAAAAATATCTCTCCTTCAGAGAGCTTCCAGACAGACAAAAACCAAAGAAAAACTACGTGTGTGTGTGTGTGTGTGTGTGTGTGTGTGTGTGTGTATGTTTTTCTACATGTACGTATGGTATGTAGCGGTAATAAAGAAAGATGATAGTTAAATAGCAACTGGTCAGGCACTGAGAGTCTGTGGTGGCCCAGGACCAGTGTCCTAGAGGCCCTGGTGTGCCAGCTGTGAGTACTGGAGAGTTTCCAGCTCATGGGCAATGTAGGGGTCTTGGGAGAAGGGCCAGAGTGGGAAGGGGACACTTAAGAGGTTCTGGGCAACAATCCTTCATCAAGTTTGAAATATTTTGGTACTTTATAAACTGATAAAGGCCAAGTAATATTAGTCCAAGTACTAAGTGTTATGGGGGGACAGAAGCGGGCAATAGGAAGAGGGAACCCCCTCATTACGAGGCATTTCAACAATGACCTGAAGGAGGTGAGGCGGAAGCCGGGGGAGGGTGGTGTAGCAGAGGGCTTCACAGATTCTGGAGACAAACTGGGTTTGAATGCCGGCGCATCACTTACCATCTAGATGGCTGTGAGCAAGTTACTTTATTTCTCTGTGCCTCAGGTCTCTCGTCTGTAAAATGGATTTAAAATACCCTCCTCACGATCGATGCCAGGATGAATGGGCTAATATGGGTAAAGCGATCAGGTCGTGCATGAGTATGTTGATGTGGGGATAATGTCATAGTAAATACTGTCATTACATCATCTGGGGGAAGCATGTTCCAGGCCTAAGGAACAGCAAGTGCAAAGGCCCTGAGGCAGAAGCATGCCTAGCCTACTGGAGGATATGCAATGAGGGCAGCGAGGTTGGAACCCAGGAAGTAAAGGGGAGAGGAGTTGGAGCGTTTGTCAGAAAGGTGATGGGGAGGGGCCAGATCTTGAGTGGCCAGTCAGAGCTTTAATCGCTCGCTCAGTCGATCCCATGACAGGCTGCTGACTGCATACCCAGCCGTGGAGTGCCCTTGCTGACCCTTGCCCCCAGCGCAGTGCCCAGAGCAGTCCACCCAGGAAAAGGGCGGAGGAGCGGCTCAGACCCTGAGGCTGCAGGAGGCAGAGAAGGACAGACTTTTTGAGGAAGCAGGACAAGACAGGAAGACTTGATCAGGAAGGTGGAGGCAGGCTGAAGAGAGTGGCTCACAGCCAAATGACCCATTTTGCTCCAGCTCAGACTTTGGCTCAGGCTGTGGGACTCTGCACAGGTTAATTAATCTCTCTGTGCCTCAATGTCCTCGTCCACAAAGTGGAAACAAAGTTAATATCAGCCTCAGAAGATTGTAGTGAGGACTGAGTTAAAACCTGTGTGATGCTTAGACCAGTACTTGCCTCATGTTCAAGTAATTATTATTATCTATCATTGTTATTATGGAGCATGAACGAGTAAAAACTCCCAGGGCACACTGCAGAGTGCCTGGGGCCCTCACCCTCCTCTCAAGTGGGGAGTCAAGGAGAGGGTCCTAGGAACCCAGTGGGGGCAGGCCGTAGCTTCCGGGTGAGTCTGGGGAGACCCCTGGCCATCACCCGCAGGGCGGGATGTCTGGCTTCCCAGGGACAATGATTCCCGGTGGCTGCAGGTCCAGCCCTGGAGCCTCAGCCTTGTGGAATCAGGTCAGCAGCTGGAGCGCTAATAGAATTTCCTAATCTCATTAGGGAGAAAATCATCTCATTGTACTGCACATGTCGGGAGGAATCCGAGTTCAAACACTTCATTACCAGGAACTCTGACTTCACCCATTCTCACTTCTGTGAGGCCCATTTGTAACCTTAAAGGGATTAGCAGGCCAAGGGGGTTATTTGCGAAGTTAAAAGAATTAGCGAACCAAGATGGAGATGTTGAAAAGTTAAAGAGATTAGCAGGCTACAGGCCTCTGGGGATGCTTTCTCTGCTTCCACTGGGTCCCTAGTGACACTTGGCCAAAGCAAGTGTGTCATCAGTGGGACAGGGAATTTTGCTTTACTCACAGTGGGAGAGGAAAGAGTAAATATTTGCTGGATGATAACCCAAATTGTCACAGATGGTAAAGGAGAGACGTTGGGAGAATTGAAGACATGGTTGTGAGTTCCGCTGGCCGGATTTGTGGTTGCATTGGCCCTAGGGTACTACTGTTCCATCAGCTTCCTCAGCCCTCTCAGGCACCTCTGCTTGAATACTTCCATGACTGGGAGCTCATTACCTCCCTAGGCAGCATTCCTGGTCAGTCGCAAAGGCTGACCTTAACATGAGCCTCAATTGGTTTGGTACCCACCCCGGGCCCTGGCCATGCCACCCGGGGTTGCCTAGGCCCAGCTTCCCTCTGACCTACAGAGCTTACAGAGCCTCGCTCTTGCACGCAGAACAGCCCAGTGCTTTCATCAGCCCCAGTGTGAACTCGGGGACTGTGCTTACACACGGCCATACTGATGTGAAGCCTCTGCAGGTCCCCCTTGGTTCTGTGGGGGGTTCAAAGTAGACCTAGGGAGTGTCTCCGGCCACCCCCTTTATCAGGGCATGCCCCAACTCTGTTGGCAGACCTAGTTCTTTTTTTTTCTTGTGGTTTAGGGCCTCACAGGTGGCACATGGATATCCCCAGACTAGGGGCCAAATTGGAGCTATAGCTGCCGACCTACACCGCAGCCACAGCAACGCAGGATCTGAGCTGCATCTGCAACCTATGCCACAACCCACAGTAAGGCCAGATCCTTAACCATCTGAGCAGATTCAAGGATCAAACCCTCATCCTCATGGATACTAGTCAGGTTCATTACCACTGAGTCACAACGGGAACACCCACAGACGTAGTTCTTTTGCTTACAAAAATGGTGCACCAGGTTGAAAACAAATCCAAAAGTGCAGAAGCAAAGGCCTGGCCCTCCGGCACAGTCCCATACCCCAGACAGAGATACTTTATCACCTCAGTGTGTATCTTCCAGATTTTCTCTTGCTTTTTCATCAAACTGCTTGTCTTGAAGGTGCACCCATGGGAACACCCATGCCTCATCCTTGGTCTGGGTCTCCTTACTGTCTGTGTCAGAGTCACATTGTATCCATAATTGATTTTAATATTCTGCCTATGGATCAGTTGTTTCATTTTTATGGTATTAGGAACAATGCTGCGATGAACATCACCACATACATATTTTTGGTGTATGTATGTAATTATTTGTGAAGTTAGATTAGACAGAGTTGCAGAGCCAATTTAAAATTTTCTTGGTAGATACAGCCAAACTGCCTCCCCAAAAGCTCCCACCAGCTATGTGTAAGCATTGTGCTTTTTGCTTCTGTTAATGTCACCATGTAGCCTGGTAGATTTTTTTTCAGCTGCTTTATGCTCTTGACTCTAGGGAGCTTGGGGTCAATTAAGACTCCCAGGTCATTTTTGCATGTATTAATGTATAAGACAGCATCTGGTTAAAAGAACTTGGTGCATGTAGTTTCCTGTCCACACTCAGGAATCACCACTGATGAGAGATGGTGAAGAAAAAAAGAGAACGAAGGAGATAATGATTGACAGGAGGGGTGGAGGTAGCTGTTAACTGCAAGGGAGTTGGAGCAGAGAAGCCTAGCCCTGGAGTCCCATCAAGACCCCCATCCTGGCCCCCTGTCACATCCCAACCTGAGTCTGGGCAGCTGCCCCAGGTCCAGGCGGAAGCCCGTCCCCAAGCTGATGCGTATCTCCCGGTTACACCCAGACCACACCATCGGAGGAGCCAGGCAGGCCGCAGACGCTGACTCCCCAGGCTCCATGTGTAGATGGCTTCGAGGAGCCAGGAGAGCGACAGCGAGCCCTCAGCGCAGTCAGTGTCCTCACCAGCGTACTGGAAGGTCAGCACCCCTGGTGTCATCCAAACACTCCCCGCTTCTGGTCTGAGCACCCTCCCAGTTACCCCCAGCCTGAGCCAGCCTTGCCCTGGCTACTTGACCCACCTCGGACACCCCCAAGCTGTCCCTGACTGCTCAGTCTCTGTTGCCTGACCTGGGTGTCTTTGTATCTGTTCCCACTTGTTTTGTCCTGGATGTCCTCAGGAGCCATGTCTCTGTTTCTTCCAAACATCCCCACAGCTTTCCTGACCTGTCCCAGGTGCTGGCTGGTCTCATCCTGTCCTCCCCAAGCATCCTCATGTATGCTGGGACCATCCTGTCTCAAGCATGCCTGTTCTAGCCTATCCCCCAGCCCTTGCCAAATTTGCCCCAGGCTATTCTAAGCATCCTACATCTGTCTGAGCCAGTGCTACTTTAGGCAGCCCCACATCTGATCCATTCTGAACTTGGCACCCCCGCCTCCAATTTGTTGCCTCCTGTCCCAGGCACCCCTCACCCCTGCATCTGTCCTGACCTGTCCCAGATAGCCACATCTGTTCCTACTAGTTGGGGCCTGGGTTTCGGTATTTCTGAACTTGCCTGTCTAAGATGCTGTCTCAGCCTCTCCTCCCTGAGTGCCCCTCCTCTAGCTCAGAGTGTTGTCTCAAGAGAGCCCACATCTGTCCTAATCTGTCTTGTTCCAGTTTTGCCCATGTCTATCCTGGTTTCCTGTCCCTGTGGTCGTCTTCTCCCATATCCCCAGAGTAAGGAGCCAGGACATGGGACACGCTTTCCCTTAGCTTTCCCTGCCCCTCTTCCTGTCTCCCTGGTATGTAGCAGCCCTGTCAGCTCCTGTAAGTCATACATCTATTCTGGAACACCAAGAGCTATGGAAGAGTCAGACAACAAAAAACATACCAGCTCACTGGCTCTCTCTGCCTGTCCCCCCACCCCACCGCTAGAGTTGGAGGAATCTCACCGCAAGTGTCCACCATGCTGGAACCGCTTTGCCCAGCGCTACCTGATCTGGGAGTGCTGCCCATTGTGGATGTCCATCAAGCAGAAAGTGAAGTTCATGGTTATGGACCCATTCGCCGACCTCACCATCACCATGTGCATCGTGCTTAACACGCTCTTCATGGCACTAGAGCATTACAACATGACAACTGAATTCGAGGAGATGCTGCAGGTTGGAAACCTGGTAAGAGCCGCTGGCAGCTGACTCTCAAATGGGCGTCCTGGTGTGACAGGCTCTTGGCCCGCTGGCACAGCCTTGGTGGTAAGTGGGGAGGCATTCAGAATCTTCTGAAGGTAGGAGTCATTGTGGAAGACATCTCGGAGAAAGGAGTCTCGGGAGCTGGGAGATGTAGCTGGGAGTGAGAGGTTGGGGATGAAGATGCCCAAAGCCTAGAAAACAAAAATGAATTGTGGGTGAGCCTGAAATGTGTGTGGGGACATGAGATGTGGCAGTTAGTAAAGGAGGAAGAGAGTGTATACAAAAAGATGCAGTTCTCTTACGGGATGGATGGATGGATGGATGGATGGATGGATGGATGGAATGAACAAATCAGGCAGAGCCAGATTTGAATTCTGACTCAGCTCTTACTATGTGACCTCAAGCAAATTACTTAGTAACTGGCACAGTACATATTGGTTGAATTTAATAAATGTAAAATTAGTATGACAATGTCAGCCTCACTGGAAACTAATGAGGGTTGAATAAGATAATGTGTGTAATGTGCTTGGCTCAGAGTTTGATAAACAGTAAGCACTCAGAAGAAACAAGTTATGGTTATTATCTTTGTTGTTACTCAAGAGACTGTCCCTGGAAGTCAAAATGTCTGGGTTCTAATTCTGATTTTTTTTTTTTTCCTTGAGACCAAATCAAGTCCTACCTCTTTGCTCTGAAGAGGATAACTGAGGCTGAAGGAGTGACATAGTGGTGGCAGAGTTGAGCATGTAGCTATTGTCCCCAGACTCTGAAGGGCAAGGTTCTATTGGCTCTGTCTGAGTAAACACAGAGACAGCCCTTCTGCAGAAGCCCCTAGGGCAAGGCTGCAAAGAGCCCCCTGGCCTCTGGAAGGAGCTCCTGGAATCATCGCCGGGGTTGGGTGGGGAGGGGGACATTCGGTCTAAGCTCTCTTCTCCTGCACACCCAGCCCTGTATTGGGCTGCACAGGTGGCCCCCACGGGCAGACAGGTCTCCTGCACTGTGGAGTGTGAAGGTTTTCTCGCCTTATTACTTTCCACATCCAGAACTCTGGATAGTTCTGCACAGGGTCTTCTCAAATTTTTTTCACAAATGTGTGTCCTTTTTGCTATGATTCTGCTTTTCTTTCCTTCTCCTGTATACAAACAGAGGGAAAGCCAGATCTCAATCTGCAGGAGTCTCGTGGCACAATTGTACCTGCCTTGTGTTGGGTGGTCTTCAGATGACAGTTACATAGGGTTTCGGTTGAACGCAGTTTTAATGGACGGTGACCATTGGGTTAAACTGAGCAGCAAGTCAAGGTGATGAAAAGCAGTGGTGGCTTCCTTGGCCCATTTAGTGGTGATTGAATTGCAGTTGTGTTAAACTTGTGGTTCAGTTATAGCAATAGGTCGTGTAGTTGGATTGCAGCAATATTTTGTTCTATTTGATAGTTTTATTGCTAGTAAGTAAGGTTTTGATTGTCTTGCAGTTAATCTAATCTAGATAGTTTAAATATTAAGTGTAAAGAAACAAAACCTCAAAAATAAGCATGAGTAAATAACATTGGAATGGAAAAAGCCTTTCTAAACATATCGCTGAAGACAAATCCCATCAAGAAGACTGTTAGATTTAACTAACATTTAGCCCATCATATAAACAAAGGTAAAAGCCAAATGCAATGTCTGTGCCTAGCAATATTGTGGACAAGAAAATCAACTAAGAAACACTTAAAAATATAGCAACCATTCTTTAACACGCATAGCAAAGCTCACAAGAAAGTAACAAAAGTTCCGGAGTGCCAAAAACAAAGAGGGACTTAAAAACCATAGCAGTAAACATGCGACATCGTTCTGTGGTTGCCCTGGGGGTGGGGCGAGCGCTGATTTAGGTAAATTTGGGGGCTTGGATTTCAATGAACGGGCAGAGGCAAGACCTGTCTTTGGGACAGTGCAGGTAGCTCTGTAAGAATATGACCCTACGTTCAATAAAATGGTGAACTAGAAAAAATTTATGCACTGAACCTGGGACATAAAGAAAGAAGGTTGTCCTTCTCAGCCAGGACTGGTGGGGGAGGTAACCTCCAGAAGCCTGTGACTATGAATTTGGCTTTATATAGATTTGGAGATCAAATTTATATCCTGGAACCTGTGCCTAAAAAATTAACACAAAGTGACCCTGACCTGGTAAGCACAGATAATACTTGTTGAACACCTCATTTTTTTTTTTTATAACAACCAGTAAGGGAGATGCTGTTATTACTACCCCTATTTTACTACTAAGGTAACAGAGGCACAGAGTGGTGAAATAACTTAACCAGTGTCACACAGCCAGGAAGTGATAGACCCAAGATTCAAGTCCAAGCCATTTGTCTCTAGAGCCCATGCTCTTATCCAGTGCCTTACACTGCTGTCTGCAGCTCTTGCTTTCCCATCTGCTTCCAGCCCCAATTACACTGGCGGTCCTTGTCAGCATGGTAAGAGAAGAAAAAAGAAGGAAGGAAAACAGATCTAACATTATTTTCCAAATTATGTTATTTCTAGAGCAATAATCTAAGAAAATAATAATCCAAGAACTAGTAAGAAAGTTCATCAATGTTGGTAGGTACGGGCTCAATATACTAAAGTTGAGTCTGCTCCTAGTTACCATCGGTATTCATTTGGAGAGAGTAATTCTAAAAGTTAATACTTACAATAGCAATACAAACTGTGAGGAATCTAGGAATAAATGTAACAGGAGATTGTAAATTTGACATGAAAAAATTATAAAGCCCTTGAAAAATGTAAAAGAAGAGTTAAATTACAGGAACAAATTGTCACATTCATGGATGAAAGTCTGAGTATTATAGAAATATCAGTTCTTAACCAAATTAACCTAGATGTTTAATATAATTCCGATCAAAATCCTAACAAGTTGTTTTTCATGGGACTTGATAAGGAAATCCTAAAATTCAAATGGAAAAGTAAAGTCTGTCAAGACAAACTAAAGAATAAAGTGAGGCTCTTCCCCTACCATGTGTAAGACATAATATAAGCTATAGTAATTAAAACATTATAGTATCGGTGCAAATATAGAAAAATGGTCCTTACTACCAAATTAAGAAGTCAGAGATAGGAAATTAATATTTGGAGACTTGATAAATAACAGAGGTGGCATTATGAATCAGTGGAAAAGGACAGACTATTCAATAAATAGTGCTGGGAAGAATGTTTATCTTTACAGGCAAAAATAAATTTATAGATCCCAACCCCACACAATACTCACTAATTAGTTTCAAGGAAATTGGATTCAATACCTAAATTCATTAAAACAAAACTTTTAAGCTTTTAGAATAAAATATGGGGGAACATATTTAAAATTGGTGGGGGGTGGTTGGGAAGGCTTTCTCCAACAATGCAAAAATTCACACCATGAAAGAAAAAAGGTTGCTAAATTTACCTATGTTAAGTTTATAACATAGGTAAATTTATATTTATATTTTTATATTAAGTTTGTTTATAAAGGATACCGTAAACACAGCAAAATCACTACCGCAAACTAGAAATTGACACTATGGAAAGTATTTAATTGGAAAGACATGGACTATCTATTAAATGCTTACACATCAGTACAGAGAAGAGGGACAACCCAATGCCAAAAACACAACCACAGCAATGGACGGAGGAAATGACAGGCAAATCACAGAAGAGGAAATTCAGATGGTTATAAACAAATGAAAAGAAACACAGAGGAATGCAAATTAAATCAACATTGAGATACTATTTCTCACCCATAAGAGAAGCAAAAATAAACTGTGTATTGACAACCATATGAAACAGTAGGAACTCACACTTCTTAAGAATGTGGGTTCCATTTCAGGGAAGAGTTGTACAGTATCTGATAAATCACAGCGATGCAGAATCTATAACTTAACCATTTCAGATAGATATATTCCTAAGAAATCTCACATGTCTCTACAAGGAGACATGTGTAAGGAAGCTCTTGGCTGCTTTGTTAGTCACAGGGAAAATGGGAATCAACATAAATGTCTGTCCACCCACTTAAAAATGGATAAATTAGAGTTCCCATCATGGCTCAGCAGAAGTGAATCTGACTAGCATCCCTGAGGATGCAGGTTCAATCCTCACTCAGTGGGTTAAGGATCCAGTGCTGCTGTGAGCTATGGTGGAGGCCACAGACACGGCTCGGATCCCACACTGCTGTGGCATAGGCTGGCAGCTACAGCTCCAATTCGACCCCTAGCCCGGGAACCCCCATGTGCCGCGGGCGTAACCCTAAAAAATACAAAAAAATAATAATAATAAAAATGGATAAATTATGGTGTATTCTTACAATGAAATACTGTGCACAATTAGAAGGAATACATATATTATTTCAATATGGGTAGGTCTCAGAAACATGATGTTTAAAGGAACCTGCAAAAAAGAACACATATGACATGGCCCACTTGTATAAACCTTAAAACGATGCAAAAATGCTACACATCAAAACGGTCGAAACGTGCATGGGAATGATGAACATCAGATTCAGGATGGTGATTACCTTGGGGTGAATCTAGTTCTGTGGGTCTTACCTGTGCTGCACAGGGTGGTGAAGTCTTTGCCGTAGAAGCCAACCAACTTAGGTTCACACTGGGCTCCATTATAGGGGCCAGTGGCTTAATTTCTCTGTGTCTCAGGTCCCCTTTATGTAAAATGGGGATAACAACAATAATATCACATGGGGTTATTGTGAAGATGACCTGATTCACTATATGTAAAGCACTGGTACAGAACCTGGCATATGGTAAACCTACTTAAGTCTCTGCTATTACTTTGTAAGGAAAAGTAAAACAAGATTTGAAGCAAATGTGGCAACATGTTAATGTTTGGTAGAGTTTGGTAGTGAGTACAAAGGTATTTATTATATTATTCCATATTTTTATATGCTTAAAATATTTTGTAAATTGGAGTTCCCATTGTGGCACAGCGGAAATGAATCCGAGGTTGTGGGTTCAATCCCTGGCCTTGCTCAGTGGGTTAAGGATCCAGCATTGCCATGAGCTGTGTAGTAGGTCAAAGACATGGCTCAGATCCTGTGTTGCTGTGGCTCTGGAGTAGGCCGGCAGCTATAGCTCCAATTAGACCCCTAGCCTGGGAACCTCCATATGCTGCAGGTGCGGCCTTAGAAAGAAGAAAGACAAAAAAAAAAAAAAAAAAAAAAAAAATTGTGATTTAAAAACCCAATGACAAAGGTAAATGACAAACCAAGAAAATTGCATACAGTAGACAAAGGGATAATACCCTTAATTTATAATAAAGTACATTTATAAGTAGCACCAAGAAAGGGCAAACAGCCTAATAGAAAAGAAGCAAAGGATAAGAACAGGCAATTTCACAAAAAGAGAAATACAAAAATCAAAGAAATGTCCAACGGGACAACAATGAAAGATGGCCTGTGTCCTGCTGTTTTGGAAAGGTCAGTGGGACCGGACTACCCAGTAATAGCCTCTCCATGAAGGAAATCATTATCCCATGTGGCTCATGGAATTGTTTAAAACCTATCTCTGAGGATCATTGAGCTGTTATGTATCAGAATCTCTAAAAAAAAGGCTTGTTGACTCTGCAATTCCATTTCCAGAAATTTATCCTAAGGAAAGAATTGGGCAAGTTGTTTTAAAATATGTATATATGTGAAAGGGTCTTATGGCAATGTTAATACATACAGTATTAAAAAGAATGCCCATCACAAGGAAGTGGTTAAACTACTTATGGCACATCTGTACAGTAGGATATCCCACAACTATTAAAAAAAAAAAAAGGAAAAAGAAAATAATGCTTTAGATGATGTTTAATTGTCCTGGAAGGATCTTACAAGGTATTATGTTTCAAAAGCATATTTACAGTATGTGCAGGATGACCCCATGAAAGACATAAGCCAAGGTCAGGGGAGTCTGGGGTTCTTCAAAAGCCCTTCCACTTCCTGGAAAGCCACCATTAGCACTGATGGTTCATTGGACCACCTGCCAGGAGTCAGGGGAGGTGGGTCCCCACACTCACAACCTTCCTGCCAGATCTCAGTGAGCCTATAAAACAGGCAGAGCTGTGTGTATCTGGAGCCTCTGCCTGGGCCTGGAGCTCCCGGCAGTCATAATAAATGAGGCTGGTGAGAACAATAACTGCCCTCTCCTAGGCAGCATCTGCTTTACATCCTTTAGCTCTAACTCTTAGAAGCTGCCTTTGGATGGAGGCGACTGGACAGATATGCAGCTGTGTGTATAGTGTGTGTGTGTAGAGGGGTGGTATGTGAAGGAACAAAAACTAAAGCAAGGAGGAGGGATAAGGAGTCTGATGGGCAGGGCCATGTGTTAAGTGTTGTGAAACTTCATTTAGTTGATTTGGTGGCTTTTCAGCAGAGACTAGGAGGTAGTGAGTCCTGTGAATTGGGGGAGGGGAAGACCCAGGGAAAGGAAGCCACAAGTGCAAAGGCCTTGAGGAGGCAAGCAAGGCTGGAAGACGAGTTGGTCAGAGGGATGGAAGAGCTATGGGAGCCAGGCAAAGGGGCAGAACCCAAGGATCCGTCTTCACATGTGAGGGCAGCCTAGGAATTTGAGCTGAGGCTGGAGGATTTCGGGGGGTCCCCTTTCCCTAGGACCCCAGCTGGTGGAAGAACAGTTCCCTCCGGGCACAAATACTAAAGGGACCAGTGAAGTCACAAGGGCTAGGCTGATGGGTGGTGCCCTGGATGGCAGTGCAGAGGTGCCCACCTACCTGCCATCCTGGCGCTCCCCACACCCTGGGCCAGCAGCAATCCCTGCTCCCAGCCCATTGCCACAGGGCCTTGTCTGAGCAGAGGGGAAAGGGGCTGATGCTGGGGTGACCAACATGCAGATGCCTCTCCTCTCCTTTTACCACTGAGTCCCCTCGGGACAGGTGCCAAGGACAGGGCAAGCCCCACTCCTGAGTGCTGAGGGAGGTGCCTCAGCCATCCCTGCCTCTGACCTCCATTGCTACTGCAGCCCTGTCACTGTCCCTGGGGTAGCCTGGCCCTCTGACCTCAGGCCACCTCTGCAGAAAACCTCAGTGCCACCTCACCACTCTCAGGGTGACCTCCAGCCCCAGGAAAGCCTGGTACACAGGGACCAGCTTCCTGCCAGCCACTCCTTCACAGGATACCCTTCCTCCCAGAGCCATGCTCCCACCATAGCAGTTGGCAAAACTCAGAGCCATCAGCTATGCTCCTTAATCCTGGGTCTCTGCTGGCCGAGACTGGGTCGCTCACAACTCATGAGTCAATGAGCCAGCCAGGTGAAGCCCAGCCTCTGCCTACCTCAGAAACTTTTCCAGAAGGGGTAGTGGTTGCTCTAAGTCTTGAAGGATGGCACTGAGTTCACCTCCTGGTTCTCACATTCGTGAGCTTCATGACCCCAGGCATATTTGTTACTTAACCCCTCATCGCCTCAATTTCCTTACCTGTAAAATGGGCTTAATGGTTCTTCTTGCATTGGGTTGTTGGGCAGATTAAAAGGAACAACATATGCAAATCATTCCAGCCCAGCTTTTGGCACATAGTTAAGCCCTTGAGAAATGGTGGCTGGTTGTTAATACTAAGAAGAGTCAGCACATGGCAGTGGGAGTAGCACGGGCAAAGGCCCTGAGCCATGAAAGCATGAGTGTTTGTGGGAATGCATGTGCTTGGCATGTGTGGAGCGGTGGACACTTCCTGTGACACGTAGGCTGGAAGGGGTCTGGAGCTGGGTCATGTTAAGGTTCACCCCAGCCTCCCCTGATCCCAGGCGCCTCCCAGAGCTGTGAGTCTCTGCAGTGGGCCTAGTTATTTCTGAGGCCCAGGCTGGAAGGTCATGCCTGTAGAGCAGCAGAGCTGGCTAGAGCCAGAGGTGTCCCCAGGGGACTGGGCCATGGCTGAGCCAGCACCCACTAGGAGCCTGGATGCAGTCAGAGCCAGCAGCCCAGGAGAGGGGTGCTGCTGGAGCAAGAAGCCTCAGAAGGCAGGGACCTCCTGCCACCAGAGGCTCTTTCCCGCCTAAATGTGGGGGAGCCCTGATTCCCATTCCTTTCCAGGTCTTCACAGGGATCTTCACAGCCGAGATGACCTTCAAGATCATCGCCCTGGACCCCTACTACTACTTCCAGCAGGGCTGGAACATCTTCGACAGCATCATCGTCATCCTCAGCCTCATGGAGCTCGGCCTGTCCCGCATGGGCAACCTGTCAGTGCTTCGTTCCTTCCGCCTGGTACGTGGCTGGGCCCAGCAGGGGGCAGGTGGGTGGGGACCCGGGACACCCAGGCACGCCACCTCAGAGGTCACCACTCAGCTACCCCTATGCTGATCTTTCAAGCCTTCACTCAACAGCTATTTGCTAGTTACCCCAGCACTAGTGATGTGGGGGGCACAGAGGTAGGCAAGACAGAAGAAGCTCTCCCTCCCCATGGGGGGACAGTTGGGGTGGCCATTCATCCTGATGATTTGCAAAGCCCTTTAGGGTTCCCCATGACCCCTTTAGTCCTCACAGGATCCCAGGGGAGGAGCTAGTGTCGCCACGTCCCCATTCTGCATAGGAAGAGATAGACCTGGAGAGGTGAAACAATTTCCCAAGGCCACATGGCAAGTAACAGGTGCAGCCAAGTCTGCTGACAGCTCACCTGGATCTCTACCTGCTGGTTTGGGAATCTGTATTTTTGAAACTTTAATGCACATTCAGATTGCCTGGGGATCTTGCTAAACTGCAGGTGCCAATTCATTAGGTCTCAGATGATGTCAAAGCTAAGGTCTGTGGCCCATGCTTGGAGTTCAGAATGTCTGAGAGGTTCAGACATGGGGCCGGAGGTAGGTCAGGGAAGGCTTCCTGTAGTAGGTGGCTTCACTTGAGGCTAGGAGGGCAGGATGGTGGTGGTAGCAAGAAAGAAAGCACGGCCTGTGGGTTCTAATCTCAACTCACTGCCAAGAGCCTAGGGACATAGACAGTTACTCCACCTCTAGGCGTTGGTTTCTTCATTTGTCAAATGAGGTACTAAAAGTGCCACTCTCATGTGGTTATTGGGAGTTCCAAATTAGTTCATTCATCCTAAGCGTGAGGCCTGGTACAATAGGTGTCCAATAAATGCTAAGCACTGGCTCCCTCTCTCTGTGAGGGGAGAAAAATGGAAGCAACTGGGCCAGCCAGGGATGTTTTTTGCTGGTCTGGGAGGATACCTGGTGAGGAAGGGTCTGGATATTCCATGATGGGGGAATCTACTGGTGGTCCCTGATGTGAGACCAAGATGGGTAGGAGGCTTGTGTCAGAACAAAGAGAAGGCCTTGGTTCAGGAGAAGATTGTGGAGCTGTTGCCCTGACTCTCAGAACAGAGTCCAAAGAAACTGCACCCGGGCTATGGAGAGAAACAGGAGTGTGTTCTCTTGGCGAAATGGGGAGAAACAGGCATTGGTGACCTCCAAGGGCACCCTGGGTTTTCAGGGAAGGGGAAAGGGAGGGGAGGGTGTCCATGGGCAGCGGGAGCCAGAGCCCCTCACAAGGCCCCCTCCCTTCCCAGCTTCGGGTCTTCAAGCTTGCCAAATCCTGGCCCACCCTGAACACACTCATCAAGATCATTGGGAACTCAGTTGGGGCGCTGGGCAACCTGACACTGGTGCTGGCCATCATCGTGTTCATCTTCGCTGTGGTGGGCATGCAACTCTTTGGCAAGAACTACTCAGAGCTGAGGCACCGCATCAGCGACTCGGGCCTGTTGCCCCGCTGGCACATGATGGACTTCTTCCATGCCTTTCTCATCATCTTCCGCATCCTCTGTGGCGAGTGGATCGAGACCATGTGGGACTGCATGGAGGTGTCTGGACAGTCACTGTGTCTGCTGGTCTTCTTGCTTGTTATGGTCATCGGCAACCTTGTGGTAAGTGGGCCAGTGGACTAAGACACACTCACTCACCTACGCATCCATTCATCTGCCCAGCTGCCCACCCCCTCAGTCATTCATCTGTTCTTTCACTTACCTTCCTTCCGTTCATCCACTCCCCTCCCTCACCCATCTGTTGAGCCATCCATCCTCCCATCAATCTCTCAACCATCCATCTCCTCATTTACCTATCCTTCCATGTATTTACTCATTCATTCACCCACCCATCTATGCACCTACTTACCCATCCATCCATGTACTTACCATCAATCCATCTATTCATTTACCCATTCATTACTCTATCTCTCATTCATAGATCTACCTCTCCAGCCATCCACCCACTCATCAGTAACCCACCCACCAACTTACCCATTCATCTGTCCACCTCTCCATCAATCGACCTGTCTCCTCAGTTACTAGTATTTCTATCCATGTATCCACTCAGCCAGCCAGCCAGCCATCATTCTCTACTTATTCACTTACCCATACATTGATTATTCATTTATTCATCAACCATCCATCCATCAATCCCCACTCATTCTCACACATAAACACACACACACTCATGCACACATACCCATTCATCCATTTGCCTATCCACCCATCCATTCATTCACAGACAAATCCATCACCCATCTATCCCTACACTCCTTCATCCACTCCTACATCCATCCATCAACCCACGCATCCATTCACTCATTCACCAGTCCCATCCATCTACTCATTTATCCATCCAGCTCTCTACTCAGTCACTTAATGAGCTATCCATTCATCCTCATCGTTCTTTATTTGCTCATTCATTCATTTTCCCACTTGTTTACCTATTTGTTATATTATTTTATATCCATTAACTATTTACTCATCTCATTATTTTGTTAGTTATTCACTGTCAATGATTTATCATCTGGTTCTCAGCTTAAAAAACACTTGCTAAGTCCTCATTGCATGCAGAATGTTGTGCCAGATGCTGTTGGGCATACAGAGGCGAATATGACCCTAATATTGCTCACCAACTTGAGAGTAAGGAGGTGGAATGTTTAAAAGGCCGGAGATAACTCTAAAGCAGATCTGACTGATCAGAGCCATTAAGGGGGAGCCCATGGGTGCTGATCCCCTCCATCTGGGGAAATCAAAGAAGGCTTCCTGGTGGAAGGGGTTTGGCACTCATCTGATAGACGATGTTGGAGAGGGAAGATGCAAGATGAGCCAAGCACAGGTGCAGGCGGGCAATGATCCAGGTATGGGTGGGCCCTGAGGGGTCCAGGCTTTGCTCCCATGACCCCCTGTCTGTCCCAAGGCAAGTGTGTCTTTATAATGTGGAGAATTCTGGAGTTAAGACAGAGATCAAAATCTAAATGCCATAGAAGGGGGCCTTTGGAAGAGTCAAGGCTGAGAGGGGTCAGTGGTTCAGGGAGAAGTCAGTGTCCACTGTGGACATGCATCCACCTTCCTGGGGACTCCCCAGCATCACACCTGCATGGTCTGGTTCCATTGCGCATGATGGGTTCACCGCAGCTCAGAGAGGGGTTTTGGGCATCGTGAGTACTGTGAGCTGCAGATTCCAGAGCCCTTCTCCAGACCTGCCTGCTTTCTCCTCCCCAGTGCCTTGGCCAGGTCGGGGTCGGTCTCCCTTGGGTCCCACAGGTGAAGCTCTGAGAGGAAGCAGGGTGCCCTTCACTCAGCCCCTGGCCCAGCCCCAGGGCTGCCAGACTCTGTGTTCTAAGGAGGATGCGAGTACACGAAGCTCGCAGCCCAGGGCCAGGCTGAGCTGCCCTCACGCACACACAGCCTGCGATTTCCGAGCGGATCTGCCTGGGGATGAGAAGATTAGAGGCTGCTGGAGGAGGGAAGCTCACGCAGCCCACGCAGCCCCCTCCCTGGCCGCCTCAGGAACTGGGCCGCTGCCGGGCGTGGGTGGAAGCAAGATTGCCATTGAAATGGGAAGTGATGATCAGGCAGGGGCTGGGGAGCTGCAGCATGACTGACGGGGAAAGCACTGGAAGCAGCCAGACTTCTGAAGCTGGCAGCAGGGAAGGCCCTAGCATCCTCTGTGGGTGGCAAGGCTGCCCCGGCGCCCCCTGCCCAGCCCCCAGCCCTGCCCGGATGCCTGGAGGTCAGGGGATGTGAGGCCAGGCGTGAGGGAGGGCTGCGGTGGGGGATCCCGGCAGAGGCAGGCCTGGCCCAGGCCAGTGTGGACAGAGGCCAGGGGCTGGGCCAGGGGTCAGTGCAGACAGCGGCTCTGAATCACATCACATGCCTCACCCCCCAGTGACGACATCAAAAAGGCTGCCAGGTGTCAAATGTGATCATCTCTCTGTCGAGATAGAGCAGGAGAGCCCACTTCTTAACCTTTCCATACTGTCCGCATGAATGAGTGTTACTTTTTAAACCAAGGGCAGGTTTCTGAGGCCTGGCACATCAACCTTGCCCACTGCTTTTGCCAGAATTCTCATTCCCAGCTTGCTGACAGGAACATCTCAGGGGCTTGTAAGAAGCCAGAGCAGGGCTTCAGATTGGGTGTCCACCTTCACACACCACCCTGCTGTAGAGGCCCCCATTCAGCTGGACTCCCTTCTGGGAGTGGCTACGGGGGGTGACACAGCCCAAGATGGGCAGCCTGTGTCTCTGGCCCACTGGCCTCGTGATGCTTGCGAGCCAAACTGATGCCTGTGTGGAAAGAGCTCACCGCCGTCTTCAGTTACCCTCCCTGAGATGGATATGGACCAAAGCCCAGTCCCTTGCCACTGGGCAAAAGTTCTCTCTCTCTCTCTCTCTTTTTTTTTTTTTTTTTTTTTTTTTGCTTTTAAGGGACCCACCTGTGGCATATGGAAGTTCCCAGGCTAGGGGTTGAGGAATTGGAGCTGCAGCTGCTGGCCTGCGCCATAGCCACTGCAATGCAGGATCCAAGCCATGTCTGCAACCCACACTGCAGCTCACAGCAACACCAAATACTTAACCCACTGAGCGAGGCCAGGGATCGAACCTACATCCTCATGGACACTAGTCAGGTTCATTACTGCTGAGCCACAATGGGAACTCCAAAAGTTCTCTTTTTTGTCGAGAGCTAAAACTTCCTCCTTGCAGGATGGCTTAGCAACAAACAGTAATCCGGAACCGTTCAAAAACAGAGGGATTTTGCAAACTCCCCCTTAGGGGTCTCAAGTCCATGTCCCCTAATAATTAACTTAAGTAAAGGCGGTGTCTTCTGGCACCTATGAAGACTCAGCCCCTTCCCTGACTCCCTGTAGCACATAGGCCTTAGAGCCAAGGCTGACCCCAGACACCAGCCCCACGTCCCTCCACCCCAGTTGTCTAGTCCTATGCACAGCACCCATCCAGGCACCCCTCACTGCCTGTCTCAGTACCTTCACCCTGAATTAGTCTCAGGTGCCTGAGGGCCGCCACGTGGCCTCTTTCCCTGCCATTGCCCTCTGCTCTGCTCAGTCACCCATGTCCTTCACCTGGAAGGCACAGTTGGATCTGGAGACACAGGTGGAGTATCCTCCACAGCAGGATCCCAAGATGTGAGAGTGGTGAGAGGCTTCGGTGGGGAACTCAGAGGCATGTCACTGCTCCTCCTTCACCAACAGATGCCGAAGCCCCTTTCCAGGAAGCCCCAGTGGGATTCGATCTTGTCGCCAGTGATCCCAGATCGGCTCCTGCCTCCCAGGGAGCACTGCTGTGCTCACCCTGACCCCACTGCCCACCCCCACCCCCCACTATTACTCCCAAGGCAGCAAGGACCTACCTGCGCAGGCATTGACTTGAGATGATCCCACGGTGCTCCCACTGAACCTGGCCCAACACCCAAGAAACCTGAGCCTAAACACCCTCAATTCAGACTGTCTCTGAGCCCTTGGGAGGAGGGATTGATTCTGGCAGTGAAAAGCTGCAAGAGGGACCTCAGTTCCTGTCTTCTTTGAAGAAAGAATGTAACAAAGAAACCAAGATTGTGAAAAAGATAAAAAGTGTTTATTAGAAGCCAAATACAGGAGTTCCTGTCGTGGCTCAGTGGTTAACGAATTCGGCTAAGAGCCATGTGTTTGAGGGTTTGGTCCCTGTCCTTGCTCAGTGGGTTAAGGATCCGGCATTGCCGTGAGCTGTGGTGTGGGTTGCAGACGCAGCTCGGATCCCGCGTTGCTGTGGCTCTGGCGTAGGCCAGGGGCTACAGCTCCAATTGGACCCCTAGCCTGGGAACCTCCATATGCCACAGAAGCGGCCCAAAGAATGGCAAAAAGACAGGGAAAAAAAAAAAGCCAAGTACATGTGGAAAAAAACAAAATACATGTGAAAGAAACAAAGTACCTATGGAAGAAACAAAATAGGTGTGGGAAAGCAAGGAACGTGTGGAAGAAACAGAATATGTGTGGAAAAAGCAAAGTACGTGTAGAAGAGCCCAGGGCGAGTGAGCTGCACGCAGTAGGGGCAGCTTAGCTTGCTTATGTGAGGTCAGTTTACCAAGTTATTTTTTTCTGGCTGGTCACCTCCATAATTGGTCCTGGTGTAGTGTGAGCATCTCTCAGCCAAGATGGATTCCAATTGGCTGCTTTGTCCTTGCCTGCTCCTTTTGTCCTTGCCCTAGACTGAGGGCACATGTATCAGGCAAGTCCCCCTGTCTGCACATGTGTCAGGCAGGGAAATCCACAAGAATGCAACCTGTCAGGGCCCAGTGCTCCCACAGGTAACCCATCTCCAAGCGTCAGCAGGAGACCAGCTGCAGCTGCTCAGCCTGGGGCCTGGCTGCTACCTCAGGGTTAGAATCTGCCTTTTCTTCTACAGCCAGACTCTGTATTCAAGAGTAAAGTAGGTTAAGATGAGGGCCCAGGGTTTGAGGCTCAAGCCACT
This sequence comes from Sus scrofa, assembly GCF_054392235.1. Classification (NCBI taxonomy): domain Eukaryota; kingdom Metazoa; phylum Chordata; class Mammalia; order Artiodactyla; family Suidae; genus Sus; species Sus scrofa. The sequence continues at coordinate 38,118,710 of NC_139395.1, read as the reverse complement.
TGCCTCTGGCGGTCCCAAGGTTTCCCCATCATGGCCCCGAGGCTGAGCCCCCAGGGCATGACGTTGTCTCCACAGGTCCTGAACCTCTTCTTGGCTTTGCTGCTCAGCTCCTTCAGTGCAGACAACCTCACGGCCCCCGATGAGGACGGGGAGATGAACAACCTCCAGCTGGCCCTGGCCCGCATCCAACGGGGCCTGCGCTTCATCAAGCGGACCACCTGGGACTTCTGCTGTGGGCTTCTGCAGCGGCGGCCTCAGAAGCCCGCGGCCCTCGCCACCCAGGGCCAGCTGCCCAGCTGCATCGCCACCTCCAGCCCTCCACCACCCCCAGAAGCAGAGAAGGCACCACCGGCCCGCAAGGAGACACGGTTTGAGGAAGGCCAACGGCCAGGCCAGGGCACACCCGGGGATCCAGAGCCCGTGTGTGTGCCCATTGCCGTGGCCGAGTCTGACACAGATGACCCAGAGGAAGATGAGAACAGCCTGAGCACAGAGGAAGAATCCAGCAAGCAGGTGAGCCCCCTACCCACCCCCCACGACCCTGCATAGGTGCAGCATCTGCTACTGTCCAGGGTCCAGGGCTCTGTCGTCCATGGACCCCAGTCTCAGAGCAGCTACCCCAGCAAGGGTGGTCTGGAGGGCGAAGACGGGCCATCCGCCAAGAACCAACCTCGTGGAGACATGCAGAAACTGGCTCTCAACACTCTCTCCCCAGCCCAGCCCAGCCCAGGAGGGCATCTGGGGAGGGCCTGCTGTTTGTCAGTCATCTCCTGGCTGGTCACAGGCACCTGACTGTACAGAGAGGGAAACTGAGGCACAGCAAGGGAGAGACTTGCTAGGAGATCCTCGTACATCTGGGACAGAGCCAGCACCCCTGGCCCTAGACCCCACCCTGACCTTGTCCCCTCCAGGACTAAGAGGGTAGAATGTCTTGGTGAGGGAAGAGTGTGGCCTCCTGACCTCCCCTCTGCCCCTTCCCCTCCTCCCAGGCTCGGCGCTAATTCTGAGATTTAAAAATAAGCATCCCTAAGATGGCAAGTGTCAGAGACAGCACTATCTTATCTCCCAACCTGTTATTTTTAACACGTAGGACTAGAGTCTGGACAAAAGGGATGGTGCCCCCCACCCCCACCCCAACCCTGGCTCCCTCGATTTTCTCATGGCCTAAGCCAGGCTCAGATGGCTTCTCCCTAGGTCTTAGGGCAGACGGTGGGGACCAGTTCTCTGTTTCATTGGGCCCCTCCTGGCCGCTTCCTCGGGACCTGCCCTGGGTGAGTCTGGCTGAGAAGAGCAGCTGCTCCCCTGCATGGAATTTGATCTGAGGCTCCAGGCTTGGCTCCACATCCTCCTGCCTCCCTGTGGTCCCAGAGGCCAGTTTCTGCCCTTTTAGCCAGGATGGGGGACGGCCACAGTGTCGGCTGGGGGAGGGGAGCATTGGCGTCGCTAGGACCACGGCTTCCAATTAGCTCCAGAATGCTCCCAGCACAGGAGTGGAATTCCGGTTGCCCCTCCTTTTCCTCCACCTTTCCTTCTCTTGAGCCTGTTGGTCCTGGCTCCCTGGGTGTGTGTGTGTGTGTGTGTGTGTGTGTGTGTGTGTGTACATATACATGCTCGCTCGCGCACACACAAGCAAGTAAGCTGGGGTGCCATGGGAACTCCTGGGCAAAGTCAGCACGTCTTTCCTAAGTGGAGCTGCCAGCATCCTGGGAGCTGAGCATCACTGCCCCGGTGCGCCCTGCAGGGAGTGGGAGGAGGGGGAGGTTTGTGCTGGGCAGGCCCGGGGCTTGACTGGCTTTAGACCTACCTAAAGCTACCTGGACCTACCAAGAGCCTCCCTCAGCCTCAGGACCCCTGAGGCAAGGGGTCATCAGTGCAGTGAAACAGTGCCCCAGCTGGACAGGAAGAGCCTGAAGCAGAGCCAGGGTCCTGGAAACACTCTGGCTGGGTAGCTCACGGGCTGGGGGTCTCTTCAGCAGGAATCCCAGCCTGTGTCCGGTGGCCCAGAGGCCCTCGCAGAGCCCAGGGCCTGGAGCCAGGTATCAGAGACCACCTCCTCCGGGGCCGAGGCCAGTGCAACTCGGGCAGACTTGCGGCAGCAGCGGAGAGCAGAGGCCTCGGCCCCAGGGTTCAGTGAGGTAACGCACACCTTTGTCCCTAAAGCCAGTGGGGCACTGCTATGGGGGCTGGAGCCATGAGAGGCACTGGGCACAGGCCTGCATTTACTGTCACAGCCAGTGTGGGAAACCCATCTGCAGAGGGGAGCATGGGCAGCCCTGTCTTAACAGGGGAGGGATGGCGTGGGGCCCTAGGCCGTGGGGAATATCTGGAAGCAGCCTGCCTAGGACCATGAGGCAGGACTAACCCCAGGCCTCTGCGTGTTCACCCTCTCCTCACTCGGTTCCTGTGCTTTGGTGCTGTTGGCAAATGTTTGTCCTGTGAATCAGCCGGTCCCAGGGGACCGTGGGGAACTCTGAGAACAAGTTCTTGGCATGAGCCTGAGCCATCAGCTGCTTCTCACCTGGACAGAGGCAGAGGCTCAAACATGAGGCCTGCTGGGGGGGGGTGGTGTTCTGGACACAAAAGGGGTTTTAATTTTAAATTTGCTACCAACACTTTAAAAACCCAGAAGCTTTTATGTAAAAAAAAATCTGGATTTCTGGCTTCTCTTGAAAAAAAAATTGGAAGAAGGAGTACCCGTTGTGGCTCAGCAGAAATGAATCTGACTAGTGTCTTTGAGGACACAGGTTCAATCCCTGGCCTCCCTCAGTGGGTTAGGGATCTGGCGTTGCTGTGAGCTGTGGCGTAGGTCACAGACGTAGCTTGGATTCCATGTTGCTGTGGCTGCAGCTCCAGTTTGACCCCTAGCCTGGGAACTTCCATATGCCACAGGTACAGCCCTAAAAGAGACAAAAAAAAAAAAAAAAAAAAAATATATATATATATATATATATATATATATATATATATATATATATTGAGAGAGAGAGAGAGGAAGAAAAACCACCCTGCTGGAGACAAGTGGGGATAGCCTTCTTGACTCTGGAGGGAAGGTTCAGGTTTGCCACATCCCACCTGCCTGCCTTCATTTCATCACCTGCCTGGCCCTGGAAGCTTTTGCGTTTGCAGCCCCTGAGCTAACTGGACTATGGCACTGCTGACTACACCCGCACCCGTGCCCCACCCCCATCTGCCAAGTGCTGGGAAACATGGAGGTCACGTGTTCAGAGCAGCACTCAGGGTCCCTTGTCCTGCAGCCCGACCTTGGCCCTCTGTCTAGTAGCTGTGACATGGTTCAGCAGAACATTTCTCCTTTGCTTTGTTCCTGTCATGGGACAGGCCCGCGGGAGGCTTTACAATCATGGCCAGTTTGGGAGTACGAGGGCCTGGTAGAGGCATTGTCCTGATTGTTCAGGTCATGCTTCTCCCCCTGGAGGGTCTGACACACCAAGGCCTGTGGGAACAGGAGACACAGGAGGGGTGGAAGGTCACAGACCAAAAGGGTTCCTGTACCAGAATGTTGACCTTTGAACGCATTTTGTAACATCATCACCTCTTCGAATCAGCCCATGATGGGACCTAGAAAAGGGAGCGCGAGGTAGCCTGGGGCTTTCCTGGAAGAAGGACCCCCTCATCTCATCTGCAGTGGGATCCTGACAACTTGTCCTCCTGCGTGACAGCCCAACACACTTTAGGCAGCTTGTGTCCAAAAAGAAAAGCCACGTGGAGATCTCTGGCTGTGCCCTTTCCAGCTCAATACCACACAGCAAAGTTGGGCAAAGGACGTGACCTTCAAAGCCCTGGGGAACCACCCTGTGCCCAGGAGCGTGCTCTACCTTGTCACAGGGATCCAGCCCTTCCTTATGGCAGACCTCAAGGTTAAAGAGGACTTTGAGACGGCGGAGGAGTGAATCATGGAAGGAAGAGAAAAGCAGAGCTTTGAGAGCAGAGGCTGCCCGAGAACTCAAACCAACTCACCCCAGGTGGAACGGAGCCTGAGCGGCATGAGGCTGGCCAACTGAGCTAGGGTGCGTAGACGTGATCTGAAGCAAGTGACGCCTTCCTTTCCTTCACAGAACCCTCTTCCCCACCATACTTGTCATTAAGGTGAGTTCCTGGAAGCAGAGCCAGGGTCCAGCTTCCTGTGAATATGATTCATTGAAGAAATGCTCCCAGAAGAGACCCAGAAGGAAGTGAGAGAAGCAGGATGAGGCAAAAGAAGCAGCTCTGAATGCCGTGCTGGCTGGATTCCAGCCTCAGCTTGATCTTCTCCATATCAGTTGGTCCCTAGGTGTCAGCCACCTGCCTTGGGTTGTAGCCACCAAGCCATTTCTGGGGATGGCAAGTCCATGACTAAAGACACTTTTCTGGAGAAAGGGCCAGCTAAATAGTACTCATGGCACCTGGGGATGCATGCACTGGCCCAGCAAGGGGAACAGGGAAGAACTACAGCCCCTTCTATATGCTGGTGTCCACACATGACACACCATAAGGGCACCTGCACACATCTCTATAATCACGTTGTGTAAGATTAGGGTGGCTGAACATTGCAAGGCCAGGCGGGGCAAGTTCCTGCACCTTCTTGCTCCTGCTCCAGGCCCTGCACTTCTCATCAGACCCCAGATGAATTGAGCAAGAAATGAAGCCTGGGTTGCTGCCCTGTTCTCTGCATGTCTGACCTCGTGCCTGTGTGTGCCTGTGATTCTGGTTCTGACTCCGTGCTGGGTGTGGCTTGCCTGTTTCCTCTGCGTGCACCGAGTTCCTACTATGTGTCTGTGTCCCAGTGTGTGTCTGTGTTGCACTCTGTCTGTTTTACTTCCACCTGGGTGCCTTCCCCATTCCCAGGGTTTTCCTAGGACCCTTCCTCCACTCCCACACCCCAGACCCAGACCCCAGCAGACCAGAATCACAGACCCAGGAGCCCTAAGGTCCAGCCTTTACGGCAGGTTCCCATCCACCCAGGCTCAGATTCCCCAGGTACACAGTGGAGGGTGGTCTGGGCACCTCCACTCCCAGAGCTCCAGCCTCCCCCAGACTCTGGGTCCCAAGGCTAGAGGCTGCTCCTCAGCCCACACTCATGCCCTGCACACCCTGCCCCATGGTCCTGCCCACAGACACACGAGGACAGCTACTCTGAAGGGAGCACAGCAGACATGACCAACACTGCGGACCTCCTGGAGCAGATTCCTGACCTCGGAGAGGATGTCAAGGATCCAGAAGACTGCTTCACTGAAGGTACTGCCCTGGGGGGCCGAGGGCCTAGCCTCAGCCCTGCACAAAGCGGCAGGTGGACACACACCTCATGAGGGGCACAAGGCTACGTTGCACCCCACTCTGACCTGGATGTCTGCCATCCCTTCCCATTTCTTGAGACCCCTGGGGGCCCCTCCACCTGCCCCTGACATGAGTCATGGCAGGGTGCCCATAATGTGCTAGGCTGGGCAGCTCTGGGGCGGTGGCATGACCGTGTGCCCCCATGGCAGCAGGGACTGGGTCGAGTTCTCCCTGTCCCCTCAGGCCCTAACACAGTGCCTGGCATGTGGTAGGCCCCCTGCAAATACTTGAGGTGGGTGTGGCATGTGGCTGTGCTGGTGATTGGCATCTGGAGTTTTTATGGTGTATGTGGAGGGCAGCTGGGGATAAAATGAGGGTTTGCTCTCCACGTGGCACATCATTTGGGGCTATCAGTAAGGAGTTTGCCCTTCCCAAGGCTCAGACACTGCAAACATCAAGAAAGTCCAGAGACAGAGCATCTCAGGGCATTCCGGATCATTCTTCCAAGGGGAGCATCTCCTAGATAAGCACAGGAGAAGCTAGAGCCCATCCCAACCCTAGCCTTGCCCATGCCCAGATCTGCCAGGCCCTTCATCTCCTTTCTGGTTGTCTGGTCGATCCAGCCTCTCAGCGGGGTTCCTGCTGCATGTAGGCTCCTGAGGGCAGCACCTATAGTCATCCCTTCCCTGCCCCCATCCCTGCCATGGCCATGCCCACTATGTTGCCCAGTTCATTACCCATCATTATAACTTCTTTCAACCACCCTACTTTCTGCCATCAGATGTGGGCATTTTCAGGTCCTGAACTGGGCCTGACCCCTCTCCGCCCTTCCTCCCCCATAGGCTGTGTCCGACGCTGTCCCTGCTGCACTGTGGACACCACGCAGGCCCCAGGGAAGGTCTGGTGGAGGCTGCGCAAGACCTGCTACCGCATCGTGGAACACAGCTGGTTCGAGACGTTCATCATCTTCATGATCCTGCTCAGCAGTGGAGCGCTGGTACCCTCCTGGGGATGTGTGGTTGGGCAGGGAGGGATGGAGCAGGAGGGGAGGGTAGCGACAGGAGCCCTCCAGCTAGAAAGCCAAGTCAGAAACTGGGGCAGAGCCTCTGCTGAAAATGCACTCCCCCAGGGCTTCAGATCAGGACCATCTCACAAACTCAATATATGCGTAGCACAAATGGAGGTCAGAGCAGAAAGGGCTCACAGAGGTCATCCGTCCAGGACCCCTTGTTCCACAAAGGGAAATGATTTGCCCAGATCACACTGCATAGCTGATAGAGGTCACAGGTCACCAGTCACCAACACCCAGGCCCTGGTGACACACCCACCTGCACACAGCATCAGACCCTCCATCAGACTAGTTCAATGCAATTAATATGGGCTGATATTATACTGGTAGCGCCACTCATTCCATGTCTTCTGGGGCTCCAGGCCAAGCTATGTAGTTCACACATTATCACATCTAATCCCCACAGCAACTCTTTGTAGAAACATTAAGTAACTTGCCCAAAGCCCCACCACTCACAAGCAGCAGATGTGGCATTTGAGCCCAGAGAATCAGATTCCAGAGCCCTTTGTCTGGACTTTCCATTTGTGCAATAGATCTTTACTGAGTTCTCTTTGTATCTACCAGGCCTATGAGCCATGGAGGAGCAATAGGAGGAAGATGCCCCAGCACTGCCCTCAGGGGCTCCCATTCTAGTTGGGAAAACCAGATTCAGCAGGTTTGAGATAGTCAGAAATCAGCTTGAGAGAGCTGAGCAAGAATGGAGTAGATGACTCAGCGTGATGGGAGATCAGAGAGAACTCAGGAGCAATCAGGAAGACTCCCTGAAAGAAGCGGATGGAGCTGGGCTGTGGAAAACAGGGAGGTTTGGTGAGGCCAGGAGGAGCAGTGAGGTTCTCCAAGGATGCCCCATCTGGTTCCCAAGCACCTTACACTGATCTCTAGAAGGAGATGGAAGAGCCCTGGAGAGATTTGTGGAAGGTGCTGGTAAGCAGGGAGAAGGGTGATGAAGAAGGCGGAAGAAATAGAAACTTTCCTAGCCCAGAGGGAGCAAGCACCTGATGTTCTTGGGGAGATGAGACCCCCATGGTTGAGCAACTAACTAGGAATGCTTTGGACTCTAGAGAGGAAGAGGGCCACTCTGATCCCAGGCTGTATGCCTCCAGCCCATGCTGCCTCCTGTGGGGGCATGCCATGGGAGGCACTGCAGCTGTCACTGCTAAACCTCTGGGCCTCCCACCCCACCCTGTACTGTCCTGCCTCTGTTCCAGAGTCAGCCTGGAGCCATGGCTTGCAGGCTACATGCTGTTTTACCATTGGCAGCTTGAGCCAAATCTCTGTAGGCTTCAGAGAAGGAGGATTTGACAATATGTTAACGAGTGTTGTTTTTAAACAGCCACAAACAAGGGCAGCCAGAGCCATTCAGTCTGGGCTGTGGAGGAAAAGCTCAGCCTGGCATAAGTGAGGAGGAGTTTTGGCAAGTGAATGGTGAATCTCATCAGGGTAGACAGCCAAGCACTGTTTAAAAAAAAAACAACAAAAACCCACATCAATGATATATTGAGAAAAAGAAGTCTGTGTTATTTAAAGTTATAAACTTGTTTAACAGAAAGCAGACTATATATCACTTCCAAATTGCTGAAGGGAAATTTTTTTAAGAACACAGGGATTTTGCAGCAAAAGATAGGGGAAAAAAGAAGGAAAAAGGAAGCATTAAATTAGGAAACAAAATAATATGGAAAAGGCAAGATCAAACATATGTTTTAATAATAAATGTAACTGGACAAAATTGATCTTTTAAAAAAAAGGACTCTAAATAAATTGGGGGAATAAAACCCAGCTATGTGTTCTTAAATGACAAACCTGAGACACTGTGACTCAGAAATATTAAAAGTGAGGAGTTCCCATCATGGCTCAGTGGTTAACAAATCCGAGTAGGAACCATGAGGTTGCGGGTTCGATCCCTGGCCTCGCTCAGTGGGTTAAGGATCCGGCCTCGCTGTGAGCTGTGGTGTAGGTCACAGACGCGGCTCAGATCCTGCGTTGCTGTGGCTCTGGCGTAGGCTGGTGGCTACAGCTCCGATTCAACTCCTAGCCTGGGAACCTCCATATGCTATAGGAACAGCCCAAGAAATGGCAAAGACAAAAAAAAAAAAAAAAAAGAAATATTAAAAGTGAAATAATGATATAATAGGCAAATGCAAACATTGGCAACAAAAATCAGAGTATTCTTATTTGTTAATGTCAAACAAGGTTGAATTCCAGGTAAAAATCTTGAGATAAAACAAAGATAAGGAGTTCCCATTGTGGCTCAGTGGTTAACAAATCTGACTAGGAACTATCAGGTTGCAGGTTCGATCCCTGGCCTCGCTCAGTGGGTTAAGGATCTGGTGTTGCCATGAGCTTTGGTATAGGTCGCAGACTCAGCTCGGATCTGGCATGGCTGTGGCTGTGGTGTAGGCCGGTAGTTGTAGCTCTGATTGTACCCCTAGCCTGGGAACCTCCATATGCCATGGGTGCAGCCCTAGAAAAAGACAAAAAAAAAAAAAAAAAAACTGCGGAAAAAATAAAACAACCTATAATTAAAGTACAATTATTACGAACATATTTTCTTTGGATTTCATAGCACTTACATAAAGCAAAATCAGGAAAAAATGGTAACAGTGCAGTAGTACAGTGAGATGGTACCACACTTCTCTAAATTTTATTGGGATTTTTTGACTTAAAATAATGTATTAGTTTCAGGTGTTCAGCAAAGTGAGTCAGTTATACATGTAAATATATTCATTCTTTTTACCCATAATAGGGTATTACAAACTATTGAATAGATTTTCCTGTGCTATATGATCTGTTCTTTTTATTCATCTATTTTTACAGTAGTGTGTATGTTATTCCTACTCTCCCAATTCCTCATTTCCCTGATGGTTTCACCTATGGTAACCATAAGGTTGGTTTTGAAATCCGTGAGTTTGTTTCTGTTTTATATATATGTTATTTTACATCATTTTTACTATATATAAAAATATAAGTGATATCATATGATATTTGTCTTTCTCTGACTTACTTCACTCAGTATGATAATCTCTAGGTCCATGCATGTTGCTGCAAATGGCATTATTTCATTCTTTTTTTATGGCTGAATGATATTCTATTGTATATATGTGCCACATCTTCCTTATCCATTTCTCTGATGATGGACATTTAGGTTGCTTGCCACACTTGTATTAGTTCTTAAGAAATCAAATAGAATCTTGGAAAGCTGCAAAAGATTAGTGAGAGTGACATTCTTTTCCTATTTGTAATTTTAAAGGAAATTGTTCTTATGTTTCACTGTTAAGATGTTATCTATAGGCCTTATTTTGTAGCTAGACTATCTGTTTCAAAACAATTGTTTTGTTAGTTTGATTAGAGTTTTTATCTTAATGGATGTTTGATTCTATTAAATGACTTTTTATTTCATATATGAAATGAAATATAAAAGTAGCACAAATGTGCAGTTATTCGCATGATTAAATAAGGTGATCAATGTTAAGCACTTAGGATAATGCCTAGTAATTAATATTAGCTACCGTATACATAGTAATTGCAACGGTGGTGAATGGCAATTGCTTTTGAGATTGTCCATTAATTTGGTTTTTTAATAGTTAGCCTTTAATCATTTGTGCAGAATGTTTTCATAGATGAATATCTCAATCAGAAGAAACAGCCCACTTTTGTCAATGACAAACATCTATTTTATTTTGAAAGAAAAATACTTTTAAATATATTTTAACAGAGGTTGTATTTACTATTTGATTGTGAATAATAAAGGATTTTTCCCCATGAACAAAAAAAAAAAGAAATCAAATAGAAAAGACAAGAAGAGAATAAGAAATCTAAAAATTATGTATAGTCAATAAATTTGATATAACCTAATAATAATAAAATAATAAATAACACTTAAAAGTACTCACTATGTGCCAGGCCCTATTATAAAATTTTATAAATATTAATTCATTTAATTGTCATAATAGCCCTGTGAAAAAGGACTATTTTACAGAAGAGAAAACTTCTAGATGTAGCAAAGATAGAAAGATTAAAAGAAAAAAAAAACTTAGAAATGTAAATGTTATTCTTAAACTTTGGATCAACCAGAAAAATGGTTCTGTGGTTGGCTCACAGGTGTTCATTTCATGGATATAAATAAATAAAATAAAGAGACTATTCATGGACAAAATATGACAGTAAATCAAACTTTATGATTCAACCAGTTTTGTCCACCTGAAATCTAGAAAAAATAAGAAAGGAAAAAAAGATGTAGAGAAAAAGCTTTGGGGGAGGGAAGAAACTAGAAAATAACGAAATTGGTAATACTTGATGTGGGATGCAGCCAAAGCTGTAATAAGAGTAAAAGTCATAGACTTAAGCATTTTCATTACTAAATAGAACATAAATTAATTATTTAACTTAAGGAATTATAAATATAACAACAAAATCTTAAGGAAAGTAAAGGAAGTAATTAATAAAAGAAAAATACAAATTAATGAATAAGAAAATAAACGGTAAAACTGATAAAATTCCAAAGCTGATTCCTTGAAAAATCAGAATAGTCAAATAAACCATTAGCTAGTCCAATCTCTTATATCTCCAAGACTGGATTTTTCATGTTCCCAAGAAAGAAAATAATTTCAATCCTATTTAAAATTTTCTACTATGTGAAAAAGATATAAAATCTATAAATTATTTTTTATGAAAGGTAAAAAATGCTGATTTTTAAAAACTTTAAAACCACAGACCAGTTTTCATATTGTACACTTTCAAATAGTAATGCAAAAATCTTAAAATACAGGCAAGCAGGATCCAGTAAAATATTTAAAAGATTAAGTGAGTCATAGCTAGGTATATCCTAAGTCAGAATGGTGCCGTATTAGGAAATCTATTTATATGAGTCAGACAAAAATGAAAAACCATATAATTATCTCAATGAATGCCTGATTTTTAAAACTTTGTTAAGAATAGTAATAAAATATATTCCCTTAACTTAGTGAAAAACTTACTTTCAAATTAACTTCTACCATCATCATTAGTAGTAAATCAATGGAAACGTTTTTATTAGAGTCAGGAATAAGAAAAGGATGATTTAACTACCTTCTAACTGGTTTTCGTATGATATAAAACACACAGTATAAAAACTGGATGAGAATTATTGAAGTATAAAACGAGTTTAAAATAATAGAAGTATATCATTACTTATAGATAGTGATTGCTTACAAAATTTAAAACCTATTAAAAACATTATATAGCCAGTTATAAAACAAATATACTGTTGTAATTCAACTATATTCTAATAAAATTTAAAAATATATACATATGTATTAGAGTTCCCTTGTGGTGAAGCAGGTTAAGGATCTAGCATTATCACTGTAGTAGCTTTGGTCGGTGCTGTGGCTCAGGTTCAATCCCTGGCTTGGGGACTTCTGTATGCCATGGGTGCAGCAAAAAACAAAAGAAACTAAAACTAAAACAAAATATATAAATAATTACTGCTGTTGTTGTTTTGTTTTATACTAACAGAAACCATTTAGTAATGAGTAACATTGCTCCAGTAGTCCTTACATGTCAGGCACTGTAGCCATAAAATAACTGGGAATAAATATAATATGAAATGTTTAAGAGGTACATGAAGAAAACTATTAAACTTTCCTAAGGAATGTAAAAAAAAGAGAAACAAATAGAAAAACACACTATAAATATACACTGGCCTTGGGCAGAAAGACTATTAGTTCCTAAAATAGTTAATAAACACAATGCAGTAATACATTTCTAATATTTTAAAGGGAATTTGACAAAATATTGTTAATTTTATCTTTAAAATTACACAAAATGGCCAGGAAAATTTGTGACACTAATTCAGGAAGAGACCAAGGGAACAATAGAACCACACAGAGGTCTGAAGTAGATTTAAGCAAATATAGACATGTAGTAAATGATATAGTCAACTTCTTCTCTGTAAACTTACTTATTTTTTATTTATTTATTTATTTTGCTTTTTAGGGCCTCACCCACGGCATATGGAGAATTCCTAGGCTAAGGGTCAAATCGGAGCTACAGTTGCCGGCCTATACCACAGCCACAGCCACCTGGATCTGAGCCACATCTGTGACCTGCACCACAGCTCATGGCAACACTGGGTCCTTAACCCACTGAGTGAGGTCAGGGATTAAACCCGTGTTCTCATGGATACTAGTCAGGTTCATTAACCACCTATCCACGACGGGAATTCCATACTACTCTGTAAATTTAAAGTGGATTATTTAATAAAGTGTAGGACACGTGTCAAGACTCTCTGAAAAATAATATTAAATAGATATTTGCTCTTTACTAAAATATATTACATTATTTTAACTGTAATATAAAACAGTGAAACCGGAAAATTTAAAAAAAAAAAAAAAAAAAAAAAAGAAAGAAAGAAAAGAAAGGTCATTTTTCCTAGCCTTTGAAGAGGCAAGGACTGGGTGGCTGGCTGGCTTTCTTTCTTTCTTTTTCTTTTTCTTTTTTTTTTTTTCTGAATGTGCCTCATTCATTTTATTTTGTATGTATTTTTGTAGTCTTTATTATTTATTTATTATTTTGCTTTTTAGCGCAGCACTTGAGGCATGTGGAAGTTCCCAGGTTAGGGGTTGAATCGGAGCTGCAGCTGCCTGCCTATGCCACAGCCACAGCCACAGCAATGTGGGAACTGAGCCACACCTGCAACCTACACCAGCTCATAGCAACGCCGGATTCGTAATCCACTGAGCAAGAACAGGAATTGAACCCTCAACCTCATGGATACTAGTCAGGTTCAAAACCTGCTGAGCCATAAGAACTCGTGTAGTCTTTTTTTAAATTGAAGTTTTATTTTATATTGGAGTATAGTTGATTTGCAATGTTGCATGAGTTTCAGATGTACAGCGAAGTGACTCAGTTTTATATATATATATATTTATAGCACCTCGTTTAAGGTTTGATTTGCATTTCTCTAATAATTAGCAATATAGAGCATCTTTTCATGTGCATTTTGGCCATCTGTCTGTCTCCTTTTGAGAAATGTCTGTTTAGATCTTCTCACCATTTTAAATTGGATTGATTGGTTTTTTAATATAAAACTGTATGAGATGTTCATATATTTCAGAGATTAATCCCTTGTTGGTCATTGTATTTGCAAAGACTTTCTCCTATTCTGTGGGTTGTCTTTTTTGTTTCGTTTATGGTTTCCTTTGCTGTGCAACAGCTTTAAGTTTGTGTGTGTGTGTGTATGTGGAGATATATGTATATATCCATCTTTTTCAGATTATTTTTCCATATAGATGATTACAGAATACTGAGTAGAATGCCCTGTGCTATACAGTAGCCCTTGTTGATTATCTGTTTTATTTATAGTACTGTATATATGTTAATCCCAACCTCCTAATTTATCTCTTCTCCCCACCTTTCCACTTTGGTACCCATAAGATTGTTTTTTATGTCTGTAAGTCTGTTTCTGTTCTGTAAATTAGTTCATTTGTGTCTTTTTATAGATTCCACATATGAGTGATATTTTATGATATTTGACTTACGTCTCTTAGTGTGATCATCTCTAAGTCCATCCACCTTACTACAAATGGCATTATTTCATTCTTTTTTATGGCTGAGTAATGTTCCATTGTATCTATATACCACATCTTTATCTATTCCTCTGTAGATGGAAATTGAGGTTGCTTCCATGTCTTGGCTATTGTAAATAGTGCTGCAGTGAACATTAGGATGCATATATCTTTTTCAGTTATGGTTTTCTCCGGATATGTGCCCAGGAATTGGATTGCTGGGTCATATGGCAACTCTATTTTTAGTCTTTTGAGGAACCTCCATACTGTTCTCCAGAGTGGCTGTACCAATTTTCATTCCCACCAACAGTGTAAGAGGGTTCCCCTTCTCCACACCTTCCAGCACTTATTAAGACTTTTTCATGAAAGCCATTCTGACTGGTGTAGGTGACACCTCATTATAGGTTTGATTTGCATTTCTCTAATAATTAGAGATGTAGGACATCTTTTCATGTACATTTTGGAAATAAATGTCTATATCCTTTGGAGAAATGTCTGTTTAGATCTTCTAACCATTTTAAATTGGGTTGATTTTTTTAATGTAAAACTGTGTGAGATGTTCATATATTTTGGAGATTAATCCCTTGTCAGTCACTTTATTTGCAAAGATTTTCTCCCATTCCGTGGTTGTCTTTTTGTTTTGTTTATGGTTTCCTTTGCTATGCAACAGCTTTCAGTTTAATTATATCCTATGTTTTATTTTTGTTTTTATTTTCATTACTCTCAGAAGTGGATCCAAAAAGATATTGCTGTGATTTATGTCATAGAGTGTTCTGCCTGTGTTTTTCTCTAAGAGTTTTATAGTATCTGGTATTATGTTTAGATCTTCAATGCATTTTGAATTTATTTTTGTGTAGTATGTTAGTGGGTGTTCTAATTACATTCTTTTACATGTAGCTATCCAGTTTTCCCAGCACCACTTACTGAAGAGACTGTCTTTTCTCCATTGCATATTCTTGTCTCCTTTGTCATAAATTAGTTGACCATAGGTGCGTGGGTTTATTTCTGGGCTTTCTATGCTGTTCCATTGACCTATACTTATGTTTTTGTGCCAGTACCATACTGTTTTGATGACTGTAGCTTTGTAGTACAGTCTGAAGTTGGGGAGCCTGATTCCTCTAGCTCTGTTTTCCTTTCTTAAGATTACATTGGCTGCAATTCCCATTGTGGCTCAGCAGTAACAAATCCGACTATCCATGAGGATGCAGGTTTGATCCCTGGCTTTGCTCAGTGGGTTAAGGATCCAGCATATGCCATGAGCTGTGGTGTAGGTTACAGATGTGGCTCAGATCCTATGTGGCTGTGGCCATGGTCAGCAGCTGTAGCTCTAATTTGACCTCTAGCCTGGAAACTTCCATATGCTGCAGGTGTGGCCCTGAAAAGCAAAAGAAAGAAAAAAGAGATAGTATTGGCTATTTGAGATCTTTTGTGTTTCCAAACAAATTTAAAAATTTTTTTCATTCCAGTTCCGTGAAAAAATGCCATTGGTAGTTTGACAGGGATTGCACTGAATCTATACACTGGCTTGGGTAGTACAGTCATTTGACAGTGTAGATTATTTCAATCCAAGAGCATGGTATATCTTTCCATCTGTTTGTGTCATCTTTGATTTCCTTCATCAGTGTCTTCTACTTTTCAGAGTACAGGTATTTTGCCTCCTTAGGTAGGTTTATTTCTAGGTATTTAATTCTCTTTGATGTGATGGTAAATGGGATTGTTTCCTTAATTTCTCTTTCTGATCTTTTGTTGTTAGTGTATAGGAATGCAACAGATTTCTGTGTATCAGTTTTGTAACCTGCAACTTGACTGAATTCATTGATGAGCTCTGGTAATTTTCTGGTAGCATCTTTAGGATTTTTCTATGTGTGGTATCATATTGTCTGCAAACAGTGATAGTTTCACCACTTCTTTTCCAATTTTGATTGCTTTTATTTCTTTTTCTTCTCTGATTGCTGTTGCTAGGACTTCAAAAAATATGTTGAAATTGAAATATGCAGTAAAAATGGACATCTTTGTCTTGTTCCTGATATTAAAGGGAATGCTTTCAGCTTTTCACTATTGAGATTGATGTTAGTTGTGGGTATGTCATATATGGCCTTTATTGTGTTGAGGTAGCTTCCCTCTAGGCCCACTTTCTGGAGAGGTTTTATCATAAATAAGTGTTGAATTTTGTCAAAAGCTTTTTCTTCATCTATTGAGATCACCATATTTTTTTTTCAGTTTATCACACTGATTGATTTCTGAATATTGAAGAAATTTTGCATCCCTAGGATAAATCCCACTTGGTCATGTTATATGATCCTTGGTGAATGTGGTTTGCTGATATTTTCTTGAGGACTTTCACATCTTTGTTCCTCAGTGATATTGGCCTGTAATCTTCTTTTCTTGTGGTACTTTTGTCTGGTTTTGTTACCACAGCGTAGGTGGCCTCATAGAATGAGTTTGAGTGTTCCTTTCTCTGCAGGTTTTTTGGAAGAGTTTCAGAAGAATGGGTGTTAACTCTATTTAGAGAAATGTTTGATAGAATTTACCTGTGAAGCCATCCAGTCCTGGATTTTTTGTTTGTTGGGAGTTTTAAAATCACAGTTTCAATGTCAGTACTTGTGACTGGTCTGTTCATATTTTCTATTTCTTCCTGGTTGAGCCTTGGAAGACTGTACTAAGAATTTGTCCATTTTTTTTAGGTTGTCCATTTTATTGGCATATAGTTGCTTGTAGCAGTCTCTTATGATCCTTGATTTCTGTGGTAACGGTTGTGACTTCTCCTTTTTCATTTCTAATTTAATTGATGTGAGCCCTCTCCTTTTTCTGCTTGAAGAGTCTGGCTAAAGGTTTATCAATTTTGTTTATCTTTCCAAAGGACCAGCTTTTAGTTTCACTGATCTTTTCTATTGTTTTCTTTGTCTCTATTTCATTTCTTTCTGCTCTGATTTTTATGACTTTGTTCATTCTACTCACTTTGGTTTTGTTGCTGTTGTTGTTTTTCTTGCTGTAGTAGCTTTAAGTGTAAGGTTTGGTTGTTTGAGTGTTTTCTTTTTTCCTGAGGTAAAATTGTAGTGCTATAAATTTCCCTCTTAATACAGCTTTTCTTGTCCCATAGGTTTTGGATTGTCACACTTTCATTTTCATCTGTCTGTAGGGTTTTTTTAATTTCCTTTTTAATTTCTTCAGTGATCCATTGGTTGTTCAGTAGCATATTATTTAGCCTCAACATGTTTGTGTTATTTTACAGGTTTTTTTTCTTGTAGTTGATTTCTAATCCCATGGCATTAAGATTGGTCAGAAACTATTTCAGTTTTCTTATAGTTACTGAGACTTGTTTTTTGGCCTAGCACTTGCTCCATCCTGGACAATGTCCCCATGTGCACTTGAGAAGAATGTCTGCTCTGCTGCTTTCAGGTGGAATGTTCTATAAATATGAATTAAGTCCATCTCATTTATATGGACTTTTAAGGCCTGTGTTTCCTTGTTGATTTTCTGCCTGAACAATCTGTCCTTTGGTATAAGTGGACTGTTAAAGTCCTCCATTATTATTGTGTTATATCTTCTTATATCAATATCTTGATTGTTATATAGTGTCCTTTTTTGTCTCTTATAACTGTTTTTATTTTATTTTATTTTTTGTCTTTTTGTCTTTTCTGGGGCCACACCCAGGAATTTGAAGGTTCCCAGGCTAGGGGTCTAATCAGAGCTGTAGCCACCAGCCTACACCACAACCACAGCAATGCCAGATCTGAGCCGCATCTGAGACCTACACCACAGCTCATGGCAATGCCGGATCTTTAATCCACTGAGCAAGGCCAGGGATCGAACCCACAACCTCATGGACATTAGTTGAGTTTGTTACTGCTGAGTCACAATGGGAACTTCCTATTGTAGATTTTTCATTTGTAGTTACCCTGAAGTTTTGATATAGCAGTCTCTGTATATACAAGATTGTTTTAAGTTGCTGGCCCCTTAATTCAAAATGCATTTCCAGTTCCCTTCATGGCACAGTGGAAATGAATCCAACTAGGAACTGTGAGGTTGAGGGTTCGATCCCTACCCTCACTCAGTGGGTTAAGGATTTGGTGTTGCTGTGAGCCATGGGGCATGTTGCAGACATGGCTCGGATCTGGTGTTGCTGTGGCTGTGGTGTAGGCCGGCAGTTATAGCTCTAATTAGACCCCTAGCCTGGGAACCTCCATATGTCAGGGGTGTGGCCCTAAAAAGCAAAAAAAAACAAAAAAAAAATGCATTTTCAGTATCCTGCATTTGTACACTCTTCTCACACTTGCTGGTTTTGATATCATATTTGTGTATGGATGATTTCCTACCTTTACTGTATGTTTTCCTTTACCAGTGAGCTTTCCCATTCATAATGTTCTTGTTTCTAGTTTTGGCCTTTTCTTTTATGCATAGGGGACTTCCTTTAGCATTTTTTTGTTTTGTTTTGTTTGACTACATCTGCGGCATATAGAGCTTCTTGGGCCAGAGATCAAATTCAAGTGGCAGCTGTAACCTATGCCATAGCTGTGGCAACACCAGATCCTTAACCCACTGTGCCAGGCCAGAGAGCAAACCCATACCTCTGGAGCAACCCAAGGCACTGCAGAGACAATGCCAGATCCTTAACCCACTGCACACACCAGGAACTGCCTGTCCTCATTTCTTTTCACTCTTTTTTCTTTGTTCTGTTTCATTGCAGCGATTTCCACCAATCTGTCTTCCAGCTTCACTTATTTGTTCTGCCTCATTTACTCTGCTATTCATTCCTTCTAGTGTATTTTTTCATTTAATTTATTGTATTTGTCATCTCTGTTCTTTATATCTTCTAGAGCTTTGTTGAACATTTCTTGTATCTTCTTCATCTGTTCCTCTATTCCTTTTCTGGGATCTTGAACCATCTTTTACTTGTCATTACTCTGAATTCTTTTTCAGGTAGATTGTCTGTCTCTACTTCACTTAGTTGTTTTTCTGGATTTTTATACTGTTCCTTTGTCTGGAACATATTCCTGTGCTGTCCCATTTTGTCTAGCTTTCTGCGATTATGGTTTCTGTCTCTCAGGCTGCAGGATTGTAGCTCCTCTCACTTCTGGTGTCTGTTACCTGATGGGTGCAATTGGTCCGGGGGCTTGTGCAGGCTCCCTGGTAGAAGAGAGTGATGCCTTCCCACTGGTTTGTGTAGCTGGCTCTTGAATCTCTGGTGGGCAGGGCCATGTCAGGCAATGTGTCAAAAGTGACTTTGGACTCAAGACCTCTTTAGGTAACCTGTCTGCTGATGAGTGAGGCTGTGTTCCCATCTCGTTGGTTGTTTGGCCTGATGCATCCCAGCACTGGGCCTGAAGGCTGTTGGGTGGGGATAGTTTTGGTGCTAAAATGGTGACCTCCAGGAAAGTTCACACCAACGAATATTCCCTGGGGCCTCTGCCACCAGTGTCCTTGCCCCACAGTGAGCCGCAGATGACCTCCACCTTCCCTGGAAACCCTCTAAGACCTACAAGTAAGTCTGGCCCAGCTTCCTAAAAGGTCACTGATTTGCTCCAGGTCCCAGTGCACATGAGACCTTGTGTGCATCCTCCAAGAGTGGAGTCTTTGTCTCCCCCAGTTCTCTGGAGCTCCTATACTTTGGCCCCACAGGCCTTCAAAGCCAAATGTTCTGGGGGCTCCTCCTACTAAGGCCAGACCCCCAGGGTGGGGAGCCAGATGTGGGGCTCTGATGTCTCACTCCTATGGGAGAACCTCTGCAAGATAATTATTTTCCAGTTTGTGAGTCACCCACCTGGTGAATATGGGATTTGATTATATCACAAAAGTGCCCCTTCTACTTACTGTGGCTTCGTCTTTGTCTTTGGATGGAGAATATCTGTTTTTGTAGGTTCACGTCTTCTTTTGCCAATGGTTGCTTAGCAGTTGGTAGTGATTTTGATGTTTTCATGAGAGAAGGGGAGCTCAAGTCCTTCTGTTGTACCATCTTGTTCAAGAAGTCACTGGCAAGGCCTTTCTCAACACAATACCAATGGTTTTACTAAATGAAAATTGTAACAAATGATGTAATTATATTAAATGATATAACAATATTAAATGAAGTATAGGAATTCTGTATGGTAAACAACATTTAAAGGCATGCAGCTAGGATAAAGTATATAAAACAAGTTAATGTCCCCAAATAAAGCAGACACTCAAGTGAAAAAATAGGCAAAGGACGTGAATGGGCAGTTTATAAAGAAAACAATGCAGATATCCAAGGAAATGATGTCAGTATCACTAGTCATAAAAGAAGTTCAAATGTAGCAAATACAAGTCCCATTCATTAGACTGGGAAATGTGACAAAGGAGAAACAGAACCAGTGAAGGCGGTGGGGCAGGAGTGGTCTTCATGCCCTGCGGAAGGAGTGTCAGGTGGTGTCCCCTTCTGAAGGACCTGTTCCTAATCTCTACCAAAGCACAACTTTGACCTCTCACCTCACTTCTAGAAATTTTCCTCAAGATAATCAGATACTAACTCTGCTCATTGCAATGGTGCTTCTACTAGGGAAACAATGGCTAAATTAACAGTAATACATGCAAATAATGAAATAGATGCAGCCTTTAAAAAGAATCTTAGATGTGGTATGTATTCATATTATTTCATGGGAAAAGAAATTTCAAAGCAAAATATTTGGCCTATCTTATAATAATTGTGCACTCAAATGTACACACATGAGTAGTGAAGGTTGAAAAGAATGTTCACCTAAATGTTAGCAGTGGTGACTTTAATGTCTTAAAATTGAAGATGCCTTTTATTCTTTTTTATAATTTCTGTATTATTTCATTTTTATAAGAGGTATACACTTTTTATAATCAGAAAAACACCTACTTTTTGTCTTGAACAAGTACCAGAGACCTGAATTATCCTGTCGTGCCATCTAGAAGGACCAGACTGGCCGTGTGATGCCTGGGCAGTGCATACTTGGCACTGCTGACAGCACCAGCCCTCTCGATCACTGTAGCTCACAGAGGCCCTGCAGTCATAAAGGGAGGCCCAAAGCGACAGGTGGAGGCAGCTCCCCGGGGCCCTCAGTGACGTGTTCAGTTGCCTAGACTGGGAGCCTCAGAGCACACTCTGGTTGGGGGAGGTAACTCGGGGTGGGGCGGGGAGGGGGCAGGTACAGATCGAATGCCTGGAGTTGGAGGAGGGCAGCTAGGGGCCATCAGAGTCTCTTTTGGCTCTGGGATTTGGGTTGAGTCAGCAGTAAGAATGTGGTAAAAGACTGACAACTTCCAGCATTTTAGCAACTCTGACTCCCGTCTTCTGAGGATTGCAAGAGGTTTAACTTCATCTAGTCCTGCAGCTCCTAAACTTCCTATGTACAAACTGCCTTTACTATCAGTTCTTTAAAATTCTGCCTTAGAAGAATGCTCACTGGTTTTTTCATTTGTTTAAATAAATTTATTGTAAAGGGCAGCTTTGTTTAGGGTTTTTGTTTGTTTGTTTGTTTTTGCCCTTTTTAGGGCCGCACCTGTGGCGCATGGAGTTTCCCAGGCTAGGGGTCCAATTGGAGCTGTAGCTGCCAGCCTACACCACACTCAGCAACTCGGGATCCGAGCCACGTCTGCGACCTACACCACAGCTCACGGCAATGCTGGATCCTTAACCCACTGAGCGAGGCCAGGGATCAAACCCGCAACCTCATGGATACTAATTGGGTTCGTTAACCACTGAGCTATGACGGGGAATTCCTAAAGGGCAGCTTTGAATGGTCGTTGTCATTGAAAACAATATTAGCTTCCAATGCAAAGTAGGTCACTGCATAAAGTAAACAGCGTGAAAACACAGCAGTGGGATGTTATGCTCTTTCCACCAGCAGGCCGTGAGCTGAGCACCCCCACACCCTCTCTCCTTGTTAAAATGGGGGATCAGTGAGTTTGAGAGCGGTCTTAATGATGCAGGAGCCCTGACCTGAGACCTGCTCTTGAAGGGAAGGAAGAAGCCTTCTCGCTGCTCACGCTGCCTTATTGTCCACACACCACTGATACCGTTTCCTGACCCAGCAAGCGCCCTCCCCTCCTTGTCTCCTCCTGCTCCTGCCTCCCGGGCAGGAGTCACTGTCAGAGAGGGAGGCGGGGTGGGACGGGCGGGGCTCGGGACGTCACGTCTGCCTTGTCTGGCCTGGTCTGCAGGCCTTCGAGGACATCTACCTGGAGGAGCGGAGGACCATCAAGGTCCTGCTGGAATACGCCGACAAGATGTTCACCTACGTCTTCGTGCTGGAGATGCTGCTCAAGTGGGTGGCCTATGGCTTCAAGAAGTACTTCACCAACGCCTGGTGCTGGCTTGACTTCCTCATCGTGGACGTGAGTGGGGCCCGGAAGGGAAGCGGGGGGACCCGTTGCCCGTGCAGGAAGGAGCTGAGGGAAAGGGATGCAAGGACAGAAGGACCAGGCAGCGGAAGTCAGCAGACCGAAGCGGAGATGTTTGGCTGTGCCCCAGGGTGGGCACAGAGGGATGACCTGGGCCCTGCCATCAGAACGCCCAGTTGGGGACACAGGGGGACACCTAGGCCCTGCTACTGGGAAAAATCAGACTCACCACTGGGGACAGTGAAGGCAGGGGTGTGAGCCAGGGCAGGAATGGGGTCTCACCCTCTCAGGATGACCAGAAGCTGGGAGCAGAGGAGCCTGCATGGCAGCCCTCACCACAGCGCCTTGTGACTGTCAGGCCCACTCCACAGATGGCCAGTCAAGAGCCTGTGTGTCCACACATGGGAGGAAGCCATCTGTATAGGAAATGGAGTGAGCCACACGGGGTCGAGGAAAGGATACTGGGCAGGTGAAGATCCTCCTGGCTCTGGTAGGAGGTCTCACTGGGGAGGATGAGAGGGCTGCAGTCACCGGGGGAGGAGCAAAGCCACGAACCCTGGCTGAGGGGTTATGGGTGGCTGCCCTGGGTGATTGTGTAGCTGGCAGTGCTTGCCGGCCTCCGGTGGGTCCAGGGGGCCCCGGGCAGGAGGTGCGCATGTCCCCTGAGCACCCCCTCGGAAGATGAAGTGCTACACCCCTGCCCTACCGCTCCCCAGACCCTGGGACACTGCTGGGCACCAAGCAGGGTGAGGGCAGGGTCCTTCAGGGCTCCTGAGCACTGTCTAGTGAGAGAGTAGCCACTGGGGGGAGGGGCTAGAAAACTGAGTCAGGATGCTGGGCAGCCTTGGATCTGCGCTCCCTGAGGGCAGAAGGAGCACGGCAAAGGGATCAGCTGAGGGATTACCCTCTGGTTGTGTTGGGTCCCACACTGCAGGCCTGAATCTGAACCTTCAGGTCAGGATCTGAAGGTTGGGAAGAGCTTTCCAGAAGGTGTTTGTGGCTTCTGAGCTTGGCATCAGGCTCTGCTCACCAGCCGAGGCTGTCCTTCTTGTGGTTACAAAAGAGCTTAGGCCTGTGCCTTGTCCCCACATCAGACCCAGAGGCCAACAGGAGGAGCTCAGCCACCAGTGGGCCTGGCCAGGGTGCAGGCCTGGGCGGAGGTCAAGCTTGAGTGGCTCTCTGGCTAGCGTATGCGTGGACACAGATCTTGTCGCTGCGTCTCCAGTCCAAGCCTCTTTCATCACCTCAAGTAGCTGAGAAGCTGCTAATGCTGGGGTGAAGGGTGCTAGGGTGGCAGAGACGGGGGCGGGGAGGCTTGGATGACCTCAGAGCCTCCCTGGGATGAAGGGGAGGACAAGGGGCCATGGGATGGCCTGGGGTCCTTGGCTGCTCTGCCCTGGGACCCTCACCCTGCTGTTCCTGCAGCTTCTTGGATGCCCCCCAGGGCAGGCCTGATAGAGACTGCTGGGGGAGCCCACCTCCCACCACCTGACACCTTGGGGAACTCAGCTGAGGTCAGGCCTAGGGGACTGGAATGCTCATGATTGGAGAACTAGCCTGTGGAGAAGGATACAGGCTCACAGCAGAGGAGGGCCTGGCCAAGGTCGAGGAGAAAGAAGTGGTGCTGGACTCCAGCTCTCCTGACACTGGCTGTGCCCTGCCCTCACCCATTATCCCCACAGGGATGGAGGATGTTTCCAGGTTCATGCATTTATAGGGCATCTACTCTATGCAGGTGCTATTGTAGATGCTGGCAGTCTTGGGGAACAAAATAGACAAAGCCCCTGTCTGCATATGGAGGAAGGTGACTGTGAACCAGAAACAACACATGAGCCAGCCTTATGTTACGCTGTTGATGTGTACCATGGAGAAAAGGAAGTAATAGAGCGGGAAGGGGATTAGGAGGGCCAGGACTCAGGAGAAGGGAAGATATAGGTCACAACTTTACTTTTTTTTTTTTTTTTTTTTTTTTTTTTTTGCTATTTCTTTGGACCGCTCCCGCGGCATATGGAGGTTCCCAGGCTAGGGGTTGAATCGGAGCTGTAGCCACCGGCCTACACCAGAGCCACAGCAACGCGGGATCCGAGCCGCGTCTGCAACCTACACCACAGCTCATGCAACACCGGATCCTTAACCCATGAGCAAGGGCAGGGACCGAACCCGCAACCTCATGGTTCCTAGTCGGATTCGCTAACCACTGCGCCACAACGGGAACTCCAGGTCACAACTTTAAACAGGCTGGCCAGGCAGGGCCCACTGTGGTACCATTTGAAGGAAATTGGAGTTAGCCAGGCAGATGTCTGCAGAACATTCCAAGCAGAGGTTCTGTGCAAAGGTCCTGTGGTGGGAACATGCCTGGCATACTTGAGGAACTACAAGGAGGCCAGAGTGGCTGGAGATGAGGAGTTAGGGATGGAAGTGCAGGAGATGAGGCCAGACTGCATGGGGCAGAAGGGGTACAGCCTTTGAAGACCGTGGGCCTTTATCTAGAATGAAATGGGGAGGCGTTAAAGGGCTTTGGCCAGAAGAGTGACATGATCTGACCGGTGTTATGAAAGGATCACCCTGTCCGGGCGGGGGGTGGGGGTGGAAGCGGGGAGAAGGTCAGGAGGCAGTGGCAGTAATCAGGGGAGAGATGACGGCGGCCTGGCTGGGATGGTGGCAGGGGAAGTAGTGAGAAATTTTTGGACTTCGGACGCATTCTGAAGGCAGAGCCAACAGGAAATCCTGATGGGTTGGATGTAGGGCATGAGAGGATGCAGAGATGACGCCAGGGCTTGTGGCCTGAGCAGCTGGAAGGATGGAGTTGCCATCAGCTGAGATTGGGGGCGGGGGGGACTGTGGGCAGAGCAGGATAAGCTTTGGGAGGGATGGACAACAGGGGTGGTTGCTGGGAATTAGGCAGGGGCAGTGGTGGGACCAGGTCCCGGGGCCTTGCCCTCAGCAGGAGGTCCCTGAGCGATGCCCCTCATCCCCTCCAGAGTAGGGACCCCGCAGTCCAGCATCCTCAAGGGGTGAATGGAGGCAGCACAGACGTTCATCCTGGGAGTCTCCCTCCCCAGAGCCCCTCTGCCCAGCCTTCTTCCACTCTGGTGCTTCCTGAGCCTGGGAGGTGGCCATGGGAGTCAGGCTGTCGTCTGCAGCTCCTTGCCACCCCCGGGCTGCTTTCAGAGCCAGGGTGATGGTAATGGTGATAGCCAGTGAGGTCAGGCAGGGGGACATTTCCAACCTGTGATCAGTGGCCAGCAGTGACATGAGAAGGGATTGGATGCCCATGGGGCTTGAGAAGGATAAAATCCACAGGGTGGAAATGCCGCCGGGGTGCGGGAGGAGGGGGCAGAGAGCAGAACACAGTCCTCAGGGGCTCCATCTGGGCCTCCCTTCTTTGAAGATTGTAGAATGTTATGAGGTCCAGCTTTGGGGAAGTGGCCCAGGACCATCTGTCTGCTCATACTCGACTCGGTCCTTCTTCCCCAAAGAGTCTACTTTGGAGGAGGGTAGGGACGGGCCCAAGAATCTAACTGGAAGGAATGCACACAGGGACCTAAAGCCCAGGCTTTGTGGCCCTGCTTCTCCTCACTAGCAGGTGCCTTTGGAACTCAGTTTTCTCCTCTGTAAAATGGGGAGACGCATTCCACATCCCGGGCTGAGGGGGGCTATTACAGCTGTGTTTGTCTGTGTGTGTATTGTGTGTGTGTAGTGCACACAGCAGGCCCTCAGGGAAGGTCTGCAAGCCGGGACACACTTGGGCTCGCCCCCAGCCTCTTGGGCCCTGGGAAGGCTGGCTCGGTGCAGGACAGCCTCTGACGATGTCCAGCAGGAGGCATAGACTGGACACGGGAAGGCCTGCTGGCTCTCTCACACCTGGTTCAGGAGCCTGACCACCTGTCTGGAGTTGTCCCATGACCCCACCCCGGCCCTGTCCCTCACAGGTCTCGCTGATCAGCCTGGTGGCCAACGCACTGGGCTTTGCTGAGATGGGCCCCATCAAGTCGCTGCGGACCTTGCGTGCACTCCGACCCCTGCGAGCCCTGTCACGCTTTGAGGGCATGCGGGTAAGAGGGGTGGCTGCTTTCCCATGGGACAGTGGGAAGCAGCTCCACTGAGGGGCCTCAGGCTCCCTTGCTGACCTGATGGGAGCACATGTGGGATCTCCAGGAGGCACCCAGAGAGGAGAGCTGTGAGAGCCTGCCCCCAGGCCTGCTACCCCCAGCACTGAGGGCTCCACAGGAGAGGCAGCCAGGCCTGGAGCACAGGCATCTCAGCCCCACCAGGCTCGGCCCCTCAGCTTCTGCTTCCTGGCAGAACCTCACATCCAGGTGTGCCCCAGCTCTTGTGCCCATCTGTCCCCTGCCTCCTGGGCAGCAGGGCAGTGCTAGTAAGGAAGGAGGAAACTAGGAAAGAGTTAGCTCTGTTCTCACAGTCAGAAGGCAGTTTGCATCTGCTTGGTAAACTCTCTGGCACTATTTTCTAGGTGTGGAGTCATCTGCATTTTTTTGCTTCACCAAATTTTACCAAAGAATGTGCCCATATAGGGCAAATTTAAAGTGCATCGAGAAAAAACCTTACCCATTGTACATAGGAAGAAAACAAATCTATATGTATGTTTGTTTGCATGTATCATTTGGGGGTTTGTTTTTGTTTTTTGGCTGCACCCACAGCATGTGGATGTTCCTAGGCCAGGGATCAAACCTGTGCCACAGCCTTAACCAGAGCTGCATCATTAACAATGCTGGATCTTTAACCCACTGAGCCACAAGGAAACTCCTGACTTTTCGGCTTTTGTTTTTACAAGACGTGCATAGTTCTGCTGTGACTTCCGCAGACCTGTCTGTGTGTCTCTCTCTGACCCAGCAGGCACTGTTACAGACCCCCATTTGGTAAAGGGTTTTGGACTTTGCCCACACCCCAGTCCATGCTTATTCCTGGTGGGAAGCCATTCACAAGTAAATAATCCCACCTAAGTTACATGTCTCTTGGGAGCAAGGCATCTGGTTCCGAGAGACATGGGGACATGGGAGAGACACTAGTTGCCAGGGATGCCTCTGCTGTGGCTGTTGGCCACAGAGCCAGCCACAGGCAAACTCCCACCGGGGAGTGCCTGGGGGGAACCCCCTTTTGTTTGCATGTGTCAGCCTTGCCCGTCCCAGCACCATACCCACTACATGGCCCCAAGACAGCTGCACTTCCTGTCTGTGTAGCACACGTGTTCCTGGCTCACAGACTAGGTCCCTCACTGGAGTGGAGTCCTCACTTCTTTTAGCCAAGGATGCCTCTCCCAGGGGCTGTGGATGAAGCGCTTTAGATGAAGGGCTCCCTGGGGTTAGAGAGCCGCTCCCTGGGGAGGGCAGAGATGCAGGAAGCACACACACCACCCACCCCATCAGCCCTGCTCCCACCGCAGCATGGGATGGGGGGCTATAAGAGCACCCCGCAGATGCCATCCAGAGGTCTCCTGGGCACACTTGATGGGAGAACACTCATCCATCCCAGTAGCAGCAACTGCCCAATAAACCAGAAACTCGGCTCTGAGAAACGTGTCTCCAGAGGCCTTTTCCCATCAGATTCCTGGCGTACTCATCTAGCAGAGACCCTGCTGAAAATTAAGTTTGAAGGTCATGGATTCTGGACAGGGCCAAGAAGGGAAAGACAGATGTGCTGACGTGTCAGACTTTAGGGTGCAAAGCAAAGGCGTGTGTCTTCTCACCCACCCCCCTCACTGCCCACTAGAGCTTCCAGCCATGCCCTTCCTTGCGGACAGGAATCGCTCCCCACCCCCACCCACAGGGACCTATACCTAGGGGTTTCAATAGATGGGTGGTCTTGCAAAGGGCATGTGTTCTGAGCACCCCCAGGAATTGAGCCTCTTCTCTGCCCACTTGAGGTTGTGGTCAATGCCCTGGTGGGCGCCATCCCGTCCATCATGAACGTCCTCCTTGTCTGCCTCATCTTCTGGCTCATCTTCAGCATCATGGGCGTGAACCTCTTCGCAGGCAAGTTTGGGAGATGCATCAACCAGACTGAGGGAGACCTGCCCTTGAACTACACCATCGTGAACAACAAGAGCGACTGCGAGTCTTTCAACGTGACTGGAGAATTGTACTGGACGAAGGTGAAAGTCAACTTTGACAACGTGGGGGCCGGGTACCTGGCCCTTCTGCAGGTGGTAAGTCCTGAGGGGGTGGGGGGGGACTTCCTTCCTCCCACTGGCCATCCAGCATCAGGCACCTTCACCTGTGTGAGGGCAGTGACGGGGACAGTGGGGCCACTCTGGATCTTCATAACAGGGTCATAATGCCCAAAGGAAGCTTAGGATTCTTGAGAGCCTTCCTGGCTGCTTGGGAAGGCCCCAGATTGTCCACCTAAGAAATGACACTCCATTCTCCATGATGATGGTGTGGGGCTTCAGCACTGCCGCAGAACCAGCTCCCCAGCCAGCAGTCATGCTGACTCCCTCATGCTGCGTGTTTGGCAGTGCAATGGCAAAGGTTACAGATGAACCACCATAGACACCCAGGATCTGGACTATTAGCAAAACTGTGACTCTGGCCACCTCTCTCTTGTAAAAGGTAGCAATGCCGCCTGCATTGTTTAAAAGAATATATGTACTTCCATCTCTAAGGTGCAAGATGTGTGACGCTTAAATATGCACGGCCCTACCCAGCCTTTCCTGTTTCCATTGATTTGTGAGGACAGTGGCTTCAGTGATTATAACACACAGGATAAAGTTAACCCACAGATAGCCTTGACCATGGAGGTGCAACAGAACCATAATGTGTAAAGCTGCAGCTTGTTCTTCTTGCTGTCCCAACCCGGAGCCCAGACACCTGTCTTTTTTTTTTTTTTTTTTTTTTTGCCACACCCAAGACACGTGGAAGTTCCCAGGCCAGGGATCGAACCCCTTGCCACAACAGTGACAAGGCCAGATCCTTAACCTGCTACACCACAAGGGAACTCCTCAGACGCTTGTCTTTAGTCCCCAGATCAGAGGAACACTCAGTGGACTCTGGCGAAAACCTACGAGCACATCCCCTCACACTTCCACGCATCCCTTAAATCCCAGGAGTAGCTTTCTCCAAAGACTCCCCTGAAATATCTCATGGAGAAAAGGATTAGAGCCAAACCCAGAAAGCCTTCCATCCCTATGACCATCCCTTCTGAATGTCAGAACTTGGAAAGAAAAGCTCCTTTT
Organism: Sus scrofa; assembly: GCF_054392235.1. Classification (NCBI taxonomy): domain Eukaryota; kingdom Metazoa; phylum Chordata; class Mammalia; order Artiodactyla; family Suidae; genus Sus; species Sus scrofa. The sequence goes on along the minus strand of NC_139395.1, from coordinate 38,089,315 downwards.
AGAGCTTGAGAACTGCCTGCCATTGTGGACAGAACCGCAAGGCGGCTGGAAAGAATTTGGTTGCGGACACTGGTAACCTTGGGTGGTCCCAGCAAGTCCGATAGCTGAGGGCCCCCTGGAACCAGGAGCTGAAGCAATTGCCTTCTCTGGAGCCACCGTGGTTTCCTCAATCGCCCTGCCTGTCTGGTTAAAACTGGAAAATCTGGAAAACATGGAAAATCTGGCTTGTACCTTGAAAGGTGACTCAGGACACGATGGGATTTTGCCGAGAACACAAGTGAGATCCGCCAGGCAGTCGGTCTCACCACCAAGCATGTCCCTCATGCTCTTTCTGAATCTTGCTGGCAGCCCAGACTGCGGCAGTCCATGCAGCCAGCATCAGGACCCTGTCCTGTTGGGCATCCTCTTTCCTGCCTTGGGTGCTATGCCAAGGGCTCACAAGAGCCGATGCCTACATTTTCCAATATTTTGCAAGCCATTATTAAAATTAGATTTTATGAACTTGTTAATTAACTAAATGATATATTGGAAACAAAATCAATACTCGCCATTACTGGGAGTTCCCATCATGGCTCAGTGGGTTACAAACCCAACTAGTATCCATGAGGACGCAGGTTCGACCCCTGGCCTTGCTCAGTGGGTTAAGGATCTGGCATTGCCATGGCTGTGGTGTAGGCTGGCAGCTGCAGCTCCGATTCCACCCATAGCCTGGAAACTTTCAGATGCCGTGGGTGTGGCCCTAGAAGAAGAAGAAGAAGAAATCAATCTCACCATTACTACTTATCATCTATGCTCTTGAGGTTATTCACATCTGTGGGGTCCGTGCAGGGCTGTGCTCCTGTGCTCCTCTTCCCATGTGCAGTGCCAGCACACTGGCAACTTGAAGTTGGGAGTATTTACCCAGACAAGTTGGCAAACACAATGATCAGAGCTTTTTTCTGCTTCTGGAAAGCCGTTTATTAGCCATTTGCCAACACACCCCTAACAAAAGGACCCCCTTAAGTTTGAGGGAAGGTTGGGGTTCTTCAGGGACTTCCTTTGAAAAGCTATGGAGCAGATGCCACAAAGCTCGTGATGTAGGGGCCAGGTCGGCATTGGGGTCCACCTTAAACCAGAACAGAGAGCCCAAGCCCCACCTCTCTGTCCCTGAACCCATTGTAGGCCTCTGTGTCGTTTGAGAATCTGAAATGAATGTGAATCTGAAGGGCAGACTCTTGGCTTATTCCCCCACTGTATGCCCTTCTTGTGGTGTCTGCTGGGCTGGCTTCCCCCCTCCTCAGCCCTGAGCAAGAAGGCCTTTCCCTGAACCCCAGCCATGTGGACACTACTGCAAGGTTGGTATGAGCTGCTTGCTGCTGCTGCTGCTTTTTTTTGTTTGTTTGTTTGTTTTTGTCTTTTTATGGCTGTACCCACGCCATATGGAAGTTCTCAGGCTAGGGCTCAAATGGGAGCTACACCACAGCCACAGCAACACTGGATCTGAGCCACATCTGTGATCTACACGCAGCTTGCGGTAACACTGGATCCTTAGCCCTCTGAACGAGGCCAGGGATCAAACCTGCATCTACATCAGGTTCTACACTGGGTTCTTAACCTGTTGGGCCACAGCAGGAACTCCAGGGCTGCTTGCTTCTTATGGGAGGCTACTTCCTGGCCTCATCTGTCCAGGCAGGAGCCCTAAAGTGCTGAAGAGATGCAGAGTTAAATGATTTCCTTACTTTTGTCTCTTACTTCCAGGCAACGTTTAAAGGCTGGATGGACATCATGTATGCAGCTGTGGATTCCAGGGGGGTAGGTTGCCACGCTGGCCTCTCCCCCTGAGTCAGGCACCTGAGGCCACAGCTGCTTGGCCACCAGGGAATCAGGGTCCACATCCCATAAGAGCCAAGTGTCTTGTGTCACCCCAGAGTTGGGCCTCTCTGAAATGCCCAGGCCTGGCCCTGGGGCCAGGTCGTGTGGTCTCCCAAGGAGTCCCCAAATTCTCAAACAGCTCTCAGATTAAATCTGCCATAATTCAGTTGAATCAGTCTTACCCCAGGAGGATGGAGCAGAAGCAGCAGAGATACCAATCAAGTTTCTCCTCTGTCTTTGTGCTCCCTCCCCTACTCCAGTCAGCTGAGAGTTGAAGGCTGAGGGACGCCTGCATGTACTCAAACCTCCCAGGGGTCCAGGGGCAGGAGCCACACAGGGACACTGTGGCAGCCCCGAGCCCAGCCCGCGTGCCCTCCTCACCTGCCCCCGCCCACCCGCACACCCGGCCAGCCCACGTGGTTCCCACCCGCCCGTCTGACCTCCTGTCTGGTTTCTCGCCTCTAGTTAGAGGAGCAGCCCCAGTGGGAATACAACCTCTACATGTACATCTACTTCGTCGTTTTCATCATCTTTGGGTCTTTCTTCACCCTGAACCTTTTCATCGGTGTCATCATTGACAACTTCAACCAACAGAAGAAAAAGATATGTAGACCACAGGCTCCCTGGGCTGCAGGGCTGGGTCCAGGCACTTGGGAGCCTTTCTGGTCCCGTTCCCTTCCTGTTGGGGCTGGTCCTCTTCTTGCTCCCTTTGGGGTGTGGGGAGGGGGGGGTGGTCCATGTGGCCCACTTAGGTCTGTAAGCCTGTGATGAGGGGCCCCATGCCTGCCCTGATCTGAGAGATGAGGCTCCTAAGAGAACTGGGGTGAGGGTTGGAACTATTCACCTGGTCCATGATCAGGGACAATGGTGGGGTGGGTGCTGCACAGAGGCCAGGGTCTGCTCAGAGCTCCATCAGAGAGGCGATGATTGGGTGGCAGGCAAACCACATGGGTGGAAAGAACTCAGAGGAGAGGATGGGCGTCGGAACTGGATTTGCAAGTCACACAGTCAGAGCTTAAGGTGAAGGGGGACAGGGATCCTGGAGAAGCAGGTGGGAGGACACCCCCTGGTGCAGGGCAGGGGTACACTTTTCTCCGCTGGAGAGGAAGTGGGGAGGAGGGCAACCGTCACCCAGGAGGCAGGGTCCCTCTACCCTCCCTGCTGGGGCTCTGAGAACCCCAAAATGAGGCTGGTGCCTGTCTCTCTGCACTTAGGGGGCCAGGACATCTTCATGACAGAGGAGCAGAAGAAGTACTACAACGCCATGAAGAAGCTGGGCTCCAAGAAGCCCCAGAAACCCATCCCACGGCCCCTGGTGAGTCAGGCTCTCAACTTGGTGGGAGCAGGGAGGATCTGCTGGGGTGGGAGCCGCCTGGGAAGACCCGCTCTGGGGCTCAGTCACGTTCTCTTGGCCCAGCCTAGGGCCGCAGCCTGTCTGTGGGAGGGGCCTCCGTCTCAGGGAGACAGAGGGGAAGGCAGCCGCGGGGACACCCCCCTCCCACAGGAACCTCTGAGGGAGCCCCCTTCTCCCCTGCAGGGCTGCTGGGCCTAACCTTATCCTTGCAGCTCCCCGAGCAGTAGAGTCCCCTGGTGGGTGGGGCCCAGAGAGGTACTGAGTCCTCTACTAGGCCGACTCCCTTGGCCCAGTGAGGCCGGTACACACACCCCGAAAGTGTGTGTGTGTGTGTGTGTGTGTGTGTGTGTGTGTGTGTGTGTGTATGCTGGAACAGGGTGGGGGCAGTACTTGGGTTAATTGACAGCTATCTAAATCACTAGCTTGTAAATGGAAGCCCCAGTTTTTACATCCAGTGCAGTGAGGGAGCGTCTTCCCTGGAGATCCATCAGAGATGGTTTCGAGGAAGAGGGTGTCCAAGGCTGGGCCTCGAAGCCCAAGGAGCTTTCCGCAGGAGAGCCAGGCTGCCCAGCGTCCTGGCTTCTTCCTCTCCCCGTGACCTTCTGGGGGCGTTGGCCTCTCTGCAGGGTGGGGCGGGAGGGTGGGCGCTCTGGGCTGAGAGGCACCAGAGGAGGAGGTCTGCTGCTCTCTCTGAGGCCCCTACTGAGTCTGTCCTTTGCCCCTCCTTTCAGAACAAATACCAGGGCTTCATGTTCGACATTGTGACCAAGCAGGCCTTCGATGTCACCATCATGTTTCTCATCTGCTTGAACATGGTGACCATGATGGTGGAGACAGATGACCAGAGCCCTGAGAAGGTCAACATCTTGGCCAAGATCAACCTGCTTTTTGTCGCCATCTTCACAGGCGAGTGTATTGTCAAGATAGCTGCCCTGCGCCACTACTACTTCACCAACAGCTGGAACATCTTCGACTTCGTGGTTGTCATCCTCTCCATTGTGGGTGGGTATGCAAGTTGGCTGAGCAGAGGAGCCCTGCATAGGCCAGGCCTGCCCCTCTCCTCCAGCTCCAGATCTGTACTCAATGCCAAGTACACTAGGCTCCTGAATTCTTTTCCCTCAACATTCCTTGCCTCTCCCCACTATCACACGCACGCACGCACAGACACGCGTGTCTGGGAGGGCTCGCTCAGGCCAAGGGGCCAACCTGGTAGAGGACCCAGCCCTGCTTCAAGCCCCACCCTCCCTGGAACTCTGCTCTCTGTTTTCCAAGCTTCAAGGATGAGTCTGGGAAAGGGAATGGGGCCTGTGGGAGCTTCCCTACCTTCCAAGGGAAGGCCTCTCCCCTAGGTTGAAGGAAGAGGCTCCAGGGTTGGGAGGCAGGTGGCCCTCTAGAGTAGAACTTATCCCTGGAGGTGGAAAATTCTCAAGTCTAGCCACCCAGGTGTGTGCCAGGCTCCTTCAGACGTCACCTGCCTCTTGCAATTTCCCTTATAAAGTCAGCACCGAGACAGGGAAATAATAAAACTAGGGAGAAGCACACACAGTCTACTCAGGCTGCTATAACACAGCAGCGACGGGGTAACTTAAAAACAGCAAGAATTTCCTTCTCGCGGTTCTGGATACGAGAAGTGCAAGATTAAGGCATCACCATGATCATGTTTTTCTGGCAAGGGTCCTTTTCCTGGTTCATAACCTGCACCTCTTGCTGTGTCCTTACACAGTGGAAGGGGCTAGGGAGCTCTCTGAGCCTCTTCTATAAAGACACTAATCCTCCCATTCGTACAGGCTCCACCCTCAGGACTTAAGCACCTCCCAAAGCCCCACCTCCTAATATGATATGATGGGAGTCGGGGTGTCTACTCTCATAACGAGAGTTGGGATTTCAATATATAAATTTAGAGGGGGACACAAACATTCAGATCATAGCACAAGCCCATGTACATTTGACCTCAGAGCCCCAATTCTCTTTTCAATAATAGTTTTATTGTGGTATAACTTACATAAAATCCACCCTTTCAAATACACAGTCGAAAACTTTTTACATAGCTGTGCCACCATCATCATGGTCTAATTTTAGAATTTTTTCCTCACCCCTAAGAGACTCTGTACCCATCTAGCGGTCACCGCCCGTTTTCCCTCTCCCCAGCCCCTGACAACCGCTCATCTAAAATTTTGAGGGACTGCCAAACTGGTTTCCAAACTGGCTGCACCTTTTTACATTCCCGTCGTCAGGGTGGGAGGGTTCCAATTACTCGAGCTCCTCGCCAACACTCGTTATTGTCCGTGTTTTTCAATTACAGCCACACTAGTGGGTATGACGGGATAGCTCACTGAGGTTTGGGGTTGCATTTCCCTGATGACTAATGACGCTGAATATCTTTTCATGTGCTTATGGGTCACTTTCCTTGGCATAGTGTGGTGTATAATGAGAAACGTCTTGGAAGACTGTCTTTTCAAATCCTTTGCTCAGTTTTTTAATTGACTTACTGATATTTTAATTGGGTTGTAAGAATTCTTTATATATCCTAGAAGCCAGTCCCTTATCAGATACATGATTTGGAAATATTTCTCCTATTCTGTAGGTTGTCTTTTCACTTTCTTGGTTATTGTCTCTTGATGCACAAAGCTTTTAAGCCCAGCTTATCGATGTTTTTTTCCCTTTCTTTTTTTTTTTTTTTTTTTTTGTCTTTTTGTCTTTTTTTGTTGTTGTTGTTGTTGTTGTTGCTATTTCTTGGGCCGCTCCCGCGGCATATGGAGGTTCCCAGGCTAGGGGTTGAATGGGAGCTGTAGCCACCGGCCTACACCAGAGCCACAGCAACGCAGGATCCGAGCCGTGTCTGCAACCTACACCACAGCTCACGGCAACGCCGGATCGTTAACCCACTGAGCAAGGGCAGGGACCGAACCTGCAACCTCATGGTTCCTAGTCGGATTCGTTAACCACTGCGCCACGACGGGAACTCCCTGATGTTTTTTTCCTTTTGTCACTTGTGTTCAGAGCCCAATCTTGCACAGACCTCTGCCTTGGGGTGACCAGGTGGATCCTGCCTTCAGTGACTTGGAGGGACAGGCAGGGGCTGAGTCAGGGCCTGTGGTGGCTGCAGTGATGGGGAGATGGTTAGAAGCTGGAAGTTGGGACAGGAAATGCTCCGGGAGGTTCAGGCAGGGGTGAGGGCGAGACCATGGCTGGTGGGACTAAAGAGAAGCGTTAGAGAACGTGGGCGTCAGGAGCAGGAATGGAGCCCTTGAGGGACAGTCTCGGAGATTCCAGGAGGTGCAGCCTGTACTTGGGAACACCTCCTGGTCCCAGAGCCTGTGTAGCAGCGAGGCGGGGTCAACAGGGTGACTTGGAGCCAGAGCGTCCGAGTCAAATCCCAGCTTCTCACTGAGGAGGTGGCAACCTGAATAAGTTTCCTCACCTCTCACTTTCCTCTTCTGGAGAATGCGGGTGATGGTATCAGCTTACCTCCTAGGGTGACAGCAAGGGCTCAATGGCTGGGCATGAAGTGCTCAGCCCAGTGCCTTACTGACAGTAAACACTGGACACATGTCAGCTGGTAACATTATTGTCATATGAGGAGTCTGGAAAGATCACGTGAGACAATACAAGGCAAGTTTATTCCACTTTTTCTCCTTCTTCTTATACATCTCTGCCCCTTGAAACTCCAAACCCAGAGAAGTCAGTAGGGATGAGGTGGGAAGGCCTGGCAGATAGTGGAGTTGGGAGGGTCATAGGAAGCACCTCTGAGAGCCTGCGCTGTGACAGGCGGGGTGTGGCGTGATGAGTCTGCTGCTGCCGGGCCTGTGCCTCGTATTTCAGCGTGTGCATGAACCACCTGGGCTTGTTAAAACACAGTGAGTCTTGGGTCTGGGGTGGAGCTGAGATTCTGCATTTCTGATAAGTACCCAGGAGATCCCAAGGCTCCCGGGACCATATTCTGAGTAGCAAGGAGCTAGAAGTTCCTAAGTTCTGGTCCCAGGTGGGCCACCAAGACACTGAGCAAGCCCTCTGAGGCCTGAGATCTGGAAGACAGGCCGAGTGTGGCTCTACACTGCAGGTATTCTCAGGAAACTAAGGAGCAGAGGGCTGAGGGGGCACGTGGCAAGGATGCGGGTACTTATGGGTCCTCCTTTTCTGAACCAAAGATGCAGAAATGGAGACTCAGAGAGGTGGATGGAGGCAGGGTCCTTGCAGGCCCCAGGTGACTCAGGCCTCTGCTCCCTGGCTCCTCGCTGTGCAGACACCCTTCCCAGCAAGGCAGGGCTGGAGGGAGGACAGTGACGCCATCGGTGGCCACAGTCTTGCTTGTTTCCCACAGGCACTGTGCTCTCAGACATCATCCAGAAGTACTTCTTCTCCCCGACGCTCTTCCGAGTCATCCGCCTGGCCCGAATCGGCCGCATCCTCAGGCTGATCCGCGGGGCCAAGGGCATCCGCACACTGCTCTTTGCCCTCATGATGTCCCTGCCCGCCCTCTTCAACATCGGGCTGCTGCTCTTCCTCGTCATGTTCATCTACTCCATCTTCGGCATGGCCAACTTCGCCTACGTCAAGTGGGAGGCTGGCATCGACGACATGTTCAACTTCCAGACCTTCGCCAACAGCATGCTGTGCCTCTTCCAGATCACCACGTCGGCGGGCTGGGACGGCCTCCTGAGCCCCATCCTCAACACGGGGCCGCCCTACTGCGACCCTCACCTGCCCAACAGCAACGGCTCCCGGGGGAACTGCGGGAGCCCCGCCGTGGGCATCCTCTTCTTCACCACCTACATCATCATCTCCTTCCTCATCGTGGTCAACATGTACATCGCCATCATCCTGGAGAACTTCAGCGTGGCCACGGAGGAGAGCACGGAGCCCCTGAGCGAGGACGACTTCGACATGTTCTATGAGATCTGGGAGAAGTTTGACCCCGAGGCCACCCAGTTCATCGAGTATTCAGCCCTGTCCGACTTTGCCGACGCCCTGTCTGAGCCGCTCCGAATCGCCAAGCCCAACCAGATAAGCCTCATCAATATGGACCTGCCCATGGTGAGTGGGGACCGTATCCACTGCATGGACATCCTCTTTGCCTTCACCAAGAGGGTGCTGGGTGAGTCTGGGGAGATGGATGCCCTGAAGATCCAGATGGAGGAGAAATTCATGGCAGCCAACCCGTCCAAGATCTCCTACGAGCCCATCACCACCACGCTGCGGCGCAAGCATGAGGAGGTGTCTGCCACGATCATCCAGCGGGCCTTCCGCAGGCACCTGCTGCAGCGCTCCGTGAAGCACGCCTCCTTCCTCTACCGCCAGCAGGCGGGCGGCAGTGGCCTCTCCGAGGAAGACGCCCCAGAGCAGGAGGGCCTCATTGCCTATATGATGAATGAGAACTTCTCCCAGCGCCTGGGCCCGCCCTCCAGCTCCTCCATCTCCTCCACGTCCTTCCCACCCTCCTACGACAGCGTCACCAGGGCCACCAGCGATAACCCCCAGGTGCGGGCGTCTGACTACAGCCACAGCGAGGATCTCGCGGATTTCCCCCCATCCCCGGACAGAGACCGCGAGTCTGTCGTGTGAGTGCCCTGGTGGCCAGCACACAGCTTGATGGCAAACCCGCCTGCAGCTCCAGACCAGCAGCTGCTGTGCCCCTCCTTGCTTGGGACTTCAGGAGTGAGAGGAGCCTCGGGCCCTTGCACCGACAAGGTGGAGTCCCATACGCCCTGCACCGCGCTGACAGCTAGAAGCAGTCGGCCAAGCTGACCGTTCAAGGTGGCCAGTCTCTAAGACGCCCCACGCGTCCCAGTACTGGTGGCCGGGTCTGGCTCCACAATGCCTGGAGCTTGGACAAGCAACTCCATTCCCAGCTGCTGAGACAAATACAAAACCGAGACTGTACATGTTGTGAATGGCTTTCATAAATTTATTATATTTGATATTTTTTTACTTGAGCAAAAACTAACATTTTTTTTTTCCATGGACGTATTGGTAGCAATTCACACTGCCTCCACTTAACTCTGAACAAGCGTGTCTCTGGAGCCGCTGGAACTCTGTTGTCAAAGCGGAAGTGAAACCCAGCGTGGGTCCCACAGGCCTTCGCTGCCCGGGGGGCAGAGAAGGGCTCCCCTGCCGCTTGGGCAGAGGTGCCGAGAGGACCGAGCCCCTTCCGGTACACACGTGTGCACACACTCACTCACAGGCTGCCCGTGGCCCGGGCTCCCCCGAGGAGAGCGCCAGCTGGCCTCTTCCGCCCCGGCCTGAGGGGACAGGCCCTTCCTCCCGGCCCTCACGAGTGGGATTCTTGACAGCCGGGGCTCACTCTGGCCTTCTGTGGTCCCCAAGATGCCGTTTTATTTCTGTATTTTTATTCAGGCCACCCTGGGGTCAGTTCTATGAAAACAAGCTTCCAGAAGAGAGTGGCCCAGGTTCCAAAGCTGGTCCTTGGCATTGATGTTGCCTTTCTTCCCTAGAGAGCTTGGCCTCTGTTAGAGTATTACTGATCAACGAAGGGTCTGAGGGAGGCAGGCCTACTTACATCCCGCAGCCCAACCTGCCCGGCCCTGCCCCACAGGCCAGGAAGAGGAAGCTGAGCCCACGGGGTTGGGGCTAAGAAACTCAAACAGCCCTCGGCACGGTGGCCCCAGCCCACATGGAGAAAGGGATCTGCTGTCATCACCCAGCCTCCCTCTCTAGACCTTTCTGCCTCTGACCATGGGTGAGTAGATGCCCCTGTGGTCCCAAGCCCCTCTCCAGATACAAATATGGGGGCCTGGGAGTGGGGAGGGCAGCTTGGGCCCTGTGCAGAGAAGGGGCCTCAGAAGTTCAGGCCCAGTTCCTGTGCCCTGAAAAGGGAGTGGTGTGACCCTGGACCAGCCCCTCTGGCTCAGCCCAGGGTCCTGGAGGCACCCACACGCAGGACCTCCTGGGGCGGAGTCCAGGCTGCCTACAGGTCTTGTGAGCAGACCTTTTCAGGGAAAAATATTTTTTTCTAGTCCAATCACCCCCCAGGGCCTCTTTAGCTGGTGACAATCCTTTTTAGCATATGCAAATCCTTTAATGTAGAGAACTGTCACCCTGAGAGTGACAGCAGTGGCTGGTGGAGCCTGAGCAGGCAGGGGCTCAGCTGCCCAACTCTGCTCTCCAGCAAAGCCGCCCTCCACCTGGCGGCCACCTCACAGGCCGCCTCTCGGGGCAGCCCAGGAAGCCAGACGCTGGCTGTCCTAACCTACCTCGCCGAGCCATCGGGAGGCTGGCCGTGGGGAGCTGGGACACCACTGGTGAGTCAAGTATTAAGTTTCTTCTTGTCACCTGTGTTCCCTTGGTGGCACCCCCCTCCCCCCCCCAATAATTTGTTCCCTTTGAGTCCACTGTGGGACAAGGTTTTAACTGTCCCAACCACACTTCTCCGAGTGGAAATCTTATTTTTGTAGCTCTCTGTGCTGTGCTCTCAAGGCTTGGAGAGGTGTGTGCCCTCCCTGGCACCCTGCGCTACTGCACAGGTGGGAACGAGGCTGGGAGGCCAGCCGAGCTGCAGGCCCAGCTGACCTGCAGGAGACTGGGGTTTAATGTGTGGAGACAGCCTAGGAACTGAGGCAGGTGCCTGGGATCAGCCACTCATGGACACTGCTGGCTGCAGACTGTGTGGCTGGGGGCAAGGCCAAGCTAGACCTGATTCCTTAGCTCTGAGAGTGGCTCTTATTGCTTTTTTCTGGAATTGCACAGTGACCAACAGGAGGGGAGAAGGGGGGGGGAACAGGAGGGAGGGACAAGCACCAAGTGCCAGCCACTGTCTGTACTACTCGAGCACTTCTCACCAAACTTCGTGCATAAATAAGATACATATTTTTAAAACAAACCAATAAATGGCTTAAATCACCTGGCCTGGACTCTGTTCTTTTTCCTCTTTTAAATGACATAGAGTTGATTTATAAATTTACAATATTGTGTTAGTATCTGGTGTACAGGAAAATGATTCAGTTATGCCCATGCATATATTTTTCAGATAAGTACAAAGCCAGTTATGTAAACAAATGTGGTGCCCAGTATCATCCTTTCTTTAACAGTAAGTCGTTTTTCTTTAATTTTTACTTTTTATTGGCATATACTTGATATACAGTGTTGTGTTTCAGGTGCAGGACAAAGTGATTCAGTTATACATATACACACATACACTCTTTTCAAGATTCTTTTCCCATATAGATTATCACAGAATATTGGGTAGAATTCCTGTGCTGTACAGTAGTAGGTCCTTGTTGATTATCTGTTTTATATAGTAGTACTGTGTATATACTAATCCCAAACTCCTAAAGTATTCCTTCCCCTATCCCTACCTTTCCCCTTTGGTAACCATGAGATTATGAGATTGATTTTTCTGTTTCTGTTTTGTATTAGTTCATTTGTGTCATTTTTTTTTTTTTTTTTTTTTTGCTTTTTAGGGCCACACTCAAGGCATATGGAGGTTCCCAGGCTAGGGGTCAAATTGGAGCTGTAGCCACTGGCCTACACCACAGACACAGCAACAAGAGATCCAAGCCACATCCGTGACCCACACCACAACTCACAGCAACACCAGATCCTTAACCCACTGAGCGAGGCCAGGGATTGAACCCACAACCTCAAGGTTCCTAGTCAGATTCATTTCCACTGCACCATGACAGGAACTCCACGTCATTTTTTTTTTTCAGATTCCACATATAAATGCATGATGACATTTGTCTTTCTCTGAATGACTAACTTCACTTAGTATGATACTCTCTAAGGCCATCCATGTGGCTCCAAATGGCATTATTTCATACTTTTTATGGCCAAGTAATATTTCATTGTATGTATGTACCACATCTTCTTTATCTATTCCTCTGTCGACATTTATGTTGCTTCCATGTCTTGGCTATTGTAAATAGTGCTTCAGTGAACACTGGGGTGCATGTATCTTTTTCGGCTATGGTTTTCTCTGAATATATGTCCAGGAATAGGATTTTTGGACCATATGGTAGTTGTATTTTTAGTTTTTTGAGGAACCTCCATACTGTTCTCCATAGTGGCTGCAGCAATTTACATTCCCATCAACAGTGTAGGAGGGTTCCCTCTTCACACCCTCTTCAGCATCTACTGTTTGTAGACGTTTTGATGATGGCCATTCTGACTGGTGTGAGGTGATAGCCTCACTATGATTTTGATTTGTAAGTCAGTCAACTATACGCCAAGAAAATTTTTAAAAAAGATGAAGACCTAATAATCAAGGGATCAATCAAAGAAGAGGATAGAATAATTGCAAATATATATGCACCCAACACAGGAGACATCAATATAAAAGGCAAATGCCAACAGTCATAAAAAGAGAAACAGACAGCAACTCACTAATAGTGGGAGATTTTAACACCCTACTTACATCAGTGGACAGATCATCCAGAGAGAAAATCAATAAGGAAACATAAGTCTTAAATGACACATTAGACCAGACAGACTTAATTGTTATTTATAGAGCATTCCATCTGAAAGCAGCAGAATACACATTCTTCTCCAGTGTACATGGAACATTCTCTAGAATAAATCATGTCCTGGGCCACAAAGCAACACTCAGTAAATATTAGAAAACTGAAATCTTTTCTGACCAGTCTCAATGCTATGAGGTTAGAGATCAACTACAACAAAAAGAAAAACTGTAAAAAATACAAATACCTGGAGGCTAAATATGCTACTAAACAACCAATGGATCATTGAAGAAATCAAAGAGGAAAAATAGAGACAAATGAAAACAAAAACATGATGATCCAAAACCTATGAGATGCAACAGAAGCAGTTTAAAGAAGGAAGTTTACAGCACTACAATTTTATCTTGGATAACAAGAAAACACTCAAACAACCAAACCTTACACTTAAAGCTACTACAGCAAGAACAAAAAACAAAACCAAAAGTTAGGAGAATGAATAAAAGCATAAAGATCAGAGGAGAAAGAAAGGGAGACAAAACAATAGAAAAGATCAAGAAACTAAAAGCTGTTCCTTTGCAAAGATAAACAACACTGATAAACCTTTAGCCAGACTCATCAAGCAAAAAAAGGAGAGGGCTCACATCAATAAAATTAGAAATGAAAAAGGAGAAGTCACAACTGATACCACAGAAATCAAGGATCATAAGAGACTGCTACAAGAAACTATATGCCAATAAAATGGACAACCTATAAAAAATGGACAAATTCTTAGGTACAATCTTCCAAGACTCAACCAGGAAGAAATAGAAAATATGAACAGACCAGTCACAAGTACTGAAATGGAACTGTGAGTAAAAAACTCCCAACAACAAAAAGTCCAGGACCAGATGGCTTCACAGGTAAACTCTACCAAACATTTCTCTAAACAGAGTTAACACCTATCCTTCTGAAACGCTTCCAAAAAATTGCAGAGAAAGGAACACTTTTAAACTCATTCTATGAGGCCACCGACACCCTGGTACCAAAACCAGACAAAGATACCACAAGAAAAGATTACAGGCCAAGATCACTGAGTAAAAAAGACGTGAAAATCCACGATAAAATATCAGCAAACCAAATCCACCAATACATTAAAAGGATCATACACCATGGTAAAGTGGGTTTTGTACCAGGGACGCAAAGATTCTTCAGTATTCAGAAATCAATCAATGTGATACAGCACATCAAGAAACTGAAGAATAAAAACCATATGATCCTATCAGTAAATGCAGAAAAACTTTTGACAAAATTCAACACTAATTTATGAGAAAACTTCTCCATAAAGTGAGCCTAGAGGGAACCTACCTCAACATAATAAAGGCCAAACATGGCCACAGCTAACATCATTCTCAATAGTGAAAAGTTGAAAGCATTTCCTCTAAGATCAAGACAAGGATGTCCAGTCTTGCCACTTCTATTCAACATAATTTTGGGAGTTCTGGCCACAGCAGTAAAAGAAGAAAGGTATAAAAGCAATCCAAATTGGAAAAGAAGTGAAACTATCACTGTTGCAGACAACATGATAATATACATAGAAAAATCCTAAAGATGTTAACCATTAAAAAAAATATATATATATATATATTTTTATATATACACATATATATATAAAAGATGGTACCAGAAAACTACATAGCTCATCAATAAATTCAGTAAAGTTGCAGGTTACAAAATTAATACACAGAAATCTGTTGCATTCCAATACACTAAAAACAAAAGATCAGAAAAATAAATTAAGGAAACAATCCCATTTATCATCATGTCAAAGAGATTAAATACCTAGAAATAAACCTACCTAAGGAGGCAAAAGACATGTACTCTGAAAAGTAGAAGACACTGATGAAGGAAATCAAAGATGACATAAACAGAAAGATATACCATGCTCATAGATTGGATGAATCAACATTGTCAAATGACTATACTATCCAAGGCAGTCTACAGATTCAATGCAATCCCTATCAAACTACCAATGTCATTTTTCACAGAACTAAAAAAAAAAAAAAAAATGTTCAAATCTATATGTAAACACAAAAGACCCTGAATAGCCAAAGCAATCTTGAGAAAGGAAAATGGAACTGGAGGAATCAGGCGCCCCAACTTCAGACTGTACCACAAAGCTACTAGTCATTAAAACAGTATGGTCCTGGCACAAAACCAAGAAATACAGGTCAGTGGAATAGCACAGAAAGCCCAGAAATAAACCCACGCAACTATCATCAATAAATCTATGACAATAGAGAAAAGAACAGCCTGTTCAATACGTGATGCTTGGAAAATTGGACAGCTACATGTAAAAGAATGAAATTAGAACACCATACACAAAAATAAATTCAAAATGGATTAAAGATCTAAACATAAGACCAGATACTCTAAAATTCTTAAAGGGAAACATAGGTAGAACACTCTGACATAAATCACAGCCATATCTCTTTGGACCCTCCACCCAGAGTAATGAGAACAGAAACAGAAGTGAACAAATGGGACCTAATTAAAAATGTTTGCACAGCAAAGGAAACCACAAACAAGATGCAAAGTCAACCCACAGAGTGGGAGAAAATATTTGCAAACGTAGTGACCAACAAAGGGATTGATCTCCAAAATATATAAACATCTCATACAGCTTTATATATATAAAATTTTTAAATGGTCAGAAGATCTAAACAGACATTTCTCCAAAGAAGAAAGATGGCCAAAAAGCGCATGAAAAGATGTTCAACATCACTAATTATTAAAGAAACATAAATTTAAAAAAATCATAGTGAGGTTATCACCTCACATCAGTCATAATGATCATCATCAAAACATCTACAAACAGTAGATGCTGAAGAGGGTGTGGAGAAAAGCGAACCTTCCTACACTGTTGGTGGGAATGTAAACTGGTGCAGTCACTGAAGGTACAGAGGTACCTCAAAAAACTAAAATACAACTACCATATGGACCAGCGATCTCATTCCTATGCATATATCCAGAGAAAATCATAATTTGAAAATATACATGCACTCCAATGTTCACTGAAGCACTATTTACAACAGCCAAGACATGGAAGCAAACCTAAATGTCCATCAACAGAGGAATGGATAAAGAAGATGTGGTACATATATACAGTGGAATATTACTAAGCCATAAAAAGTATGAAATAATGCCATTTCCAGCCACATGGATGGCCCTAGAGATTATCATACTAAGTGAAGTTAGTCAGTGAAAGGCAAACATCATATGATATCACTTATATGCGAATCTTCCAAAAACAAAAGGATACAAATGAACTTATTTGCAGAACAGAAACAGACTCTCAGACTTTGAAAGATTTATGGTTACCAAAGGGGACAGGTGGGGGGGGGTGGACTGGGAGTTTGGGACTGGCATATGCACACTGAGGTATATAGAATGATTGGCCAATGGGGACCTCCTGAACAGCACAGAGAACTCTACCCAATATTCTGTGATAATCTATGTGGGAAAAGAATCTGAAAGAGAATGGATGTGTGTACATGCATAACTGAATCACTTTGTTGTACAGCAGAAATTATCACAACCTTGTAAATCAACTGTACTTCAGTAAAACTTAAAATAATAATGGCATTTATATCCACACGGATGAACCTAGAGATTATCGTACTAAGTCAGACAAAGACAAATATCATGAGATCACTTATACGTGAAATCTGATAAGTGATACAAATGAACCTATTTACAAAACAGACTCATAGACATAAAAATTTATGGTTGTCCAAGGGAAAAGGTGAGAAGGAGAGATAAATTAGGAAAATGTTATTAACATATACACACTATTATATATAAAATAGATAATTATGGAGTTCCCGCTGTGGCACAACGGGATTGCCCACATCTTGGGAGCACTGGGACACAGGTTCGATCCCTGGCCTGGCACAGTGGGTTAAGGATCCAGCTTTGCCATAATTGCAGCTTAGGTTGTGACTGCAGCTTGGATTTTATCCATGGCCTAGAAATTCCATATGCCACAGGGCGGCCAAAAATGAAAAAAAAAAAAAAAATCAACAGGGAAATCTCAATACTGTGTAATAACCTATATGGGGAAAGAATCTGGAAGAGATATACGTGTACGTATAGCTGAATCACTTTGCCATACACCTGAAACTAACATTATTAATGAATACGCCAATATAAAATAATCGTTAAAAAAAAAAAAAAAAAAAAAACATGAGGACAGCGTCCAAGTCCAGTTTACTCAGCACTGCAGCCAGGCCCTCACTCAGCAGCTGGCACATGGCACTGGCTCAATTCTATGGAGTGTGTGAAGTGGGGGGACAGTAGGGCACCCACCTTAAGCAGTAAGGGGGCCAGGCCTCCCCTCTGACAACTCCAGGTACTACAGCTCAGTCTGGGCCAGTGCAGTGCTTTCCTCACTGTTCTTGAAGCCAAAACTTGGAGTCTAGGGTCTAGGGCCCCTTGTGAGGGTCATTCCTGGATTCCTGAGGCGGCCTCGGAGGTGACAGGCTCATCTAGAGGGAGGGAAGAGTGGGCCTTGTGGTCACCATGCCGCCGCAGCTGTCACCCAGCCGCTCCAGGGTAATGCTGGGCTCCAGGCTCCGTGAGGGACGGATGCCACTCCTGTGTCACAGGGAAGGCATGCGGTCTGGGATCTCAGCCCTTGGCAGGGAGATGCTCCTGGACAGACGTCAGCTCTCACCCCGGGGCCACGGCCCTGGCAAGCTCCCTGCCCCGTGCCAGCCGCTCTTCCGCCTCAGCTCTGACGACCACGAGACTCAGTGCCCGGAGGCTGGGAGGGGCAGGGAGACAGTACAGGCACTCACTCCTGCGGGCGGAGACAGAGCAGGCAGCAGCCGAGAGCTGGGAGATGCCAAAGGTGGCCGCAGATCAGCTGGGAAAGCCACACAACCATGTCTCCTGCCCCAGTCTGCATGACGCTCCAAGGCTCAGAGCTCACCGTCCAGCGTGCTGAGGGCTAGGGAGGGCCAGGCCACTCTCTAGCCCTGCCCCAGTGCCTGGCACAGATAGGAGCCCAGCCATGCTAGCACAGGAGACACCCCCTAAACCCAGCCATTCACCATCTGCTG
Organism: Sus scrofa; assembly: GCF_054392235.1. NCBI lineage: Eukaryota > Metazoa > Chordata > Mammalia > Artiodactyla > Suidae > Sus > Sus scrofa. Next base: position 38,071,598 of record NC_139395.1, on the reverse strand, counting down.
GGTTCACCCGGAACCTGCATCTGAATCCTTCCTGCCTTTCTGCCCCCGGTGATCCCCGACCCCTTTTCTCACCTACAGCCCCACTTTCCACTCTTCATTCTGGTAGGAAGTCACCTACATGAGATCCTCACCCACGTGGAGAGTCATGTGCAGATTCACACACAGGCACACTCAAGGCACAGCAACCAGGGTCGTGTCAGGGAGGGGGCAGGGCAAGACCACAAGGAGAGGCCTGAAATCCCAAGAAGGAACCTCAGGCTTCCCGTTCAATTGCCCTGGACCAGGGCCTCAGGACGTTCCCAGGGAAGAAGCAGGCCAGACAGGCCAGAGGTGGGGGCCAAGGGACTGGTTCAGAAATGACACTCTAAGCCTGAGAGCTGCCAAGCTCTGTCTGGGGGGATCCCAGAGGCACTGCTCTCCTGCGGGTGTCCCAAGTCAGCCTGCACGGCAAGGGCGAAGGCCAGGCCAGCCCAAGCCCAGCACGTATAATGGCCACCCTGACAAGCACTTCCTCCCATGCCAGCTCACGGGGCTGGCATCCACGGGCGGCTGCCAGGCACCTGCTGCTGGAGAGAAAAGCCCCATCGCCCCAGCCATTGTGTAGAGACGGGATGGCTCAGATTCCAGAAAGGCGTGCGAGTCCAAGCAGAGCCCCCTCCCCGGATGTGGGCTGATCAGCCAGCGGTACGTCCTGTCCTCTGGCCCCACAGTCCTTTGTGCCAGGCCTCTGTGGGCCCAAGCAGGTCTCCAGTTTTGCCGTTGGAGATGTGTCTCCTGGGGACCATCTGCCTGCCACTCACCCTCTTGGGCTGCACTCCCTCTTCCTGGACGACCAGGGACCAGGCTGTTTCTCCTTGCAAGGCTGTGGGAGGTGCCGCGAGGACAGGGGACAGGGAGGGCTTGGCCGAGAGGAGAGGCCGGCTCAACAGAGGTAATTGGGCCTCCTGTATCCTGTATCAATCCATCATGTTTATAGTCTTCTCTCCAGACAGGAGACAATGAGGAAATGACAAAAGCCAATAAAGCCAATAAATAAAGGGTAATGGAATAACCAGTACGTGCAGCCCATTCCCTGAGCCCCAGAGCCAGGAGCACGGCCGGGCCCCTCCCTCCTGCCTCTGTCTTGACTTCAGCCACAGGCCCCAGGGGACAGGTAAAACTGGTCAACAGTTTTCACGGGGGTGCCTGGCTGGAGCTTCTGCTGCTCAGGCCAAACACTCTGGCGTTGTCCCTGCCTCCTCCTCTCACACACCCCACATCCAACCCAGCAGGAAATCCTATTGGCTCTGCCTTCAAAATACACCCCAAGTCCGACCACTTCTCAGCAGCTCCACCATCACCACGCTGCTCTGACTGCCATCGCCTCTTGCCTGGATTCTTACAAAGGCCTCCTGGCTGGTTCTTCACCCAGACCATTCTGAACACAGCAGCCAGAGGGGTCTATTAAAAGGCAAGTTGGCTCATGCCACTGCTCCACACAAAGCACTCTAGCAGCCTCCATGGCACTCAGAGAACAGCCTGAGCCCTCTGTACCCCCTCAGTACGCTCCCCCCGCCCCCAGCATCTGTCTGAGCCCATCTACAACCCTGGCTCTTACTCCACTCGAGCCACATCAGCTCCTTGCTGGCTCGTGCCTAGGCTGTGCACACCTCACGTTAGGATTTCAGCACTGGCTGTTCCCTCTGCCTGCCACACTCTTCCCCGAGAGTGGCATGGCTCCCCTCTTTTCTCTGTCACTTTTGCAGTGAGGCAACCAAGACCATCCTATTTTCTACCCTCTTCAGCCCACTGTTTCTATACTTAAATCAGGTTCAGTGGGATAAAATTTATATATAACAAAATTCACTCTTTTAACTACACAGTGTGATGAGTTTTGACAAGTATAAGCAGTATAGCCACCACCAGAATCAAGATACCAAACATTTTCCTCACACCTTCATGCTCTGGAGGAAAGCTGGACCCCCAAGGGATCCCCTCTCTGGGGGTGTGGGGCAGGGAGGTTGGGAAATCAGTCCACACAGATCTGGGGCTGGTGCCAGGGCATCACAGGGAGTGAAGAGGAGGTGATGAGAGAAGAGGGCAGGCCAGCAGGGCCCAGGCCACTGGCAGGACAGGTCAGAGGCAGCAACTGGGGAGCTGAGGGATAGGAAGACTGGGCAAGCGGAGGGCATCACAGGAGCTGGAGGGCTGGGGGCTCTAGAAGCCCAGAGCAGGGAGACTAGGAGTCAGTGAGGGGCCAGAGTACAGGAGGCATGAGGAAGACCAGAGGCTGGGGTATGGCTGGGGGTGGGGTGGAAGCTCTGGCCTGCCCACTGCACCAGTCTTCCACTTCCACTGCGGGCACTCTTCACACCCACTGTCACCTCCCTGATCATAGGTGGCCCTGCCCAACCCTCTGCCCAGACCCCCTTAGCAGCCCTCTCTCCAAGGGGCGTCACCACCTCCATGCAGCCCTCAACACCTATCTGCAGCCAGGCCCTGGCCGGAGTCCCCCACACCAATTCCCATGCCCTGGCTCAAGACCACCCAGCCCCTTGTGTCTGCCTCCTGCCAGCCTCACCTGCTACGGGACCACCTTCTCCCTCTCCTGTGGCAACCGTGACGTTTGCAGGTGCTTCCCCAGTGGGAGGCCCTGGAGCCAAGGGGTCCCTTTCCTCAGTCCTCACTCCCACTCAGTGATGTCAACCTACACACAAGACCAGCTGGGAAACCAAGACATCTGTCCATTCGCCCTTTAGCAAACATGCGCTGAACATCTCCCAGGTACTGCAGTTACAGCGATGAGCAAAAGCAGACAAGGTGTCTGCCCTCATGTAACGCAGTCACGCTAATGAGACAGATGTCAACCTCAGAATCCACAAACCAGGGCCCATTATTATTATGAAACTGTGGAGGGGGAGCATCCAAAGTGCAATGAGTCAGATTATCCAGGGGTGGGATCAGGGAAGACCTCTGCTGAAGACTGCACTTCTGTTGACTGAGGTGGGCATTTCCAGGCAGAGGGAAAGGCAGACGTGAAGATCCTGAGGGGGAAGGGGCGTGGCCCACTCCTGAAGGGAAAGAAGGAGCTGGAGTCAGAGTGAGAGGAGCTGGGCAAGAAGTGTGCACGAAACCCAGGGGCACCAAAGAGCTGGGAAGAAACGCACTACTTTTTTTTTTTTTACAGCCGCACTTAGGGCATTTGGAAGTTCCCATGCTAGGGATTGAATTGGAGCTGCAGCTGCTGGCCTGTACCACAGCCACAGCAACTCGGGATCCGAGTCTCATCTGCAACCTTCACTTCAGCTTGCAGCAATGATGGATCCCAAACCCACTAAGCGAGGCCAGGGATCGAACCCGCATCTTTACAGACACCATGTTGAATTCTCAACCTGGTAAGCCACTATGGGAACTCCAGAGGGGCACTACTGTACATGTTTTTTATTAATTTGCAAGGAGGGGCACAGTTTCCAATTGAGTTTGTGCTTGAGAAAGATCCCACCTCTCACTCTGACAGAAAGCTCTGTGGGGGGACAAAAATAGATGAGGGGAAATAGGTCAGGTGGCTTCTGTAGGGAGAGATGATGGGGGCCTGGACTAGGATGGGGATGGGGGAGGGAGAGAAATTTGGGAGCAATTTTGGATGCAAAATTGGGAGACAGAGCACCCAAGAGTGGGTGAGGAGGTGCCTCCGGTCTCTGACTAGGACAGAAATGAAAGTACCACAAGAGGCAGGAAGTCTCCCCAGGCCACCTCTAGGGCTTGCTGGCCCCTAGGCCTGCTACATCTGCCCCAAAGAGCACTTGGCAAGCAGGGTGGATGATTCATTGGGAGCCTATTCTATTTAAGAATTAATTCTCCACTACGGAGAACAGTGGAAGTTCCTTTAAAAACCAAAAATAGAGCTACCATGTGATCTAGCAATCCCACTCCTGGGCATGTATCCGGAGAAAACTCTAATTTGAAAAGATACATGCACCCCCAACATTCATAGCAGCACTATTTACAATAGCCAAGACAGAGGCAACATAAAAGTCATCGACAGAGGAGGACTTCATAAAGATGTCATACACGTATACAGTGGAATATTACTCAGCCATAAAAAGGATGAAATAATGCCATTTGCAGCAACATGGGTGGACCTGGAGATTATCATACTAAGTGAAATAAGCCAGGCAAAGAAAGACAAATATTATATATTACTTGTACGTGGAATCTAGAACACTGATACAAATGAACTTATTTATAAAAGAAAAAGATTCACAGATATAGAAAACAAACTTTGGGTTACCAAAGGGAAAAGTGGGTAGAGGAATAAATTAGGAGTGTGATATTAATGTATACACACTACTATATATAAAATGGATAAACAACAAAGACCTACTGTGTAGCACAGGGAACTCTATTCAATATCTTGTAATAACCTATAATGGGAAAGGACCTAAAAAAGAAAACATACATAACTAAATCACTTTGCTGTACACCTGAAACTAACACAATAACGTAAATTGATTTTTTTTTAAAGCATTAATTTTAGGTCCCATCTCTCCTCCTCCTGCCTCCTATGTCTGCCACAAGTAGCATGAGCTCCAGAAGACAGCAAGTCCCTGTGTCTGCTTGAGGCACTGCACCCATGGTGCCAGTGACGGGAAAACACTGCTCCTGTGGTGGCTGTGAGTGCAGCTCTATGAACTGCCCCCTGAGCATGGAGCAGAAAGGCCTCATCAGCTTTTAGTGTTTTCTAACAACCAATAAGGAATTTACATGGCACACCCAGCCCCTCTCTCTTGAGGGAACTTCATCTTTTGCTTATATTGCCTAATAAACAAAATACAGGTTGGGGTCTGACAGCACTGCCATGACATTGTTGGCGGACACTTGGAATACCTAGCAGGGTCCACCCCAGGCAATCAGAAGGCAAAACATTCCTCAAAGTCACGGGGAGCCTAGGGAGGGATCCCCACTTTGACACATCCCTAGGTGACATTCCTGTTGATAAATAACCAGTCTCTGGCTGAGAGCATGAGGCCAGCTCAGTACCTCCCAAGAGTAGCCCTACTCTATGCTACAGCCAGGCTTCCCCCAGGAAACACAGGGGAGCCCTTGCTGTGAACCTGTCACCACCCCGACTTCTGTTTTCCCAAGGTCATTTCATGTCAGAAGCCCTTGGCCCAAGGCCTTTATTGTGGCCACCCTGCTCAACCCCAACAAACCTCCTTTTCATCCACACCTCAAGAAGTAGTAGCTGGATACTGTTCCTTCCTTCCAGAAGCTCTGGGTCCTTCTGTGAATTGATGCGCTTCCTCCAGGGGCCAGCTTTGCATACCCCGGATCTCAGGGAGAGGAAGCCCTGATCTAGTCTCAAAACAGTTAACTTAACTCTGAGTGGCGGACCAGGGACCCCCCACTTACCCTACATTTACATAACTAACAAAGCCAGTTGAGTGGCCTTCACTGGACTCCAGGCACTTTCTTTTTAAGCCGCACCTGTACCTGTTACCTGTGGATGTGACAAGTGGGCTGTACTAGGCCTATAACCAGTCCTGCTGGTCCCCTGAGCCTTGCAGAGGCTCATGAGGAGAGCAGGCCTCCAACAGCGCCCTGTCCCTAACCTCAGCAGGGGCTTTGGTCTGCGTGCTTTTCATGCAGGAAAAAGGAACATTTCCAGGTGGAAATCTTCCAAATGTGTCTTCCCCAATCACCCTGTCACCAGATTGTTCTAAGCAAAAACTTTCTCGTAAATTATCTTTGCCTTTGGCTGTTCACACACAAAGGTCACATAGTTGTCTGCCTCTGATATCACACACGTAGCTGGGGAAACGGTTTCAGAAGTTCCCACAGCTGGAATCTCCAAAGGAATTCTGACAAAGAAAGGGGACATGAGGTCATGACGAAGAGGAGGAGAAGGAAATGAGGGGGCGGGGAGGATGCAGAGAGCCAGAGCAGGAAAAAAGACTCTATCCAGGTCATCTTGTTCCTTTTCCTCTCCCATCTCCAAACTGTGGTTTCTTGGGTGCTGCCCCCATCATCACATCCAAGTGAACAGACAATAAAATGGTCAACTAGAAGCAGTAACACACCAGTATCAATGAGCACACGGAGCATCCAAGTCTTGGTTTCTAAATACCATCCTCTATTAAAAGGAAACAGGACTCCTTGGGGAAATGGCTGATTCATTGCTACAGTAGAGAAAAATATAAGATGAGCCCTAGAACATCTCGTGCCAGAAATTAAGAGACTGCTTAGGCTGACAGATAACATGTCAAAAGGTGTGGAAGCCAGTGTGAATGGGCCAATTAGTAAGTTCAGAAGGAGGGATGGAATAGAAAACCATCAGGGGATGAAAACCAGGGTCAAGGTTTGGTGAGGAACACAGTCGCAAAGTCTCCCCCCACAACTGCTTTTTAATTATTTTTAACAGTGGGGGAATTTGGCAAACACCACCCAAACCAAACGAGTGACAACATCTCTAACAAATGGGCGAGTGGACACTGCGTGCCTCCCTGTGTGATACTGAGACAGATGCGACCTCTCCTTTGCAGTATTCTTATCAAAAATGCATAACCTGACACTAAGCATGAGGAAACAGCAAGCAGAATCTGAGCAATGTTATTCTACAAAAGAAATGCCCTGAACTCTTAAAAAATATCCAGTTCAAGAAACACAAGGTAAGACTGAGGAATTCTTCCAGATTAAAGGTGATCAGAGGAACATGACAACTAAATGCAACAGGTGACCTTGGAACAGGGAAAAAAATAAATAGAAAGATGTGACTGAGATAACTGATGAAATTTTAATATAGACTGTGGATTAGACAACAAATTTTCTGATTTTGTTACCTGCATTGTGGTTTTATAAAAGACACCTTGTCCTTACCAATATACTCTCAAGTATTTAGGAGTAAAAAGTCATGAGGTCCTCAATTTACTTTTTTTTTTTTTTTTTTTGTCTTTTGTCTTTTTTAGGGCCCTACCTACAGCATATGGAGGTTCCCAGGCTAGGGGTCAAATTGGAGCTGAAGCTGCCGGCCTACGCCACACACAGCAATTCGGGATCCGGGCCACATCTGCCAACTACACCACAGCAATTCGGGATCCGGGCCACATCTGCCACCTACACCACAGCTCACGGCAACGCCGGGTCCTCAACCCACTGAGCGAGGCCAGGGATCGAACCCGCAACCTCATGGTTCCCAGTTGGATTAGTTTCTGTTGCGCCATGACAGAAACTCCCTCAATTTACTCTTAAGTGATACGGGGGGGGGGGGGGGATGTGTTTGTATGTCTACATACTATGTATACTATACATACAAAATAGAAAATAGAGTATATTATACACACACATCTGAAGAGAGAATTATAAAATAAGCAAAATATGAATAACTGGTGACTGTATAAAGGATAGATATGAAATTATGTTAAAATAAAATTTATACACATAACAATGAACAACTCTGTGGTGCTTACTCTGTGCCAGGCTGTTCAAGTATTTCACATGTAGCAACACATCTGATACTTCCAAGAGCCTTATAAGGTATGTGGTACCATCATCCATGCTGTCATCTTCCTTCTGCAGATGGGGAAACAGACGCACAGAGCAGTTAAGCACTTGCCCACTGGCCCACTTGCAGCCTCTAGCCCAGCCTATGTGCCTTTGCCTTTCCCTCCCACTTCCTGAGCACTCCAAGCTCTCTTCCTCTTCCTCCCAGACCCCTAGGCCCACAGGTCCAGAAATTAGGTGTTTTTGGCATTGACCTGCAGATGGTGAACACTGGCTGGAGCTTTGAAGGAAAGAAGGTGGACCCTGATGGAACAGTGGCCCCAAAGTCAGAGCTGAGGGGGGAATGACTGAAAGCTGATGGCCACAGGGACTGGAGGAGACAGAGTGAGGGGAGGAAACAAGAGGACCAGCCTCGAGGGGCATCCACGGAGAGCAATGGGTGCACCAGGCCCCAGCCCCACAGTCACTGCGGGAGTAGCTTGGCAGGGGTGGCCATCGTCCCTGGCTCTCTGCCAGAAAGCACTGAGAGAGGTTTGCCCCCACACCCCCAGGGAGGCTGAGCCTCACTAGCAGAGGCGAGGTCTCAGAGCCAGGGGCAGCTGAGAGTCAGGGAGGATGCAGGGTTGGCTGGGCCTGCCCAGCCAGGCAGGGAAATGGGGGTGGGGAGGAAGACACTGACGTCTGGGCCAGCAGTGGCGTGGACCCCACCACCCCTCCCCACTGAAGGGCCTGTCACAAGGCGGCCGTGGCTCACACCCGCTTATCAGGGCTGGGGTGTGGAGAGGGTGTCACGGACGGGAGATAGGGCTGGGACAGGGCTGTCCACACCGGCCTGCTCTGCCTCCCTCATTCGCACCTCCTCAGAGGCCCCTCGGCCCACTTGTACCCCTCGGGCCCCAGGCTGCCACAGCCTGGCCCCTCCCCCCAGCACACCACCCCTGCAGGCCACCTCTCATGAAGGCGTGCTCTGCCGTGGACAACACAACAGGGAGGGAACCTGGAGACATCTGGCCCCAGATAGGAGACTAGGCCTAGGTAAGAGGACGCCTCTTACCTAAAATCAGACTGCAAGTATGCTTAGGAGCAGAGCAAGTCTCTGCCCCAAGACTAGAGCATGTCAGGGTCTCAGCCTCAGCCTGATACCCCTGAGGCAGAGTTCCAGGGCCACAGTGAAGGAGGCGTGAGGCACACATTGATTCCTAAGGAGCCTCGGTCTATTCAAGGTCCAGCCTCATCTGGAAGAGAGGACACAAACATGGCACACTGTCCTGGACTCCATGGACCTTGGATGAGATCCCAGGTCTCAGCCTGTGTCTAAAACGCAATGACAGCGAGAGGGGAACAGCTTCCTAGGCAGTTCGGGGCAGGGAGGAGCAGAGAGGCAATGGGGGCACAAAGCACAGAAGCAAGGAGGCCAGGGAGAAGTCTGGGGCCCATCAGGGGAGGTGGTGGGAGCTAAAATATGCATCCTGCCTGGTGGGCTAAGGAGGAACCAGTTGGGCCGGGGCTGTGCTGAGGCTTTGGAGATGCTGCGGGAAGCCTGGCAAATTCAAGGCCACTGCCTGCCAGCTCCCCACCCCCATAGCCTTAGAAGACATTTGGGAAGAAAAGATCCCTGGGGTATAACCAGAGGCAGGAAATCCTGGGCCTGGAGAAGAACTGGGGCTGGGAGAAGGCAAGGATAGAAATAATTCCAAGATTCTGGCTGGGGGTGGGGGCCAGGGCAGGGGTCCATACCTGCACACAGCTGGAAGACTTAATTTTAACTCTGCTTCTCCTTGGCCCCAACACACAAAAGCTCTGCTCAGCACACTCTGACTGGCACCGCCTTGCTTCCATCTTCCCACTAGGATGGACAGCCTCCAGGCCAGACCCTCTGGAGGCTGGTGAAGGGTGAGTGGGGAAAGCACGTGGGGAGCTCAAACCTGCCAGAAACACCGGGAGTCATCCCAGACCCAAGCACATAGCCAGGGCCCTGCAGACCAAGGCCCGTGCCATCCTGCCCCCTCTGAGAAGCCTTGCCCACAGCCAGTCTGTCAACTGGTCAAACTGGTCTCTTCAGGGGGACTGACCCACCGGCCAGGCCCTAGTCCCCAGCCTTCCCGGATTCTCTCATAAGGACAATGAGCATGTTGGGACTCAAGCAGGATAAACTCAACATTTCTGACTTGCTTGTAACTCTAAAACATTTCTTGGACACCTGTTATTTACAAACCCCTCTGGAGCTCCCAGAAAAGTCAACTCCACTATCTGCCTGTCTCCAGGAAGTCAGCAGGCCTAGTAGGGCTAAGGCAAGTAAATGATGAATGACTGAATTACAAAGCAAAGTAAAATAATTACCCTTGGGGCACAGAGGGCAACATTAGACTGGGAGCCAGAAAAACCTAAGTTGTAAATTCCTAGAGTTTAAGCGTCCTCATTTGTGAAAGATGGTGAACAGCAGGTATCTGAATGGCAGATGGAGTAAACTCTGATGTGAACTCACTTTGTAACCCACAAAGCACTGACAGGGCCAAAGGGTTTTAGCAACGCAATATAGTCTCAGACAGAATTGCTTCCGCCTGGTCCAGCGCTTAACACCATTCTAAGCTTAGGCCCTCCCTGTCACCTTCTCAGGACAGGATGACCTGATCAGCTACTGCCTTTGTCTGCTCGGGCTGCTAATGGACTGGGGCCCCTTATAAACAGAACTGTATTTCTTATAGTCCTAGAGATGGAGAAATCCAAGATCAAGGTGCTTGTAGATTTGGAGTCTGGTGCGGTCCGGCTTTCTGGCTCAGCCCTCTCTCCAGTGTCTTATGTGAGAGAAGGGCCATGAGAGCTTGCTGGGCTCTTTCTCATAAGGGCACTAAGCCCGTCCATGAGGGCAGAGCTCATCACCTCCCAAAGGCCCCACCTCCTAATAGCATCACACTGGTGACCAGGTTTCAACGCACAGATTTAGGGGGACACACACTCGCATTAACTCACCGTCATTGGCTGTCATTCATTCAGGGCTTGCCAAAGTGCCTACGCAATCTTGTTCAAACCTCAACCTGTTCCAGATAAGGAAAGAGACTCAGAAGGATGAAGATGGTGGCCCACGGCTGCCATGCCAAGTGGGAAGATGGGCTGGTCAGCCAAGTGTGCACACCTGCACAGGGCAGGTGTCCACAGCGCTGGACCAGCCACACTGTGTGCATCCAGAGGTGCAGTGGGCAGTCTCCCCGTCCCAGTGATTCACAGGCAGACTGTCATGGAGAACTAGCTCTGCATTATGCAATCAATTCAGTGTTTGTTTTGTGTGTGTGTGTGTGTGTGTTTTTCCAGCCTTGCCTGTGGCATGTGGAAGTTCCTAGGTCAGGGATCGAACCTGCACCACAGCTATAACCAGTACCACAGCAGTGACAATGCCTAATCCTTAACCTGCTGAGTCACGAGGGAACACCTAGTGTTTTTTTTATTTTTTCCATTATAGTTGATTTACAGTGTTCTGCCAGTTTCTACTGTACAGCAAAGTGACCCAGTAATACATATATATAAATATATATATACACACAAGCATATATATACATATATTCTTTTTCTCACATTATCCTCCATCATGTTCCATCACAAGTGACTGGATATAGTTCCCAGTGCTATACAGCAGGATCTCATTGCTCATCCATTCCAAATGCAACAGTTTGCACCTATCAACCCCAGATTCCCAGTCCATCCCACTCCCTCCCCCTCCCCCTCGGCAACCATGAGTCTGTTCTCTAAGTCCATGAGTTTCTTTTCTGTGAGAAGGTTCATTTGTGCCATATATTAGATTCCAGATATGTGATATCATATGTATTTGTCTTTCTCTTTCTTACTTAGTATGAGAGTCTCTAGTTCCATCCATGTTGTTGCAAATGGTATTATTTTGTTCTTTTTTATGGCTGAGGAGTATTCCATTGTGTATATATACCACATCTTCTTAATCCATTCATCTGTTGATGGACATTTAGGTTGTTTCCATGTCTTGGCTATTATGAACAGTGCTGAAGTGAACATACAGACGCATGTATCTTTTTCATTGAAAGTTTTGTCCAGATATATGCCTAAGAGTGAGATTGCTGGGTCATATGGTAGTGCTTTTTTTTTTAAAAGACACAGAAGAGGGAGTTCCCTTTGTGGCTCAGTGGAGCCAATTAGGAACCTTGAAGATGCGGGTTTGATCCCTGGCCTCATTCAGTGGGTTAAGGATCTGGTGTTGCCATGAGCTATGGTGTAGGTTGTAGATGCAGCTAGGATCCCACGTGGCTATGGAGTAGGACAGCATCTGTGGCTCTGATTCAACCCCTAGCCTGGGAATTTCCATATGCCACACCTGTAGCCCTAAAAAACAAACAAACGAACAAACAAAAAGACACAGAAGAGAACTGAACTTAAGTTCTAAAAATATCAGAGCCCATTATTATCACATGAAGATTGTGGGGTGAATGTGTGAAGCAGGTTGCCATGTAAAATGAATTTTTTACCAAAGTGACCTTCCTTGGCTCTGTCTCCTTCAATGTTTTTAACAGACACTTTGAAGGCTTATTTATCTAATCTGCAATCTCAAAGCTGGGAGGCGTAGCTAACTTGTCAGATGGCCAAATCAAGGACCATCAATAATGTGAACTCGCTTGAAGATGGGTAGAAACTATAATAAAACCTTAACAGCTGGGCATACATATAATGTCATATTTGAGTTCCAAAAACTGACTATGTAAGCACATGATGGGAAAGTGACTTGACAGTAGGTCATGTGGAAAAGACCTGAAGCTGTTAGTTGGAGTGAGCTCCACAGGAACCAGCAGTGCAGTACAGTGAGAAAAGTGGGATGTCAACCCCCCGACTCAATTCAGCACAACCACTACCTCATCCTGAAGCTTTGCTTAGATGTGGAGGGCCTATAAAGTCATGCTGACAGGTCTAAAACCCACGAATGCCTGAGTATGAACTGAAATGCCCTGATATCTTTAGCGTGATCTAAAAATCAAGATTTTCGAATTAGGTTAAGATGGCGGAGGAGTAGGATGTGGAGCTCATCCTCTTCCACAAATAGATCGGGAAAAAAAAACAAAAACAAAAACAATTCACACAGAACATCTACTGAACACTGGCAGAAGACCTCAGACTTCCAAAAGGGCAAGAAAACCTCCACGCAGCTAGGTAGGACAAAAGTTTAAAAAAGGGGTGGGGCGGGGAGAAAGAGGAGCAGGGACGGGACCAGAGTTCCTAGGAGGGAGCTGTGAAAGAGAGGAGGAATCCGTACCCGGGAGTACGGGGAGATCATCCAGGATGGAGGAGGAGCCTCAAAGCCTCAGAGAAAGCACAGCAGCCAGTCTGAGCAGGCAAAGCACAGACAGCTGCACAGATGGTCGGTGCCACAGCCTGGTGCATCCCAGCCTGAGATACTCGGGCAGAGTCTGGGTGCTGAGGCTCCAACTTCGGAGGTCAGTCCCAGGGAGAGGACTGCGCGGTTGGCTGCATAGAAAAAGCCTGAGGGGCTAGGGAGCAGTGCACCACAGCCAAGGGAGTGCGGAAGGAGGCCTAGGCCTGCAGAGAAGCAAGGTGTCACTGTTGCAGAGCATGAAGGGAGGGAAGCAGGATGGCCAGGGAACTTCTTTCTCTGCACACACACAGGCTTTCAGGCAGCAGGGCACCTCTTACACAGGATGGGGTGGATGCAAGCTGCCACAGCCAGCTCAGACTCCAGAAGCTACCACCTGCCACCCCACTACCCAAGGGATCACCGCCACTGTGGTGGGCTCTACAATAGGCACCACCCACCGCCCCCACCTCCTTGGGAGCACACACGACCCACCACTGCCACTACTGCTGAGGGCCCTGTAACCAGGTTCTGCCCACTGCCCCCACCTTGCCATGGGTTGCCACCACTGCCAAGGGCTCTGAGACCAGGTACCACCTCAGAAGCTACCCACTGCCCTCACCTCCGGAGAGCATGCAGACTGTGTACCTGTGAGCCCCCTATCAAAGGGATAAAAGACTGCACACACTGAGGAAAGTGATAACACACATCCAAATGAAAAGCAGCCCTCACACAAAGATACACACAAATAGTAAATCCACACAAGCTACCCAGGAATGCTCCCAGGTATAAACAGTCCTCCAAGACAATAGTAGATAGGAGTTTCCATCATGGCACAGCGGAAACGAATCTGACTAGGAACCATGAGGTTGTGGGTTTGATCCCTGACCTCGCTCAGTGGGTTAGGGATCTGGTGTTGCTGTGAGCTGTGGTATAGGAGCTATAGCTCCAATTAGACCTCTAGCCTGGGAATCTCCATATGCTGCAGGTGAAGCCCTAAAAAGCAAAAAAAAAAAACCAGTAGGTAGCTGTTGCCCCTAAACTCACAGAGTAAGAGAAATATAAGCAAAATGATGAAGCAAAGGAACCATTCCCAGTTAAAATAATAGAACAATTCCCCTGAAGAAACAAACAATGAAACAGACCTCTTCAGTATAAGACACCAAATACAAAAAGGAGGTAATGAAAACACTGAGGGAATTAAGAAAGGCTATCAAAAGAAATGCAGATTACTGTAAAAAGAAACTAGAAACTCTAAGGAGGAGCCAAGAAAAATTACAAAATTCACTTGCCAAAACCTGAACTAAAGGCAATGTATAGCAGAATATATAATACAAAAGAACAAATACATGACTTAAAAGATAGAATAATGGAAATCACTCAATCAGCACAGCAGACAGAAAGCCAAATAGGAAAAAAAAAAAAAAATGAAAGCAATGTAAGAGATCTAGGGGATAATATCGTGCATGTCAACCTATACATATTAAGGATTCCAGAAGGAGAAGAAAGAAAAAATGGGATTGAAATTGTATTTGAAAAATGTATGGCAAAAAATGTTCCAAACCTAAAGAAAGAAATAGATATTCATGGAGTTCAGTGGTTAACGAATCCGACTGGGAACCATGAGATTGCAGGTTCAATCCCTGGCCTTGCTCAGTGGGTTAAGGATCCGGCGTTGCTGTGAGCTGTGGTGTAGGTTGCAGACACGGCTTGGATCCTGCCTTGCTGTGGTTCTGGCGTAGGCCGGCATCTACAGCTCCAATTCGACCCCTAGCCTGGGAACCTCCATATGCTGCAGGAGCGGCCCAAGAAATGGCAAAAAGACCCCCCCCCAAAAAAAAAGAAATAGATATTCAGATACAGAAAGCACAGATGGTCCCAAACAAGATGAACCCAAACAGACCTGAACCAAGACACAGTATAATAAAAATAGCAAAAGTTAAAGATAAGGAGACAATTATAGCCAAGACATGGAAACAACCTAAATGTCCAGTGACAAAGGAGTGGATAAAGACATGGTACATATACACAGTGGAATATTACTCAGCCATTAAAAGGAATGAAATAACAGCATTTTTAGCAACATGAATAGACCTAGAAATCATCATGCTAAGTCAGTCAGTCAATGAGACATCACTATCAAATGCTATCACTTACATGTGGAATCTGAAAAAAAGACACAAAGACACAATGAACTTCTTTGCAGAACAGATACTGACTCACAGACTTTGAAAAACTTATGATTTCCAAAGGAGACAAGTTGGAGGGTGGGGGATAGGCTGGGGGTTTGGGATGGAAATGCTATAAAACTGGGTTGTGATGATAATTGTATAACTACAAATGTAATAAATTCATTGAGTAATGTATTAAAAAAAGATAAGGAGAAGATTATAAAGGCAGCAAGAGAAAAACCAAAGAGTTAATTACAAGGGAATCTCCATAAGGCTATCAGCTGATTTCTCTATGGAAACACTACAGGACAGAAGGGAGTGGCAAGATACATTCAAATTTCTGGAAGGGAAAAATCTGCAACCTAGAATACTCTACCTAGCAAGATTATCATTTAAAACAGGAGAAACAGGAGTTCCCGTCATGGCTCAGCAGTAATGACCTGACTAGGATCTGTGAGGACACAGGCCTAAACCCTGGCCTCACTCAGTGGGTTAAGGATTTAGCATTGCTATGAGCTGATGTGTAGGTCACAGACGCAGCTTAGATCTGATGTTGCTGTGGCTGTGGTGTAGGCCAGCTGCAACAGCTCCGATTTGACCCCCTAGCCTGGGAACTTCCATATGCTGTGACTGCAGCCCTAAAAAAGAAAAATAATAAAAATAAATGAGGAGAAATAAATTATTTTTCAGACAAGCAAAAACTAAAAGAATACAGCAATACTAAGCCTATTCTAAAAGAAATATTGAAAGGTGTATACTGAACAGAAAAGAAATAAGATACAGGACAGAGGAAATCACAATTGGAAGGTAATCACTTAAATAAGCAATTATACAGATCAAAAAGAAAAAAAAATCTCTTTGTGAAAGGAACAATAAACACAGGGAACAGCAAAAAGATAAACATGAAGATATGAAAAAGGTCATCAAAATCCTAAAATGTGGGGAAGGAGAGTAAGAAAATGTAGACTCCTTTTTTTCGGAATGTGTTTGAGCCTATATCACTATCAGTCTAAAGCAAGTGGTTACAGGAAGGCATTAATATACTCGAAAAACAGGACAAGCACAAATCAAAAGCAAACAATAGATACCAAAAAAACACAAAGAAGAGGACACCAGCATAAAATAAAAAGGAAATCATCAAACCACAAAAGGAAAAAGTGAGGATAAACATGCAATCAACTGGAAAACAAGGTTTAAAATGGCAATAAATACATAGGTATCAATAATCACCTTAAAAGTCAATGGACTGAATGCTCCAGTCAAAGCATACAGAGTTGCAGACTGGATTAAAATACAAGAGCCTACAATATGCTGCCTATAAGAGACTCACCTTGGGGCAAAGCACAAACATAGATTGAAAGTGAGGGGATGGAAAAAGCTATTTCATGCAAATGGAAACAAGAAAGTGGGAGTCGCCATACTCATATCAACAAAATAGACTTTAAAACAAATGCCATAAAGTAAGATAAAGAAAGAGACTATAGTGTTAAAAGGATTAATTCAAGAAGAGGATATTACACTTATCAACATATATGCACCTAATACAGAAGCACCCAAATAACTAAAAAAAATACTAACAGACATAAAGAGAAAAATTGATAGGAATACAAAATAGTAGGAGACTTCAACACCCAACTTACCATGGACAGCTCTTTTAGACATAAAATCAATAAAGGAACAGAGATCCTAAATGACACAATTGAACAGTTAGACTTAATTGATATCTTCAGGACATTAAATCCAAAAAAATCAGAATGTACATTCTTTTCACATGCACAGAGAACATTCTCTAGGATTAACCACACATTACGGCACAAAACTAACCTCAACAAATTTAAGCATAGAGAAAGTATTTCAAGCATCTTCTCTGACCAACATGGCATGAAACTGGCTATCAACCATAGTAAAAGAAATGAGAAAAAATCTGACTACATGGAGACTAAACAGCAGGTTACTAAAATACAAATGGGTCAATGAGGTGATGAAAAAGGAAATTAAAAAATACCTTGAGATAAATAACAAAGAAACTATAACCATACAAAACCTACAGGATGCCAAAAAACCAGTTCTTAGAGGGAAGTTCATAGCGATACAGGCCTTCCTCAAAAAACAAAAATCTCAAATAACCTAAACTACCACCTAAAAGAATTAGAAAAAGAAGAAAAAAGAAAATCTAAAGTCAGCAGAAGGAAGGAAATAATAAAGATCAGAGAGGAGGAGTTCCTATTGTGGCTTAGCTGGTTAAGAACCCAACTAGTATCCATGAGGATGTGGGTCTGACCCCTGGCCTCACTCATTGGGTTAAGGATCTGGCGTTGCCGTGAGCTGTGGTGTAGGTTGCAGGTGTGGCTCAGACCCCATGTTGCTGTGGCTGTGGTTTAAGTCAGCAGCTGCAGTTCCAATTTGACTTAGCCTGGGAACTTCCATATGCTTCAGGTACAGCCCTAAAAAGACCAAAAAAAAAAAAAAAAAAAAAAAAAAGAGAGAGAGACAGAGAGAGTTTAAAAAAAAAATAGAAAAAAAAATCCGTAAACCCAAGAGCTGCTTCTTTGAAAGGGAGCAAAACTGACAAATCTCTGGCCAGGCTCACCAAGAAGAAAAGAGAGATAACCCAAATAAACAATATAAGAAATGAAAAAGGGGAACCTCAACTGATACTGCAGAAATACCAAAAAAAAAAAAGTAACAGTATTCTATAAACAATTATCTGTCAACAAATTTTACAACCTAAAAGAAATGTACAACTTACATAGAGTCCACCAAAATTGAACCAGGCAGAAAACAATGATAATTTGAACACACTGATCACTAGAAATGGAATAGAATCGTTTGAAAAAAAAAAAACTCCCTACAAAAAAAAGTCCCGGACCAGAACTGCCAGAGTAATCCTGAGAAAAAAAAACAAAGCAAAAAGCATAACTCTCCCAGACTTCAGATAATACTACAAAGCTATAATAATCAAAACAGCATGGCAGTGGTATGAAAACAGACATCTGGATCAATGGAACAAAACAGAGAGCCAAGGAGTTCTCACCACAGCACAGTGGTTAAGAATCCGACTGCAGTGGTACAGGTTGCTAGAGGTGTGCATTCAATCCCTTGACCAGCACAGTGGATTAAAGGATTTGACATTGCCACAGCTGCAGCATAAGTCACACCTGTGGCTTGGATTCAATGCCTGGCCCAGGAACTTCCACATGCCACTGGTGTAGCCATAACATTTTTCGAAAATTTAAAAATTTTAAAAAGAATAGAGAATCCGACTAGGAACCATGAGGTTGTGGGTTCAATCCCTGGACCTGCTCAGTGGATTAAGCATCCAAGCGTTGCCATGAGCTGTGGTGTAGGTTGCAGACACGGGCCAGGATCTGGCATTGCTGTGGCTGTGGTACAGGCCAGCAGCTTTAGCTCCAATTAGACGCCTAGACTGGGAACCTCCATATGCTGTGGGTATGGCCCTAAAAAAAAGGAAAAAAAATAAATAAATAAAATAAAATAAAAAGAAAAGAGAGCCCAGAAATAAACCCATACTGATACGATCAATTAATCTTTGACAAAGGAGGCAAGAATATAAAATGGGAAAAAGTCTCTTCAGCAAATGGTGCAGGGAAAATTGGACATCTGCATGTAAATCAGTGAAATTAGAACACACCCTCATACCATGCACAAAAATACACTGAAAATGGCTTAAAGACTTAAACATAGACATGGCACCATTAAACTCCTAGAAGGGAACATAGGCAAAACATTCTCTGACATCAATCATACAAATGGTTTCTCAGGTCAGTCTCCCAATGCAATAGAAATACAAACAAAAATAAACAAATGGGACCTAATCAAACTTACAGTTTTTTGCACAGCAAAGGAAACCATTAAAAAAAAAAAAAAAAAAAAAAGACAGCCTACAGAATGGGAGAAAATATTTGTAAATGATGCAATCAACAAGGGGTTAATCTCCAAAATACACAAACAAGTCACACAACTCAACAACAAAAAAAACAACCCAATCAAAAAATGGGCAGAAGATAAAATAGACATTTCTCCAAAGAAAATATACAGATGGTCAGTAGGCACATGAAAAGATGCTCATTATGACTAATTATTAGAGAAATTCAAATCAGAACTACAATGAGGTACTACCTCACACTGGTCAGAGTAGTCAACATTAATAAGTCTATAAATAACAAATGCTGGAGAGGGTCTGGAGAAAAAGGAACCCTCCTACACTGTTGGTGGGAATGTAAACTGGTACAACCACTATGGAAAACAGTGTGGAGGTTTTTCAGAAAACTAAATATAGAACTACCATATGATCCATCAATCCCACTCCTAGGGATATATCCAGACAAAACTATAATTCAAAAAGATACATGCACCCCTCTGTTCATAGTGGTACTGTTCACAATAGCCAAGACATGGAAACAACCAAAATGTCCATCGACAGATGAATGGATTAAGATATGGTATATGTATACAATGAAATATTACTCAGGCATAAAAAAGAATGAAATAATGCCATTTGCATCAACATGGATGCAACTAGAGATTCTTATACTAAGTGAAGTCAGAGAAAGACAAATATCATATGATATCACTTATATGTGCAATCTAAAATATGACACAAATGAACCTATCTACAAAACCGAAACAGACTCACAGACATACAGAACAGACTTGTGGTTGCCAAGGGGGAGGAGGGAGGGAGTGGGATAGACTGGGTGCTTGGGGTTAGCAGATGCAAACTATTAGATTTAGAATGGATAAAAAACAAAGTCCTACTGTACAGCACAGGGAAACTATTTCCAATCTCCTGCCAGAGACCTTGATGGAAAAGAATATATATAAAACTGAATCACTTTGTTGTATAGCAGAAATTGGCACAATATTGCAAATCAACTATACTTTAATAAAAAATATAATCTTTTTTTAAAGAATCAAAATTCTCTACCATTGATGTGGAGATGCAGGAGTGAAAACAGCATGGGAATAACTACAAGGCTGCTGGAAATTCAGTTCAGAGGGGAGCATAGTGACACGGCTGGAGGATAGCAGATGGGGTTCACCTCTAGAGGTGGGTGGCAGGTACCCAGAACTTTGCATAAAGAGCCGCCTTCGGGCTTCTGGAAAAACATCGAGACCCCACCATCACCTCTCCAACAAGGAGAGCAGAGAAAGTCACAGATTTTCTGGTCACAGTGACATTTTAGCTTTTTCCCCCTGAGAAGAAGACTGGCACAAGCTGATGAGGAACAGAGTGACAGCACAGGCTGCTAGTGATTAGGCTATGGTGTTCTTACCCCCAACTTCTTATTTACCCAAACAAAGTAGAACAAGGTCAACAATTACCATCTTACTTAAAGCCTTTAGACAAACACAAAAACACCACAAAAATTGTTCTTGCAACACCACCTGGAAGAACAACAGAGACAGGACACATTCAGACAAATTCCTGTGCCCTATTTGAAGATGTTTTACCACCTATGCCTATGATAGTCCGTGAAAGGATTCCACGTAAACCCAAATCTACAGATCAGGCTCAGAAAAGAGCCATTGTTTCCCCCAGAGGTAATATCTTTGGCCCAACCACCACCCAACCTGGCCAGGTGGACAGGCAGGCACAGGGCAAACAAGCCAGAAATCTGCAACACAGACCCTCCTTGGGTTCCTTAATCTCTGGAACAAAAAGCTCCTCTGGAAAGCAAGGGACTCATCAATCTGGCATCAGCCAGTCACCAGCAGAACTGCATTTCTGAAGGTAAGTCCAAACTCTGATAAACCCCCAAAAGCACAATTCTCTACCTTTCAAATACCTGACTGTTTCTTCCCAAAGAACTAACGAGGGCTCAAGTCAGAGAATACTGAAGTCCTTTTGATTTGATGGCAGACAAGAAAATCCAGACCGCTCTTACCAAGCAGGCCCCAGGATCACAAGACACCACTGCAGGATGTCTTTCTGAGTCAGAAGCTTCCATGCCGGGGAAGATTTTAATGCACCCCAAGCTGTCTTTCCTAGCCCTGTGTGCCTCATTCCTTGTGGATGACATCTTTAGGAAGATGAACCTTGGGCAAAATGTTTAGGTTCTCCAGGCTTCAATTTCCTTACGGGTAAAACAAGGACAGATTTACCTCAGAGGTTGGTTATAACATAACACCTGTAAAGCAATGAGTTTAGTATCGAGAACATAATAAGTGAGCAGAAAATGTAGTTGTTGAGTGAAATGTGACAGAAGTGCAGGAAGAGCAGTTCCATGAGAAGAGAAACAGGAAACAAATATCCAATACATATGGTCAGCATAATACATAGAAGATATCTAAACGCCATCCCTAAGACCAGCTCAAGTCCTAGGGAAAGAAAACATTAAAAAAAAAAAAAAAAAGGGGGGGGGGGAAAGGAAATGTGTAACGTACAATATTGGGTTCCAAGGAGGCCGCACAGGTACACCAATGACACTCTATTATGAGTGGAGGCAGAAAATAGGCCTTCACACCCTCTCCATCCAGAGGGACACACACAGCACCACCTGCAGACCCAACCCTCCCCTTAACCTGACATAGACCACCATCTGAGGGTGTTAGTTTCCTATGTAATCAGTTTCCACATCAAAAAAAAAAATGCTAACCAAAAAATTTGACATCTTTCATCTGTGGGAGAGAAATCTTTTTTTTTTTTTTGCTTTTTAGGGCCGCATCCACGGCATATGGAGGTTCCCAGGCTAGGGGTCAAATTGGAGCTACAGCTGCTGGCCTACACCACACTCAGCAACTCAGGATCCGAGCCACGTCTGTGACCTGCACCACAGCTTGCGACAATGCCAGATTCTTAACCTACTGAGCGAGGCCAGGGATCAAATTCTCAACATCATGGTTTGTAGTCGGATTCGTTTCCACTGCGCCACAATGGGAACTCCAAAATTTAGTCTTAAGTTTAGGATTCCATCTTTTTAAAGTAGAGCCACTAAAACACAGTAGCCTAAAGAGGCCGCACCTGCTTCATGGCACATGACGTCACATTTCTGGGCTAAGAACTACGAGGGCTTTCTCTCCAGGACTTCCGACTGCTCCAGGGCTCTGAGTTCTTCAAGTTTCTTCTTGTAGCGAGTCATGAAGTACTCGTCGGGTTCGATGCCTGCGCTCCTCAAATTTTCCATGACCTTTTCCAGTCTGAGTACTGATCGGGCTCCCTCAATCTTTCTTGTGCTCAGGTACAAAGTGAACTCCCGGAAATCCAGGAGCTTACAGGTGTCCACCTCACAGATGTTTCTGATGTCACTAGTTCTGTCCAGATGAGGGAAAAACACCAGGCCTGACAACTTCTCCAGATCCCGCAGGCTCACCTGGAACTCACTCAATTGAGGCTGGAAGCCGATGGCCTCATTGGGCACCACAAAGGCCCCCAGTGCCAGGGGCTCAGCAGACTCTGGGCTTCTGCGTGCCAGGATCACCTTGTAGAGGTGCGAGGGCACTGCCACGTTGTCCTTGCCAATCACCTAAGAACAAAAAGCAACCATATTAACGATGGTAATTTGCACTAGCAGGTCCCAAATTTTTCCTGAAAAGACCTTTAGATGCTGGAGTTCCCGTCGTGGTGCAGCGGAAACGAATCCGACTAGGAACCATGAGGTTGCGGGTTCCATCCCTGGCCTCACTCAATGGGTTAAAGATCTGGCATTGCCGTGAGCTGTAGTGTAGGTTGCAGACGCGGCTCAGATCCCACACTGCTATGGCTGTGGTGTAGGCCGACAGCTGTAGTTCTGATTGGACCCCTAGCCTAGAAACTTCCACGTGCTGCAGGTGCAGCCCTAAAAAGCAAAAAAAATAAGAATAAAAAATAAAATAAAAATAATAAAGACCTTTAGATGCATTTCTGAAAATGCACTTATAAGCTACCCCACCCCATCCCAATGGATCTAAATTCAGCTGCCAAAGGTAGTAATAAACCATACCACAGATTCAGAGAAGATGAGCATTTAACAGGTAGATTCCCATCATCTTTAAAGTGATCACCCCAAAGAGCATGGGCCCCATTCTCTGTTCTGTTTTACAAAGAGAATGCCATGAGTTGAGTCTGGGTTTTTGGTTTTGTTTTGTTTCTTTTTTCTTTTTCACCTGTGCCCACTGCATATAGAAGTTCCTAAGCCAGGGATCAAATCCAAGCCACAGCTGCAATTTACATCACAGCTGCAGCAATGCTGGATTCTTAACCCTGTATGCCACAGGGGGAACTCTGAGGTTTTTTTTTTGTCTTTTTGTCTGTTTTTTTTTGTTGTTGTTTTGTTGTTGTTGTTGTTGCTATTTCTTGGGCCGCTCCCACGGCATATGGAGGTTCCCAGGCTAGGGGTCCAATCGGAGCTGCAGCCACCGGCCTACGCCAGAGCCACAGCAACGCGGGATCCGAGCCGCGTCTGCAACCTACACCACAGCTCACGGCAACGCCGGATCGTTAACCCACTGAGCAAGGGCAGGGACCGAACCCGCAACCTCATGGTTCCTAGTCGGATTCGCCAACCACTGCGCCACGACGGGAACTCCGGGAACTCTGAGTTTTTTAATGGACAGGAAAGGCTGTCACTTTTCCTTTGTCTCGTAATCAGAACTTCTGGTGCTCTAAACATTCGAAGGTCAAATTGCCAGCTTGGGAACTCCCAGCTCTAGAAGTAAAAATACGGCCTTCAGTTTATCAAATTCACTACGGAGCTAAACAAGTAACCTTTCAAGAAACAGCTGGACAACCACATCGGTACTGCTATCTCCAGCACTGCCTAGACAGTGGCTCATTTTTAAATTACACTAGGCAAATGTAAATGCTGTTCGCTCAGAGTTTTGCACACTCTGGGGTCTGCTACCCAACACAGAGCTTCTGAATGTATCATCAAATCAAACACTTTGGAAAGGTATCCACACAACAAAGAGGCCAGAGCCAGGGTCAGACCTGAAAACAACTTGGTTGCCTGTGTAGGTTGGCCATAATAATGAAATAACACTGTTATGAAACCTTTTCAAATTTCCTTCCAATTGGCTTAAAAGCCATTATCTGTTTTCCGAAAAAGAAAAAATGAACATCCATTTCCTTAATGGTCTCCAATAAAATGACACAATTCAACTGCAATGTGCCTGCGGAACTGCTGCTCCTCCAGGCCCCCCCTTGGTAAGGCCTCCCCTCAAGACCAAACCCGCTTGCTGTGGGAGGCCCCCCTGGGAGGCCAGATAAGGCAGAGGGGTGAGAGCTACCAATAATTCTCTTCTGCTTTTCCCAAGCTCCTGCCTGCATGGCACACAGCCTAATGACACTGAGGCCACCTGCTGTCTAGCATGCATGGAGGTCCCGCCGCCAAGACCAACTATGGGGCTGAGGGGAAGACCCATCCGAGGGAATGATTTCCATAACCACCTGTCTTAGAAGTTAGTGAGGAGTTCCCGTTGTGGCGCAGTGGTTAATGAATCCGACTAGGAACCATGAGGTTTCGGGTTCGATCCCTGGCCTTGCTCAGTGGGTTAAGGATCCAGCGTTGCCGTGAGCTGTGGTGTAGGTTGCAGACGCGGCTCGAATCCCGCGTTGCTATGGCTCTGGTGTAGGCCAGTGGCTACGGCTCCAATTAGACCCCTAGCCTGGGAATCTCCATAAGCTGCGGAAGCAGCCCTAGAGAAGGCAAAAAGACCAAAAAAATAAAATAAAAAAAGAAGTTAGTGAAACTGGTTGGTCAGGGTGTAGTTTAGAGTAAGGTTTATGAAATTACAGAACCTACAGACACAAAATCTCCACCCTCTTCCTAAAAGTCATTTATGTGGCTGGGAAAATAAACATGCTCCTTGACAAAAAACATACTGAAGGTGAACTCAATGGAAGTCCACAACAGGCCCACAGACCACGAAGAGATGTTAACTCGGCAAAGCAACTCAGAGGCCCTGTGCCTGGCACTGCTGGAAACACAGACAGGAATAAGCTTTAAAGTAAATGCAGCTGGTGCTGTTCTCAAGAAGCTTCCCATCCAGGGGGGTCAACACCCACAGTAGGCAGAACGGGGTGAGATGCCAACATGGTATCAAGAACAGCACTGAGGTGGTGGCTGCAGGGGAGGTCAGGGACCAGAACTGAGGGCACAGCTGCAGCGGAGCCATAGTTTACAAGGTTTGGGGGAGTGTTAAAGGGGCTTCACATGTTCCAGGCACTAACTAGCTGGGAGCCAACATTAAGCAAATCCTTGGTGCCATCTGGTGGACATCCTCCATCACTGCAGCAAAGTTCTCAGACTCCCAACTACAAGTCATTTGATTATTTTCTCTCCTCGTGGACCATCTACAAATGACAACCCTCAAAAATAATTAATCGGTCATGCCCATCTGCTGCCAACCAGGGCTTCTAATCAGGTGTATTAAATTCCAGCCAAAAGCAAAGAAGCTTAAGATTCATGGCTTTACCTCATGGAAAGGTATCAGTTCTATTAGATTTATAAAAACACACATAGCTAGAAGACCTCTAATACTACTACTCCTGAGAAAACTCACGGACACAGAAAGTCCTCGTAGGACCACAAAGTGTGACTCTTCCACCCATGACCACCTCATAAAATGTCAACAAAAGAGGGGTAAAATACTATTCCCAGAAATAAAAAGAAAATGAAAACTCAGCCATTCCTTATTTCTCTGATTCAGTCTGCTTTGTTTTCAGGAAGTAAACACCTTTAACTGTAACAGGGGAACCAGTCCTAAGTGGAAATTCAGAAAACTCATTGTTTCTTCCCTGAACACTAAAATTAAAAAAAAAAAAAAATTCTGAAACATTTCAGAGCTACCCTCCCCGTAGAGAACTCAATCTACCTAATAAATTCTTCCCACTCTGGGAAAAACTGGAAGACTTTCATAAAGTGTTTCTAGAAACTTGGGTACTGAAGTAGAATGGTTCAGCATATGGAAACCCCAGAGACCTAGGGCTTTGTCTCCAAGCTGCAAGTCCTGTCCACCAATATCTTCTCTATTCATTCATAAAACAGGTAATAACAATCTCAAGCTGCCTGTCTCATAGAATAGTTATGAAGATATAAAAACACATTAGTTAAAAAAAAAAAAAAAGTAGTTCCTGTTGTGGCTCTGCAGTTACAAACCTGAGTAGTTTCCATGAGGATGCAAGTTCAACCCTCAGCCGGGGAACTTCCATATGCCAAAGAGGCAGCGCTAAAAAGAAAAAAAAAAAAAAAAAAAAGGAATTCCTGTCATGGCTTAGGGGTTAAGAACCCGACTAATACCCATGAGGACTTGGGTTTGATCCCCAGCCTTGCTCAGTGGGTTGCTGTGAGCTGTGGTGTAGACCGGCAGCTGCAGCTCCAGCTCCAATTTGAGCCCTAGCCCGGGAACTTCTATAAGCTGCAGGTGCAGCCCTAAAAAGAAAGGAAAAGATTTTGATATCTTCAAGCCCTATGTAAAAAGCTATTTTTGTAGTGGATGTCACTGAAAAGATAGGACTGCAATTGCATTTGGTACAAAAGATGGCTCTGCAGAGGGACAGTGGGGAAACACAGGAACAAGCAAGATTAGACCAGTTCAAGGTGGACAATAGGGTGTCAGGAGAAGAAAACAGGTAGTGCATAAATGATGCCCTAAACAAAGGACCCAAGGTCTTAACTCGAACCAAGTCTTCAGTATCAGCAAATTATATTATTTTCGTATAAGATTTAGGTATTAAAAATACTTGTACCAAGGAAATCCTTGCTGCTGGTAAATTACCAAAAAAAGCAATGAACTCCTGTCAAGATTGTAACAAAAACTGGAAATCAACTGTGAGTGACTAGAAAATACAATATACATAAACAATCATAAAGCTGACAATCACTGGAGACCTGAAATTAGTTTTAGTACATGCTGGCCTAAGCTTGTTTCCTCCCATCCGAGAGAGAGAGAGAGAGAGAGATGACAATTTGCTCCCCTATCCCACCCGCCCACAACTTCACACACACAGAGAGGGACCTTCATGCTGACTCAGCACTGGAAGAGACTGGCCACAAACAACACCCAGGCTAGCCGCCTGTCATGTCATATATACAGCAACTATGCCTTAAATCAAATAGTAAGCAGCACTGCAAGGAAAAAACATGTATCTTGAGACTCAGATAGAGGTAAGATATCTGGTGACAGTCCCACGGAAAGACAAAAGAAGAAATTCCAAAAATAAAACTGTTGGACACATCTAAAGACAAAGAATAAAGTCATGCCCATCAAGTGAAAGAAAGAGACCATGACAGTGTGACAAAGAGGGACTCCTTAGAGGACAGAGGAACAGGAAGTGAGGTATCACAAGGGGTGGGGAGTTAGCAGGGGTGTGGCCCGCCCCGTGTGCCACCTGTAAAGCCCCTGTGGGAGCTCCACGAAAGGGCAAACCCTGGGAAATGGTGCTTCTCACACTGGGTACCTGCCCTGGATAGAGGGGGAGATGCCAAGTCTGCGAACCAAGCACATTGTCCCTGTCAATTCTACTGGGCAATTTAAGATGGGGGTAGGGAAATATTTAACCGATAACTTACTTCAATTAAAATAAACAGATATGGAAATGAACAAAAGATTGCCTCTAGATCTCTGGAGGCATATTTTCAATTTCCTCCCCTTCTACGAGTTGGTGGAAGTTTGGGAAATAATGCTGTAGAAGGAAAATGCAGACTGCTAAGTATTTCTAACATCACCGCCACCACCATCAAACTAAAATCTGAAGCTCACTTTCTTGTCAGGTCAATTATAATGTTCAGGCCAGAATCTTCAGGTATGTTTCACTTGTCTGGATTCCATCTCTTCCTGAAACAGGCACATCAGAGAAAGCACATGGATGACCTAAGCTATAATAAAGGGGGTGATTCTGATTAGAGCTGTCAGATGACTCACTTCTGATAAAATCACTGCTACTCACCTTCCCTAAGGCTCACATCCACTCAAGTCCTATGATGCCGTGATTCCTTCCTACATATTCTATCAGACGTTTCTGCCTGACTATAAGGAATCCTCCTCTTGGCCCACTTTCGGTTTATTTTTGCTTGCTAGCAAATATCACTTGTAACTGCTCTCCACCCACACCATTTTTACCTCCTGGCCTTCAGCTCCTATATATGAACATCACAGCAATCCCTTTACTGCAGATTTCTGAAAGATTCAAAAACCAATGCTATCAATGACGGGCAATTCTCATACAAGTAGAGAGATCTGTCCTTTGACAATTACTAGTGATGTGACTTGGACCTGACCCCTGAAAACCTAATTTCCTACCCTACAAAAGAAGATAACCACTACTTATCCGTAAGAGCTGTTTGTGAGGACTGACTGGGATAGCATGAATAAAGCTTCCTACAGAGTAGGTGGTGTATGTGGCCCCCGAAAAACGCCAGTTCAACTGCTTCACATCCTCTGAGGTCTTACATGTATACTGCATTACCTAGATAGAAAAGTAAATACAACCCTCATTTTTATTAGCTACATTCTCCTAAAATAAGGTTCAGAGCTTAGCTGTAAACAAGCAGCCAATACTGGAGTTCTCCTGTGGCTCAGTAGGTTAAGGATCTATTGTTATCATTGCAGTGACTTGGGTTGCTGTTGTGCACGGGTTCAATCCCTGGCCTAGGAACTTCCACATGCTGCAGGCACAGCCAAAAAAAAAATTAAAAATTAAAGAAGACTCTTCAAAAAAAGAAAGAAGTAAATATTACTAAATGGCTGGATTTAAGAAAACAAAACATGAACACTTCTCAGGCATTCTAACACACATAATTTCAAAACATTCCCTTGGAAACAAGAATTCATAATTCAAACATGTTTTTATTTTATTTTTGCTTTTTAGGGCTGCACCCATGGCACAAGGAAGTTCCAGGCTAGGGATCAAATCAGAGATGTAGCCACCAGGCTTTGTCACAGCCACAGTGACATGGGATCCGAGCCACATCTGCCACCTACACCATAGCTCACAGCAATGCCACTCTTCAACCCACTGAACAGGGCCAGGGATTGAACCCATATCCTCATGGATACTAGTCAGGTTCATTTCCACTGAACCACAATGGGAACTCCTAAACACGTTTTTATTTCTCAAGAGGCACAGACCCATCTTGAGGGATGAGCAATGCTGTGTCCCCTTCTCAGCTTCATTAAGGGACATGGTTTTATCCACAACTGTTCTATTATGAATTGTTAGAAAATAACCTGAACTTTTAGCTGGGCCCTCAAGGTTTCTACCGCCTGGTGCCTTCAAAACAACTTTTCACTTAAGTATAGCTGATTTACAACGTATTAGTTTTAAGTGTATAGCAAAGTGACTCAGATATACATATCTTTTCCAGATTCTTTGCCATTACAATTATTACAAGATACTAAATACAGTTCCCTGTGCCCTACAGTAGGTCCTAGTTGTTTATCCTTTCATTTTTGTCTCCTCCCCTATGTAAATGCTCAAATCCAACTGTCTGCAGGACTGTTTCTCTGCACGGAAACAGTCTTTCTCTCTCTTCCCCTCGCCCAGCTTTGCCTCCCATGTCTGTTTTCCTTAACCAAATTCACCCAAGTTTATATGTGTATGTATTATAAGGAAATGTATAAAGTTACTGACCCAATTAAATTCTTAAAATGACGAGTTGTGAGACAATTTTTCCAATTTAATTTACTGAAGGATATTTTGCTTTTGTGCTAATAGACATACTGGAGATTTTTAAATTTAAGCTTCACCTAATGAAGTTTCCTTGTGGCATAGTGGGTTAAGGATTCAGCATTGCCACAGCCGTGGGGCAGACCACAAGTGCAGAATGGGTTTGATCCCTGGCCCAGGAACTTTCATATGCCCTGAGTGCAGCTGCAAAAAAAAAAAAAAAAAAAAAAATTCACCTGACGTTTTTGCTCTTGTTTTTGTTTTTTAGGGCCACACCCATGGCATATGGAGGTTCCCAGGCTAGGGGTTGAATTGGAGCTGTAGCCAATGGCCTGCACCACAACCACATCAACACCAGATCCAAGCTGCGTCTGCAACCTACACCACAGCTCATAGCAACGCTGAATCCTTAACCCACTGAGCAAGGCCAGGGATTGAACCTGCATCCTCATGGATAATGGTTGGGTTCATTTCTGCTGAACCACAATAGCAACACCTGAAAGCAAGTTTGATCTAAAAAATAATGCTCAATCTAACAAAAGCTATAAAAGAAATGGTTAGTGAAAAATATAAAAACATATATAAAAGTAGATGTCACTTTGGTAAGATTTCCAAGAAAGATGAAAAACTGTATACCTGTCCAGGGATATAGATTCCTATCAACATTCAACTTTATATACACAAACATAACACACAGTTATCTGCTTTCTTTATAAGAAGAGTCTATAAATCTTCTCAAAAAGCATATGAATATTGAAGATAGAGAGAAAAGGCCTTCCCAACAGTGAGCCATAAAGGCAATAGAATTCACGTGCTATGTTCTTTAGGGCTCTCTCCACCCACTATAAAAGGCTAAAAATAAATGTGGTAATGGAATTCCCACTGTGGTACAGTGGATTAGGGATCCAGCATTGTCTCTGCAGTGCTGAGTTTGATCCCCAGCCCAGCACAATGGGTTAAGGATTCAGTGTTACCACAGCTGTGGCGCAGGTTGCAACTGTGGCTCGGGTTCAATCCCTGGCCCAGGAACTTCCATATGCTGTGGGTGCAGCCAAAAAAAAAAAAAAAAAAAAAGTGGGTGGTGAACACACACAATAAGCCAAACAGCAGACCGAGTACTCAAGAATCAATGTGTTCAGATCTTGGTTTCTATATACCAATCCCCATTAAAAGGAACCAGGATAAATGGCTGGATTCCAGAGTGTGTGCAAGATGGGCCTGGAACATCCTGTTATACCTAAAAGTAGGAAATACTTAAAAAAAAAAAAAAAAAAAAAAAAAAAAAAGATGAAACTGTGTCAAAAGGACACGGCTTGACAGGGCTCCCACTGGCCAAATCTGGGATAATTTGAGCCTCAAAATAAATACATGGTAAACCGATTAAAACTCACTGAATAAAACTAGAATCCATGAATTTCCACTGACAATAAATAAGAAGGAAAGGCTCTTTCTTACAGTAGAATGTCAGCTAAAAAAATGTAGAAAGGAGTAAGAATTGGAAAAATCATAATTTAGCAACTCTGATAGAAACACCTGATTTAGGCAGGAATCATCGATGCATGCTAAAACCAGCAGGTGAAAGTCTGAAGAGGAAAAGAACACATACATGGTCTCAAAGTATTTTCACAGACTACATGATTAATTTCAAAGGGGAAAATGGTGACTCGGCAGTGAAGACACCTGGAGCATGCCACCTTCACCACATGATCAAAGCTAAGGACAACAGTAACAGGACAAGCTGACATCTCGTGCGTCCTGCCATGATGTTCTGGGGAGCACACAAGACTACCTCCCTCTGTGGTGTTCTGACTGAAACATAACCAAATCTAATCAGGAGGAAACAACAGACAAACCCAACCTGAAGAACATACTACAAAACAACTGGCCTGTATTCTTCATAATTCTCTATATCCTTAAAAGGCTGAGGAGCTAACTTTAAGATTAATCTTTTTCAAGAGTAATATCAAAGATTACTGATGACCATAATAACACAAATATCACAGATCATCATCGTGACAGGTATAATAATGGTAAAGTTTGAAATGCTATGAAAATTACCAAAATGTGACAGAGAAACAAAGTGAGCAAATGCTGTTGGAAAAATGATGTCGATAAGACTTACTTGGCACAGGGCTACCGAACTGCAAGGCTGCAGTTTGTAAAAAACACAAAGCACAATATAAAATGAGAGATACCTGCACAACCAATATAAAAACATTGAGAGGACTCTAACAGGAATCAATGATACCAATGTAGCACAAACCGGGCATGATAACTCAGTAACCCTTTGTGCCCAAGGTCTATTTAAAGAAAACTACAGAACAAAGAAAATCTCTCAAAGCGGCCTGACCATCCCATGGAATGGTATTCCAACAGCAATGTAACAGACTGGATCACAGTCCACAGAGCACAGAGACATATCACACTAATATACAGGGAAACAGAGACACAAGTAGTAACCTGCTACCAGGCTTATTTACCAAGTTGGCTCCAAACTTACCAGCTTTATTAACAAATAGGCTTCTGCCTAGCCTTTTCACCTTATCTTCTATCCCTTAATGCCCTTGATTTGGCCACAAAAATCTGTGTTCCAGCCAGGGCAACAGGCTACGTCAACCTCGTGGTGAACGGGGCCACCAAGAATACTGCAACCTGGAAGCCCTGGCCATAGACAGCAATACAACAGCACTTCCTCCACTACTGGCAAAAGAGCCAAACCCAAGCAGGGTATTTTAAAACCACACAGATGGCTTAACATTAGGACACTATTTGTTGGGGGTGGCGATGTTAAATACACTGTTTCCACAGCAGTGCAGCCACTATGGAAACAGAATGTTAGCTCCTAGAACTGGCCTATGATCCAGCAATTTCAATTCTAGGTATACACCCAACAGATGATGGCTACAAACTGATTTTCCTCTTTCACTCTTATAAACATCTTCGTTGACAGTCTATGGTAAGCAGAAGCTTTCCTTGCACCCATGTATTTACCTATGCATTAAAAGTTTGAATTCCTACTTAATCCAATACATCTATAATCCATTTTATTTCAAAATCAAATACTTCCAGACACAGTAAGTTAGAACTCGGTCAAGCTAATTCCCGTGTCCTTTTGATGTGTCCTCACCATTTGTTTGAGCATTTCCTTGCTTTCTGGCACAAGATGTTCCCTTTTGTAGTTTCCTTGTACCAGCCAATGGAATCAGCCATTTCTGCAAGCACTGGGTTCTTTCAGCAGGAGATGATTTTTTTTTTAGAAACCAAGATCTGGCCTCAAGGTACACTCACTGCTTCTACAAATATATCCAACTTACAAGTTTAGCAGATATGTAACACAAATTATATCCAAATTAAGAAAAACAATTCACTCTCCATGACAGCATCTGGCCAAAACATTTTTAACAGAAATACTGACACACAAACAAAAAAGCTGTTTCATGAAGTGTTCTTTTTTTTTTTTTTTCCTTTTGGGCCTCCCCATGGCATATGGAGTTCCCGGGCCAGGGATCAGATCTGAGCTGTAGCTACGACCCAAGCTGCAGCTGCGGCAATGCCAGATCCTTAACCCGCTGCACCAGGATGGGGATCGAACCTGTGTTCCAGTGCTCCAGAGACACCACCAATTCCACTGGGCCACAGTGGGAACTCTGTGAAATGCTATTATTGGCTAAATTTCCCTTTTAAACTTTGTATGCACTTTTCTTCTACTACACAGTAGGCTAATCATGTAAATCTTTCAATTTTATGAAAACAAAGCACAAATCTGCAATTTGATCACTTAAGGTTTAGAAGTAAAAGCTGGGAGAACCTACATTCCAAAGGTAAGAGTAAAGACGATTTACCAATGCTCGAGAATAATCAATATCTGAAAGATAAGAAAAATAAGAGGGAGCTTTAAGCCATTTTTTTTCTTCTATTACAAAAAATACTAAAATTATCAAGGTGATCAGAGAGAGAGATTAATCTGCTTAGACTACTAACCCCGAAGCCACTCCTCCCCTCTCACAAGAACCACTGGAAACACCCTGAGGGCCAGGCACCCAGGTGAACACCTTGAATTCTTCTGCATCACTGCTCATCAGAGCCAGACAGGCAACAGGCCAGTCAAGGGGAGAAAGAATATCTACTAATGTTGATTTTGTTTTCCTAACTCTGTTTCTCAGGTCATTCAATTTTATAATAGATTCACCTTAAGTAATCGTTTAACCTAAGCACCACTTACTACACACTGACTAGGTGCTCCCCCCAAACACACCCCCTCTCTGACCCACCCCCACCCCCACCCCGAAGTCCTTGGGTCCCTCTCTCTCCTTACTGACTCTGTCACCTTCCTTCCTCCTCACTCCACTTTGTTCCTCACCCCCTGCAGGCCTCACAGTACATCAATTCAGCCACCCACCTGACAGAATCTTCAAATCTTGAGATGTCTATGTTTATTTAATTCTTTTTTGAGAGGTCTATGTTTAATCTTAGAGGTCAACAGAGCCGACTACAGCATTCACACCATTAATCTCATATCTTTAATCTTTCTTTCAGTCTATAAAGTTCTCAAATATCTCACATGTAAAAAATTTCACCTTTTTAAGAAAATCCAAGCATCAAAAAGCAAAGCTTTTCCTCCCACTTATTCAACTAACTGCAATCTGGATGTGTTCCTGAATTTTTCTCTCTTCCTCACCCAAAAAGGGAATTTGTGGTTATTCTTCCCTGCACTGCTCTTTTCTTCCTCACCCCACCTGCCTGAGCTTGGCCGGCACCTGTCCTCACCAGGCGTCTGCAGTCATGTCCCAGTCAGCTCCTTGCATCAGACCTCTCCTCCAAACACTGCCTTCCTAACCCACCACTCCATACAGTGCCACCAGAACACTCTTTATAAAACCCCCAACAAACCACGTCACCCATATTTTACAAAATCTCTGACTTTTCAGCATCTAAAAATTAAAATCAAAGTCTTCAAGGAATACAAAGCCCACTATTATCTGGCCCCTGTCCTACCCATGGTGGGGTTTTGGGGTTTGTTTTTCCACACCCATGACATGCAGAAGTTCTCAGGCCAGGTATTGAACCTGCACCACAGCAGTGACAACACTGGATCCTTAACCCAGTGAGCCACCAGGGAATTTTTCTATCTGTTGTTGTAGAAATCTTCACTCCCACTTTGAGCCACTCATCCTGTTTTATACCGTAAGTTGCAGTCTTTTTTTTTAAATAAATTTTATTAGAGTACAGTTGAGTGAAAAAGTTGTGTTAGTTTCACATGTATAGCAAAGTGAAACAGTTATACATATACATATATCCACTCCTTTTCAGATTCTAATATACTGTCCTTGGATAGAGAATGTATCAGATGTTAAACTGTTAAGAACAGATACTACACTTGATCTGAGCCAAAAGGTGGAGAAATGAGATAAGCGCCAGTCTTGATCAATGATACCTAAATCCCAGAACTCTACTAAAGTGTCCTGTCTCACTCAGCCCCCTCTTCTGCTTCCATGCTCCCCTTCAGACTCAGTCTGCTCTTACTCAACTATCAAGATCTAGCTTAATAATCCCCACCTCTGTGAAGTCCTTCTGACCTTTGCAAATGGGGTTGGTCATAGCTTTCGGACCCCAGGTCATCTATGTATTTATACAGCAGATCACACCTTAATATAACTAATTGATAGCATGTCTGTCTCCCTTTTTCTTTTTTTGGTCTTTTTTCTGTCTTTTTAGGGCCGTACTGGTGGCATATGGAGGTTCCCAGGCTAGGAGGTCCAATCAGAGCTGTAGCCACTGGCCTACACCTCAGCCATAGCGACACCAGATCCCAGCCGTGTCTTCGACCTACACCACGGCTCACAGCAACACTGGATCCTTAACCCACTGAGCAAGACCAGGGATTGAACCCACGTCCTCATGGATGCTAGCTGGGTTCGCTAACTGCTGAACCACGACAGGAACTCTTTTTTTTTTTTTTAATCTTTTTAGGGCTGCACGCATGGCATATGGAGGTTTCTAAGCTAGGGGTCAAATCGGAGCTATAGCCACTGGCCTATATCACAGCCAAAGCAACACAGGATCCGAGCCGTGTCTTCGACCTACTCCACAGTTCACGGCAAGGCCGGATCCTTAACCCACTGAGAGAGGCCAGGGACCAAACCTGTGTCCTCATGGATGCTAGTCGGATTTTTTTCCACTGAGCCACAACAGGAATTCTTGTCTCCCTTTCTAAACTGTCAGTTTCCTGAAGTCACTGGTTGTTTTTTTAACTTATCCTTATACCCTCTATGCCTCCCATTCTAACTGGTGCTCAATAAGTCCTGAATAAATGAATAAATGAGAGTAAAAAGTAGAATACGGAATGAGATTATAATCCCATGCAAATAACATAAGCCTGAATGTTAAAATACGCTCCTACCTGGTAACTAACATTTTTCTTTCCATCACTTCCAGTCTGAGGTAACGTCAGCGGTCCAGAGACTATCCAAACATCCTCAAACCTCTCTGTCAGTTCTCGACAGTACATTTCTATTCTGAAAAACAAAGCAAAAAAGATATATGATAGGGTCACAAACATTCATGTAGAAAACAGTCAAACCATATCAAGTCCTTAAGAAAGACACCAAGAATACTGAATCAGAGATACCAATGTAAACTGGAGACTATGGCGCAAAACACTATAAGCATGTAAGTGCTGTTCTACCAGTTTGTTTACTGTATAAAAAAAACTTTTTAAAATTACAAACATTTAGGAGTTCCTATTGTGGTGCAGTGGAAAGGAATCTGACTAGTATCCATAAAGCCAAAGGTTCAATCCCTGGCCTCACTCAGTGGGTTAAGGATCCAGTGCTTCACTGAGCTGTGGTGTTAGTCAGATCTGGTGTTGCTACGGCTATGGCGTAGGCCAGCAGCTACAGCTCCAATTTGACCCCTAACCTGGGAACTTCCCTGTGCTGTGGGTGTGCCCCTAAAAAAAAAAAAAGTAAAAAAAAAAAAAAGGTAAAAAATTAAAAATAAAATAAAATTACAAACATTTATACAACTATCTACATTTTTCCTATGTGTGCATTCAATGTGCAGTTTAGAACCAAAATTTTGCTTTGTTTCCTCCCTTTTCCTGTAGTTCTCAAACTTTTTTTTCAAAAATTATATATATCATTTCAACAAGCTGATATATCTTCTTTTATTTTTCTTTTCTTTTTTTTTTTTTAATTATGGCCACACTCACAGCATATGGAAGTTCCCGGGCTGGGGTCAAATTGGAGCTCCAAGTGCTGGCCTAAGCCAGAGTCACTGGATCCCAGTCACAACGGCGACCTACGCCATGGCCTTCAGCAATGTCAGATCCTTACCACTGAGCATGACCAGGGATCAAACCCACATCACAGAGACAATGTTGGGTCCTTAAACCCGAGCCACAACACTGAGCCGCAGTGGGAACTCTGATGTATCTTTTTTTATGTAATCACTCCTACTGTAGGACAACTGAGCTAACCCTAACATTTTTCTTTTTTTTTTTTTTTTTTGTCTTTTCTAGGGCCGAACGAGCAGCATATGGAGGTTCCCAGGCTAGGGGTCTAATCGGAGCTGTAGCCACTGGCCTACGCCACAGCCACAGCAAAGCAGGATCCAAGCCGCGTCTGCGACCTATACCACAGCTCACGGCAACTCCGGATCCTTAACCCACTGAGCGAGGCCAGGGATCGAACCCACAACCTCGTGGTTCCTAGTCAGATTCGTTAACCACTGAGCCATGATGGGAACTCCTAATCCTAACATTTCTTTAATGCAACAATGCAGTAATTCCTTAGAAGAAATTTCAAGGACCAGAATTACTTCACTGAATTAATACTGTAATGATGCTTGATTATTTATGTAAAACTAATATTTTTAATAAGACTGTACAAATTTACTCTATAAATTCCAAAATACGACATAACATTTGCACAACAATCTTTATTAACACTGAGAGTTATCATTTAAAAACTGTTCTGAGGGGAGTTCCCTTGTGGCCCAGTGGGTTAAGGATCCAGTGTTGTCACTGCAGCAGCTTGGGTCGCTGCCATGGTGTGGGTTTGGTCGCTGGCCTAGGAAATTCCACATGCTGCAGGCACAGCCAAAAATAAATAAATAAATTTAAAAATTGTTTTAAAACCTCTTTTTGCTAATTTACTTGATAAAAATAGCAAGCACTTTTAATACGCACTTTGTCGTATGACAGTTGGAAGAGATTTATGAGAGATAACAAAGCAGGACCTCATTCTTCAGTTTTCTTATCTAAAAAGTAAAATCAACACTACTTCATCTTATAGCACATGTAACCAATTAAAAGTAAAGTTTTCCTCCCAAAAATATATTCCCTGAAAAAGGAAAATATTAAATGCTTCCACAGGTATGTAATCAGTCAGAACATGGAAAGGCAACTCTATAGGACAAATATCCCAGATCATCAACAAATAATTTGCAAGGGGGTAAAAAAAAGAGGAAGAGAAACCTACAGATTAAAAGTGACCAAAGAGACATATCACCCAAACCTATGTGTAGACCACATTAGAATTAAAAAAAAAAAAAAAAGGGTAAAGACAATCAGGGAAATCTGAACACTGACTGTAAAATTGGTAATAAGGAATTACTGAATTAGTGTTAAATCTCTAGGGGCAATAACAGTACTGTGATTATATTAAAAGAATTCTTATCTTCTAAAAATATATATTGAGGAGTTTCTGTTGTGGCGCAGTGGATGCAAATCCGACTAGTAACCATGAGGTTGCAGGTTCAATCCCTGGCCTCGCTCAGTGGGTTAAGGATCTGGCATTGCAGTGAGCCGGGGTGTAGGTCATAGACACGGCTCAGATCCTGTGTTGCTGTGGCTGTGGTGTAGGCTCGCAGCTGTGGCTCTAATTTGACCCCTAGCCTGGGAACCTCCATGTGCCGTGGATGAGGCCCTAAAAAAGCAAACTAATTAATTAATTTAAAAAGTGTATATTGGAGTTCCCGTTGTGGCGCAGTGGTTAACAAATCTGACTAGGAACCATGAGGTTGCAGGTTCAATCCCTGGCCTTGCTCAGTGGGTTAAGGATCTGGCATCAATGTGAGCTGTGGTTTGGAGTAGGTTAGGAGCTATAGCTACGATTAGACTCCTAGCCTGGGATTTCTATATGCCTCGGGGAGCAGCCCTTTAAAAAAAGAAAGAAAGAAAAAGAAAGGTCCCCTGAATCCTCTGACAGAACTAAGCGAGTGTCAGAAAAATACAGAAGGCCCAAATATTTCATACAATAGATATTCCTTATCCACAGAGAATGCATTCCAAGACCCCCAGTGGATTCCTGAAACTGTGGATAGCATCAAATATGATACACAGTTTTTTCCTAAACATACCTATGACAACATTTAATTTATAAATTAGACATAGTAAGAGATTAACACAATAATGATAGAACTATCATAACAATATACTGTAATAATAGTTATGTGGATGTGGTCTCTCTCAAAATATCTTACTGTACAAACTTAACACCTTCTTCATCTAAGCTAAACACTTATCATACTTAGTGGCTGTAACTTTTGCAGCCTGAGGGGCAACAGCAAGAGTAGCATGAGTTTCTTTTTTCTTCTTCACAATTTCATGAATAGATTACTTCTTACCATAGATTTTAGCAACCTCAGCATGCATTTTTTTTTTCTTTCTTAAGTCAACAACTCCTACCTTTTCACTTAAGGGAAGCATTTTATAGCTTCTCTTTGGCAAATCCAAATTGCCAGCATCTCTACTCCTGCATTTTGGGGCCATTATTAAATAAGGGTCACTTGAACACAAGCCCTATGAAAGCAAGCGGGTTACTGCCCAATGACTGGGATACACTGGACAACAGGATGGTTCACATCCTGGCTGGACAGAGCAGGAAGTAACAGATTTTATCTCATTATTCAGCTACACGCCAATTTAAATTACACACTGCTCACTTCTGGAAATTTCCAGTTATTTGTTTTTCTTTTTTTTTTTTTTTAGGACCAAACCTGTGGCATATGGAAGTTCCCAGGCTAGGGGTTGAAGCGGAACGGCAGCTGCCAGGCTACCCCACAGCCACAGCAACTCAGGATCCAAGATACATCTTTGACCTACACCACAGCTCGTGGCAACGCCAGATCCTTAACCTACTGAGAAAGCCCAGGGATTGAACCCACATCCTCAAGGTTACTAGTCAGGTTTGTAACATGCTGAGCCACAACGGGAACTCCCTCCACTTAATATTTTTGGACTGCGGTTGACAGCGGGTAACTGAAACAGCAGAAAGTAAAACCACGGATAAGAAGGGACTACTGTAGTCAGGTTCTATCAAAAACTAGCAACAGTTATGTTCAATTCTACCAAAATTGTTCTGAAAAAGCAGCAACTCTTTAAATACAAGTATAGAATAATATAGCGCCCTCAGCCTAAAACATAGTGTTCTACTGCCTGAATAATGTTTTCAAAAGTTTCTTTCAGAACTTGACTTCTCACAAGTGGCAAACGTGACCACAATGGCTGGACATGTTCTAAAGTCTGTCCTCCCACAGACAACTGTACTCCCCAAATCCAGCAAAGAAAACTAGCCCTAGGTACTTACCTCCAGCAGTGCTAGCACTTGAAAAACAATGGCAGACACACACACAGCTGCTAGGCACACTAGTCCACTCTCCTGCCACATCAGTCATCTCCCACAGAATCAGAGTTTTAAAACTCTCAGCCCTCACCTGTTCCAATATCCAGCATTATTATCAAAATTCTGAGGCACAATATTAGAAAGGTAAAAGGTCTCAGCCATGGCTTTCTGTGAAAAGAAATAGAAAACTTGCAATAAAATGCCCTCCCCTTTGACAGAGATTTTACAAAGCAGACATAGACAAAAAGTTCCTTATTCCTATGCTAGCACCGGGCAATTACAGTAACTGTTTAGAAAAATGAAACCCACAACTATTCCATGACAAAAAGCTCAATGATGATTATTCTAAATAAGGACTATAACAAAAAAGGAGTTTGGTGTGCACGTTTTCTTCATAATTTACAAGAGTCAAGCAAATTCATATGAATTAAAAATTTCCAATATAAAGCTAGAAGGCGAATTTTGGTTTTAAGCCTCTGGCACAGAATTTCTCAATAATGGTCAGCTTTTGGGAACACAGTAGTATTTCAGTAGTACAGCACAAACATATTAGTTCAAAAGTGCAAAAAAAAATTTCTATTCTGAATTTCTGGCCGTATGTCCATTCAAGTCATACTCCTGACCTATAAACAACAGCCTCTGTCACTGAATTTCCCTTCATTGATCTATACCAACTGCCAAGGCCAGCAAATACCTTCTCCTCAAATAAGCAGTTCTCAACCTTAAATGCACATTGAAGTAACCTAGGAGCTTCGAAAACATAATGCCTGGGTCTTATCCCCTACAATGTCTGATTTAACTACTCTGGGTTACATCTCTGGGCATCAGGATTTTTTTTAAAACATCCCCAGGGGAGTTCCCGTCGTGGCGCAGTGATTAACGAATCCAACTAGGAACCACGAGGTTTCGGGTTCGCTCTCTGGCCTTGCTCAGTGGGTTAAGGATCCAGCGTTGCCGTGAGCTGTGGTGTAGGTTGCAGACGCAGCTTGGATCCCACGTTGCCGTGGCTCTGGCGTAGGCTGGCAGCTACAGCTCCGATTAGACCCCTAGCCTGGGAAACTCCATTGCTGGGAGCGGCCCAAGGAATGGCAAAAAGACAAAAAATAAAATAAAATAAAACGTCCCCAGGTTATTACAGTGCGTATCTAAGGTTGAGAACCACAAGCCTAATGACAATAATCACCAACAAATCATGCAATAAATGTCAATGTCAAAAAAGACATTCCTCCCCTTTTTTGGCAGAGAAATTATCCTAAATTAAAGGAGCCTAGAGAGATAGGACAACTGAATGTAATATGTGATTCATGATCAGGTAGTGAATCTAAAATAAAAGTGGTAAAGAACATAATTGGGACAATTTGGCAAACCTGAATGTAAATTGTCTACTATTGT